>NC_085138.1:204107079-204707079 GCF_035046485.1 Aedes albopictus
TCTGCGTTTCAAAAAGAGATAATTTATGCAATTTTCAATGTAGTGGACAGTATTTTTTGCTTCAAGACCGCAAAAGATCATGCATTTGAAATGCTACGCAACAGCTTGCACATTTTCAGTAGTAATTCAGTTGCTAATTTATGACAATGGGGCAGTTGAACTGCTGTAATAGAGCAGTAAGCAGGTGGAATTTAGATACAATGCTAAAATACGGTTTGTTTAAACAAACGGTCTACGAATTGATTGCCGACAATACATAAAAAATTAATGCTTATTGGTTTCCTGGATAATATCGCCTGTAGGGGTAGGCGGGGCAATATGGACACCCGGGGCCAGGGATTGGCGGCATGCACCGTGCGGTGCGAAAAAAGCGTGTGCTTCACACAATCGCAAGTGCTCGTCTCCCGTTTTGCCGAGAGACAAGAGACGTATGAGTGAGAGCTTTCGTAACTGTGCGAGAGACAATCGCAGCACTAGCTCTACGGCGCAGGGAGTACTGCACGGTGCTTGGGACTGCGCTTGTCTCCAAACAGAAAAAAAAACAATTAATAAATTAATTGAAGAGTTTGTGTTTTCGGCAGAGTTGTTAAGCTTGTCAAGGGTTGACAAGTGATGGGTCGTTTGATTCGAAATTTTTCCAATCGTGCGTAGTATCAAGCCAAGTGCCAAGCACGGAGACAAGCACCGAGAGAGTGCATTCGACAGAGCGTGAGAGACAGGAGAGCTCCAGCGCGCGGCAAAGTAAGCGAGCAACACACAACCGATTGCGCGTACTCGTCTCCTTCTAGTTTGTTGTGCTGTCTCGTAGCAGAGTGTGCGGCACGCAAAGAGTTTTGAGTCGCACCCTATCCCTGCCCGGGGCAGAATGGACACCCTCAATATTTTGAAATATGCGAACTTTTTCGAACTTTTAATGAATGGAGAATATAGTCCATTTGCCTAAAACGTAGTTTCAGGAAAGAAACATTCGAAATTAAAATTATACTTGATTTTACACGAAAAAGTTGCGTCCTCCGTTTTTTGTGCATGGAAATTATAATTTACACACCATCTAAAATAAGATTTAGTGATAAATTTATTGCAGGTCGATGTAAACCTGATATTTCTAGAACACATGCAAGCAGTTTTGCTGTATCTACATGCTTAACATGATTATATTTTCTTTTTTATTAAATCAAAAAACAAGTTTGGAAATATCTTCTGCTACCGGAGCGAAATGAACACTCACCTTTTTGAAAGAAGCGGCAAGGGAAAAATATAACCTAAATCACAAACCGACCAAATTCTTCGATTTCAGTATATTTTCGGTTAAATGTTCACTATAGTAGACATAGGGTGAAACAAATTGGTCAAAAAACGACAGCAGTCGAAAATAGTTGTTCTAGGCACAGCTGTACATGCCGACAAAAACAAAGCTTTATCCAAAACAGCCTGAATTTAAATTAACTGAACAAAAATGAACGACTTCGGCGTATTATTCATCCAAAATAGTTGTTTTGTAATGAAATGACTTTATAGGTGTAAATAATGTACGAAATTCGTAAAAGACTCATGGTGTCCATATTGCCCCATGGGGGTGTCCATTCAGCCCCGTATGCTTGAAGACGGTCATGAAAAACTAACATTTTTCAAAACACTTTTTGAAGTGGATAAATCATTTATCTTGGTGAACATTCTTATGCAATAGATGCTAAATAGACTTCAAAAGGATACATGTATCAAAAAACTAAACTTTTTTGACATCTTGCCAGGTAAAGTTGGCAAAAACCTTAGGGTGTCCATAATGCCCCGCCTACCCCTAAGGGGCTGTCCATTAATTACGTAAGGGAAATTTTATGATTTTTCGACACCACCACCCCCCCCCCCCCCCCCTTTTTGTATGAGAATCCAAATATTTTTGTATGGCGCGTAAGATTTCTCAAACCCCCCCTCCTCCCATAAACCCTTACGTAATTAATGGACAGCCCCTAAGCATGGTAATGCCATAGGCCTCGCCAAAGACCGAGAATCGGCATTAGACTCAACATAGCGTCCTATACAGCATCCAATGCTTTTGTTTTTAATGCTGAATTATGGCAAAAATGAGCTCGACGCATCGACATCGCTGCTACGTAGAATATCATGTAAAATGATAAACAAAGAGAAACAATCATTGAAAACAATTTCGTTAACATTCAAATTTCGTTTCAAAATAAGCACTTGCAACACACAAACTATATACCAGTAAATTAGGAGTGAACCGATCAGGAAGTGGGTACATACGCGAGGTACATACAAAAATAATGAAAGGAAGAGCGATAAGATACCAAGCTGTGCGTGCCACGCTGCCACCCTTCTGTCTGTAAAAACAAAAACTAGGTTGAAAAAATATATGTAGGCACTTAGGCATTTTACAAGATTGTTAGAATCAACATACAGAATAGAAACAAAGAAAAGCTCAGGTCGAGGCTCACATAGTGGAAAACTCGGACCTCCTCCGACGCGATTATCATTGTGCATAACAGCTACCAACTAAATCTTTTTGAACAAAACACAAATTCAGTTTTCTTCGAATATCCGACTAACTTTCAATTCATTTTCAGTTTACGGTACCATGGAGGTCAATTACAAGATACATTTCAACTCATACGAAAGTAGAAAAGCAGAGAAGCAGCAAGGTAGCCAGAAAACCGCCGCTGCAGCAGAAGGTCCTGTCGTATCGCGCAAGTGTCCTAAATGTGACAACGATAAGATGTCCTATGCAACCGTGCAGCTGCGATCGGCGGATGAAGGGCAAACTGTGTTTTTCACCTGTACCAAATGCCAGTAAGTTACCCCAGCCTTCTTTCGTACGAATCGTATAGAGTTAATGTGGATATCCTTCATATTTGCAGATTTAAGGAATCCGAAAACTCGTAAATGGAGGCGCCCAGCATGTACAATAGTAGCGATTGTCAAGGCGAATTACTCTGGACTTGCGAGCAGGTCTGACGCGAATTATGCGTGCGTTTTATTTATTTCCAAATACTGTAATAAATAAAAACCCAAACGATGTTCTGAGATTTAGAGAGCAATATACAAAAAAAACTTTATGAACACAAAAATAAAACCTCATACACATATTGATTTCCTTTGGGAAATAATCATAATCCTGGCAGATATGGGCACCGTGAAGATACGATATTTGGGTTCAAATTGACGCACTTTTGATCTTTTCTTATCACAACTCGACTTAAACCTCTCTTTCCCATCGTAGTACAGGTGATCCACTACTTTGCACTGTTCATACAAATACAGGATAAGTTAGATCATTTTCATTTTTTATCAGATGTTTGTATATGTTTGATGAACTATTATGCCAAGTTTGGTCAAGAATTGTCTGCTGGTTTTGTTCTAGAGATATGATTTAGCGAAAGTCGGTATTTATTCTATTTTAATTCAAACAATATTTGAATATTCAATATTCCGAAACCTGAACATTATTTTCAACGGAAAAAAAATACTAGCATGCCCTATTATGTATATTAAGCACAATCAAAAACCGTTTCACAAACAAATTGACGATATAATACTATTTTTTTTTGTTTTCAAGCAAATCTTGAAACACGTTTCATGTGTTAAATTGTTCAAGTCACATTTGTCATTCGGGTTTCTCTTTTCTCCGGATTTTTCTCTCTGCGCTCTCTCAGAAGAGGTAAACCATGTTCCAGCTTGAATCTGTGCACATGACTTTAACAAAGTTTGTTTACATTCGAAGATAGGGGAAAGAGGGGCATAACGCCCCGGCTAAGCATATGTGGTCATAAACCTCGAATGATGCTTATTTTAAGGTCGTATTCTGCCTTGGAGAGCAGTTTACTCCTTTACCTAAGAGACTTCAACTTTTGGCCCGCGTGCCCACAAAATTTCCCATTCAAATAAACAATTCAAAAAAGTGTTACTTTTTAGGTGCCGGAAAACTGCAGGAGGCAAAACGCATTTTTGGGTGAGGCAAAACGCCCGCTGGCATTTTCCGCTTTGACTTGTTGTGAAATACCAAGGGGCTCCATCGAACTCTTCCCAGCAGCAAATGACGGAGTAGGAGGCGCGTGGTAGTTTCATGGGTTGGTTCCATATAATCAGCGCGCAATGTCTTAATTTCTGTGCGCTGCAAATTAGGAAATCTTTCCAAATGTGGAAAATCGTCGTTTTTCACGCTTTTCAGGGTGTCTACTACCTGGAAAAACCTGGAAAACCGGGAATCCTCAGGGAATTTTATTTAACAGGGAAAACCTGGAATACTCAGGGAATATCTTAAGTACTCAGGGAAATTTTACTCCGATAAAATAAAAACATTGGGTCGTATGAATAAAAACCTGGTAGTAAAAATCCATATATAAATTTCGCTTCAAGGATTTTTTTCCAGAAATTCCGTCAGGGTTTCTTTCTGGAACTTCTTTAGAAATACCTCCTGGAATGTCTCCCAGGATTTCTTATAAAATTCCTTCCGCATTTTTGACACTATTTTTCTTGGTATTTCTTTTTGTTTTTTTCGGAAAGGTACTTCCGGATTCCTGAATTCCAACCGATTTTTCCTGGAGTTTTTCATGAGGATGCTATTTTTCCCGGAGATCCTCCAGTGCTTTGCTCAAAGAATCTTCGTTCTACCAGAATTTATCCCGAATACTCTATACGAATTTCTGTCGGGATGAATCGTGGAATTAGTTTCGGCATTCCTCATGGGAATTCTACGCAGTTACTTCCGGTGTTCCTCTTGGGACTTCCCCAGAAGATCTTCCCAGAATTTCTTTCAGAGTTGCTAAAGGAGTTATAACTGAGGTTTTTATTGAAGTTCCTGCAAGGGTTTCTGAAGGAGTTTTCACGAATTTACTGCAGGAGTTCCTCAAGAGATTTCTTTCATTTTTTTCCTGTGATATTTTCAAACAATTGGTTTGGGCTTTCTTCGAGATGTTCTTCCTGGTCTCCTACAGGAATTTCTTAAAAGTTTTCGCGTGATTTAATTTGAAGTTTTACCTGAGATTTCTCTCGGAGTATCTTCTCAGAAGATTCCTTCCGATGTTGGTCATGAGATGTCTCCCAGAGTTTTTCTTAATTTATTCTGAACTTTCTCCTAAGATTTTTTTTCCAGAGTGCCTTCTGGGATTTCCACAGGAGTTATTGCTGATATTTCTCATTGAATTCTTCTCTTACATTCTTTCAGAGCCAGGCTGTTCCTCGTAGTTTTACCGGATTTCTTGCTGTGATCCACCTGAGATTTTTTTTACAGATATTCTCTGCATTATTCCCAAAATTCTTCCCGGAATCTTTACCAGAAATTGTTTCGAGATTCTGGATACTCTTTTAGGGATTTCTCACAAAGTTATTGCAAGGATTCGGAGCGGGGATCGAACCCTCATCCAGTCGGACTCTAACCGCATGGCTACGAGGCTCAACCAATGATATTCTTGAAGAAACTTTGAATAGTTTTGGATGGATCTTCAGGGGGAATCCAGTGAGAATCTCTGGAAGTATATTGGAAAACCTTTGCAAGAAATATCGAGACGTACTCAAACAGATATCTCGTGAAAGAATCTTGCGGAAAGCCCGGAAGAAATTTTGGAAGAAATTCCAGGAATTACGCTCAGAAATCTTGAAAGAATTTTTGAAGAGTATAAATCTCTCATAAATCCCTCATGACGAAGAGAACAATGCTGCCGATTACATCCTAAGTCACCCTTTATAGTTTTTAGAAAATTTGGGTTATTTTTTGAATTATAAACTTTCGAAATTTTGTCTGGAAAAACCTGGAAAACTCAGGGAATTTTATTTTGAGTTATGAGTAGACACCCTGCTTTTCTTTCGACAATAGCAGCCGTTCTTGGGCTTAACCTGCATAGTTTGAGTTCTAGTTTGCTTGCATCTAACGGAAACCTCCACAATATGATGAAATCGCGTGAAGGCGTTTTGCCCCCGGGGGGCGTTATGCCCGCAGTTCCCCTAATTAAGATATTTCCTGCAGTTCTTTTATCGCTTATGCCTGGTTTACATGGAGCAAGTGACTTGATTCAAGTCAATGGAAAATGCCCAACTGAATGCGAATTGAACGTGTAAACACCACCGTTCATCTCAGTTGAGCAACTGACTTGACTTGCTTGAACTTATGCCTGGTTTAGACTGTTCAATTGAAACGAGCATGTGAGTTGCAAAGGGTTCATTCACAAATTTCGTAACGCCAAAATTGGCATTTCCTGACACCCACCCACCTCTTCGTAACACTATTTATATGGGGAAAATTTTTATTTGTTCGGGTTGTAACACCATGAAGGACACCCACCCACCCCCTCCGAGGCTGTCCATTAATTACGTAAGGGTTTATAGGGGGAGGGGGGGTTTGAGAAATCTTACGAGCCATACAAAAAAATATGGGTTGTCATACAAATAATCTTACAAGGGGGGGAGGGGGTGTCGAAAAATCGTAAAAATTCCCTTACGTAATTTATGGACAGCCCCTCCAGCGCTATGACATTTGTGAACAAGCCCAAACTTCTCAAACATGTTCAATGCAATGGAATGACGTGTTTAGACTGAGCAAATGACTTGGGTGTCCACTTACATGCTCTTGAATGCATCTCATATGAAGCAAGTGTTTACATTCTTCAACTCGCGCGATGCAATATATTTCATGTGAATGCAAGAAATATATATGCCGAAGACACCAACATGATTTGAAGTTAATCTCTTTTGCAATCACTCATTTCATGTGATCGCATAATTTAACCACAGACAAATATGAATATAAATATAAAAATATAAATATAAATATAAAAATGGAATATACCTCCAGCATGTTTTATCACAAGCAGATGAAGGTGATTATTGCGATACACAAACGTGAGTGTTTTGAGTTATCAAATAATCCTTAATAATCTTCACAACCATGTGGATTTCTTTGCCAAAACTCACTTCGACCAAAACTCATAAAAAATCTCAAAAAAAAAAAATACATCCCTGTATGACTGCAATCTGAATTATTGCTATATTGTAGATTAATAGCATTTATTAATGCATACGGATAGTTTCTATAGTTTAGGGGAAATATTTATTACCCATTATATTAAACATGAAAAATAAACCCGCCCCATATCACACTAAAATTGATAAAACTCGTGTCAAAATAAATTTTATATGCCGAAAACATCACAATAGCATATACCAAGAAACAAAACGTGTGAAAATTTGGCGAAATTTTGAGGTTTCAGAATAAATTGCTAAATGGATCTTTTTTTCTGACATACCCAATTTTTAAGCAATTTTGCCAATCTTATCAGAACTCACTTTATTCCTCAAAAACCAAAAACTATAATAGTTTTCATTAGAAACTGTAATTACTTTATGGTGATTCTTTTTTTTTTTTGTGTCGGTCACTGTATTCATATTTGATACGACGTTACAAAAGTTAAACTGTTGTCTTACGACGAATAATGTTATACAGGTTTGACATTTTTACTCTTATGTAGGAAAATAAGTCAAATTTACAATACCACACAAAAAATACTAAATGTGTTCTTCCTTTAATCCAAGTAGGCTACAGTGTATCTTATTATGGTAAGTGGGGGCAGGATGGGTCACCTAAGAAATGGATCCCTATAACTTTCTGAATATAAATCGCATTTCTCTGTATTCTACCACGACTCTCAGATACACTAGTCAGCTATGATATAAGAGTATAAAAAGGTAATAAAGTTTGAAACCTGCTTCTTGACAAACAATTTTCAAAACATGACCCATCTTGCCCCACCTCATTTTAACGGGGGCAAGAAGGGTCAGCTATAAGAAAACTCGATTTTCCTCCAACAAAAAATACTATGTCTTCTAGTTTTTCTCTATACATCTAAGCTTCATAGACGTACAGATTACATGAAGAAAGTGTTGAAACATATCGGTAGATTATTCTCAGAACTAGAAGATTTTTGTTCGGGTAGCCATAAACGGACTTTGAAAACCTATATTTTTTTTAAGGAAAATTTAAAAAATATGTTCTCAAATTTTCAGTGCTCTCATCGCTTCGATAATGTAGGTCACAGAATAGCCTTTCCATGAAAAATAAAACATTTTCAAAAACTATGCAAACATACCGAAAAATTAGGGTGACCCATCTTGCCCCGTCTACACAATACACGTAGTTATATGGAATGTATAGCAGAAGGAGTATAACGAAAAAATATTTTGTTTTTTTCTGTGCGAGGAACGTATAGAATTTTCAAAACAATATACCACTTTTTTGTGTATCCCCGTCGTTCATCTGGGAAAGTTATTGAAAGATTCAAAACATATATTGTGCGATTGAAAACGGTACTGACCCATCTTGCCCCCTGACCCATCTCGCCCCCACATACCATATATATATGTATCTTGAGAACAAAAGTAGAAAACCTTTGGATATCAAAACTAAAATTTAATGATATTGATGTAGAAAATTTCCATTTTTTCCTGAAAGATACAAAAAGTGTAAATCCATCTTAACTTTTTTACCCTTCTTACACCCATAAGAAGGGTATAAATACCGCTCGAAAAACCGACTTTCGATCCGAGGCCCACAGGGCGGAGTCTCATATACCAATCAACTCAGCTCGACGAACTGAGCAAATGTCTGTGCATGTGTGTGTATAAGTGTGTATCTCTCTCTCTCTCTCTCTTCTTGGCGTAACGTCCTCATTGGGACAAAGCCTGCTTCTCAGCTTAGTGTTCTATGAGCACTTCCACAGTTATTAACTGAGAGCTTCCTCTGCCAATGACCATTTTGCATACGTATATCGTGTGGCAGGCACGAAGATACTCTATGAACAAGGAAGTCAAGGAAATTTCCTTTACGAAAAGATCCTGGACCGACCGGGAATCGAACCCGTCACCCTCAGCATGGTCATGCTGAATACCCGTGCGTTTACCGCCTCGGCTATATGGGCCCTAAGTGTGTATGTTACAAACAAAAGTCACGCACGTTTCTCAGCCGTCTGACATCCGATTTGGATTCTCTTAGCTTCAAATGAAAGCTACAACATCCTATTGAATTTTATTACGATTGGACATCTGGTTTCCGAGATATCTTTCGAAGAGTGCTTGGACTGATTCGACTGATTAAGAGATATCAGACAAAGTGTATCTTGCTGATTTTTTTATCCATTTGTTAATCGATTCAAGATCTTTTGGCAGTTAATAAAAGATACAATATTCCTGAATCCGACACTATATATGTGTATCATTGGTATAAATTTGGGCTCGACTGAATAATTTTTCGCGAAGTTAGAACTGTTCGGGTAAAACACTATTTTTAGACAACTCATTTTTGAGCTGTCATATCTTGGAAACCAGTAAACCGAATTGAATGATTTTTTTAACGTTTATCAACAATATATTGATACTTAATACAACGATATAAAATGTAATATTTTCTCACGGCGAGTTAAGTTATACCGGGTTGAATTTTTTACCCATATAGAGGAAAATAAGTCAAATTTACAATACCACACAAAAATTACTAAATGTGTTCTTTCTTTAATCTAAATAGGCTCTAATATATCTGATTAAAGATAACTTGAGAACAGAAGTGGAAAATATTTGGACATCAACACTAAAATTTATTGACATTGGCTTAAAAGAATACATTTTTTCTAGAAAAATCCAAAAAGTATCAATCTATGATAACTTTTTTCAACGTTCAAAAAGTATCTATGTTTTAATAGTTTGTGAAGCATTTGTATATTGTTAGTGCACGTTCAAAATTTCATTCAATTCGGTCCACTGCTTTCCGAGATATGACAGCTCAAAAATGAGTTGTTTAAAAAATAGTGTTTTACCCGAACGGCTCTAACTTTGCGAAAGATTAATCAATCGAGCCCAAATTTGTACCAATGATCCACATATAATAGGTTGACAAAGCGTTCCCGAGCCTATTCGTGACATACAAACACCATTCCATTTTTATTTATATAGATGTAAAAAACTTTACTATTTGAGTGGTCCTAAGGCGACTTGAAAATCGATGTTTTCACAAAAAAATTATCATAATTTTATGTTATAATTTTGAGCGTTCATTCCGCTTGATTGAAATCATTTATGAGATAGTCTTGTTAAAAAAAAAAATAAATAACTTTTGAATGCACCAAAAATACGTTCAAAATTGAAGGTGACCCATCTTGCCCCGCGGCCGTTTAGGGTAAACAGGTATAATATGCCCCCCTAAGCAGAAATGGCAATATATCTAAAATTGGCGCCTTATTCCATCTATTGTCCATTGCAAATCGTTATTTCTAAAGTCAGTGAAGTGTTGCATGAGAACTTTACCTCTGGAGGAGCGGCTATGGAAGCTTTGAAACGTTTTCCGAAAACGTTCCAAAATTTAGCTTATCAAAACAAACGGGGCAATACGCCCCATCAAAAGAAAAACGCCCAGCCCCGTAATAAAATTGTACCAGGGGATAATTCTACCACATGCTTATCCTAGGAGGGCCTTTTAACAAGTGTTTAACTGCATTCTTCTTCTTCTTCTTCTTGGCGTAACGTCCTCACTGGGACAAAGCCTGCTTCTCAGCTTAGTGTTCAATGAGCACTTCCACAGTTTTTAACTGAGAGCTTCCTCTGCCAATGACCATTTTGCATGTGTATATCGTGTGGCAGGCACGAAGATACTCTATGCCCAAGGAAGTCAAGGAAATTTCCTTTACGAAAAGATCCTGGACCGACCGGGAATCGAACCCGTCACCCTCAGCATGGTCATGCTGAATACCCGTGCGTTTACCGCCTCGGCTATATGGGTTTAACTGCATAAAAATTGCAAAATAACATAAGGGAACAGAACTAGCTTCGTTTACAATGAAGCCAGCTTGCAAGAGGTAAAATATTACGCCAAAAGCCTCGATTTCAGTCTTTTTGATATTTTTATTGCTTTTCTGTACCAATCAACTAACGGACCAGCTTGATGGCAATTAATCATCAATATTTAAGATTTCCAATCGATCACGCATGCAAAAAGCGCTTGAATCGCTAGAAAATGAAGGGGGGCGTTTTGCCCCGGTGGGGCGTATTATACCCTTCTACCCTATATGGAGATTATATGGAATATATCGCATAAGAAAAATGGCTAAAAACCATTTAATTTTTTTATTTCCAATGAGAGTGAATAATTTTTCATTCAATGCCCCAAACTTTTGAATATTCATGCTGGTTATCTAACAAAATTATTAACATTATCAACCCATCTTGCCCCGCCCCACCCTACATTGCTAGCATTTTTTGTTTACCAAAACTAAAATTATTTCGCTCTCATTCCTCGTTTGAGTATTTTTTTTGTCAATAATACATACCTCATCGTAGAAAATAGTAGCATGTTTATCCGACACAAAACGACACGTTCCATACCTTGAGAGCTGTACGTCGTTACCTTGTCCGCTTCCAATCGACAGCGAACGATACCGCATATAGATGGACCGAGAAATATCCGGCGTTTCGAACCAGCTGCAGCCGGGCATGTTAACATCCACAGGGGTTATCACCGCGCGAACTCGGATGTCGATGTTGGTAACATGCTTTTCCAAATTTTTGGCCATCAGGTATACTTTCTGTTCATTAGTTTGCGGAACTTCATCGGCTTGGTATTCCTCTTTGGGTTCTTCCTTGATTGGAGAAACAACCGCAGCAGCAGCAGCGCTTACATTTTCCAACATATTGAAGTCCCGCCTTGGACTGGTAAATTCTCTTGCAATCCGCTCAATATCATCTTTTGTAAGCAGTTGACTGGGCAGCGGCGTTGACTTGACAGGCTTCTCGGATTTCATGATTTCACGAACTTTTTTGGAAGAAACGTTTGCGGAGGCTTTGTGCAAAGCCTCATGGCCGTGTGACACTATTTGCTGCAGCCGTTGATAGGCAAGTATTTTGATCAACGATTCATCCAAACATTTTAATTCGTCGTTAACTGGAAAAAAGAGAAAGACAATGTTTTCAACCGTTAAAAACTTTATTTTTCAGCTTGCTCAACCGCCTTCTAATGCTATAGAGTAAAATAAAATATTAGCACGGAGCGAGCTCACTTATAATGAGGAGACTCAATTCCTTTTCTTAGATATCCTTACATTCAAGTTATGGGATAACATAACAAGCATGTTTCGATTAGTATTAGGGCTCTGCCAATCTACTTTATTAGGCTTAAAATTGATGAAATACTTACTTTTTTGAAGTTCCAATTCATCTTCCTCCAAAAGTTCGGTTTTCGGTTTCTTGCGTGGTGATTCTCCTTCGGTTTTATCATCCGAAGCCGCTGTCATAGCTGACTTGACATTTTCTGCGATGGCACCACTATTTGTGTCTTCCGTTTTTGCTGCCTTGGCAGCAGCATCCTTTTTCGGAGATGCCTTATGTTTCTTTCCCCTGGCACTGGCTTTGGGTTTAGCGGCCGAACCTTCCTCCGATGCCGGTTCTGTTTCCTCTGCACTAGCAACATCTGCGCTCCCCGGCACATGAATCATTTTATCGATCTGTTCATCTGCTACGCTGATCGCTTTCAACTCCGAATCTATCATCGACAGTAACTGGACATCATCGTAAATCGGCTGGGCCGGATCTGTGAAACTGTCGTACTTTCTAGCGCGCAACAGTTCTCGAAGCGATGGCAACAGGTTCGGGGGGTTTTGATAATGGAACTCAATCACCGGAGGAACTTCAACGCGATCGCGAATCCTTGGCTTCTGCCGGACGCGAAATGGTGGATTGCGGCGATGAACTTTGCGGAAAAACTCATTTTTAACGGTATCTTGATCCATGTTGCCGTTGAATTGATTCCAAAGTTTAATACGCTCGCTGGCTGATACGGAGTTTACCAGTTTCCAATCCTGTAATGGTATCAGAAGGTGAATGAACAAACGAATTGTGACTTGTAGACAAATTATCATTGTTACGCACTCCCTTCTGAGCAAAAGTTTAAGAAGTTATATATGTTGAGGTCGAGCACAAAATCGATTTCTTTATATATTATTTTTTTTTTATTAAAGTAGGGATAGTCGGGGTAATTTGGCCAATGGGGCAATTTGAGCACCACTGGAAAATCACCTAAAATGAAGTAATTTTTGAAAATCCACCAAGGAGCTCCAATACTGGCCTGATATTGGAGCGATTAAAACATTAGAACGGAGTAATTTAGTCTTATAGTAAATTAGAAAAATAAAATTTAAAATTGTTGGCCAAAATACCCTGACGAAGGCTGAACAAAAACACATCATAAGACTTCATACCTTAGATAACTTTCAAATTAGTGTGTTTTCTGTATACTTCAAGTTGATACTAGGTAATCGCGCCACTTGGGCGGTGGCTTCTATTTTCGAGCTAAATTTGAACCAATTGACCCAATTTTTGGGATGCAGTGAGATAGGTATAGTATCTACCCGTGTACAACATTTCAAGTCAATTGGTTCAAAATTGACTGAGTTATAGTAGGAAACAGACGATTATAGAAGCCACCGCCCAAGTGGCGCGATCAGTAGGTCGGCTCCAGAGGCACGTTATCCTCCATTTGGGACATTTGTGCCATTAAATCGACTTTTGCTTAAGGTGTGGCCAAATTACCCCGATTTACCCTATGTGTTCTGCTGTGTCAGATTTTCATAGATATCCAGGCAGTACAAGCAAAGATATAGGTAGCGTTTTGCGCCTCGCTCCCTTATGGGCGCGTAATGCAAACTTGAATCTTTAAACGCGATTATCTTGGAATTATGTTTTTCCAAAAACGTCGATGCGATGACTACGATTGCGGAAACAGTTCTCAACCGATTTCAACCATTTTTTTTAGTGTTCGCTATTTATGTGCCGTGTTCTGGAACAATTTACATTTTTACAGAAAAAAAATTATATCAGTGTCATTTTTTCAGACATTTTTTCATGAAAAAAAGGGATTTTTTTTTTTTTGAAAAAATCGTCCCCGTTTGAAAATTAAAAACCATTTTTAAATATTCTTTTTTTTTTGTTAGGTTTCTAGCTGCACTCTGAATAGAGTTGAAACCTCTACACTAGACCCGAAGATAGAAAAGAGTACGTAGTCTTCCAGAAGCAGTTTGCCAGCCGTACGCGGAAAATGATATCCATTAAGATACTGTTGCAACTGACTCAGAAAGTTACGGTAGAAGATTGGAAAGTTTTCAATTGGTCAGTCAGTCAGGATTTGCCTATGTAGTGTTATGGTCACACGGTTTGTGTTTGTCTCCTTGTTTGATTTTGTGGTATGGTTAAATATGTTTTTCTCCTCGTTAAGTCAGTTGTCGTATGTTTGTTTTTTTCATCGAATCAATCGAACCCTGTATGTTAAAATATAGTCGATCCTGTGTCAAATTGTTCTCTTGATTTCGCTAATCGTTTTCTACTTGTGTTAATCTCTTGTGTCCTTAAATTGTCATCGGTCCAAAATCCACAGAAACATGTAACTGAACTTCTGAACATCTAAGAGATAATCAAAAATACGCCAAGTTGGTCAGTTGATTGCAATAAAATTTTAAAATAATAAAGATTTCATGTCAACTTCGTTCAATTGTCCTGTCGGTCCTATCTAGATGAACCATGTCATTTTCTCAAGCGTAGCCTAGAAATGTCAACCTAGTCATACACAAGTAACGTTGTTCATTTAATATAAAGCAGTCAGTTTTTGTCCAAAATGTCACGTCGAACGCATTGACGTCAACAATGCGTTTAAGTGTTCGCACGTTAGCTTTGAATCTATCAGCACAAATAAGTGCTGCAAATCTCCTTCCCACTATTGATTCTTCGGTCGATTTTAATTGCTTTATTTAAAAAAATATGACCAACTAACATTGTAAAAATTCGAAAAAGCGACTATGACATTAATAAATTACTATGTAATTAAAATCAACCGAGAAACGTGGGAAATAGAGCCCAAACAACATTTTGAAGTCAGATGGCTGTAAAAGGTTCCAAAACCTGTCACAAATCCTATAATACTTTTATTAGGATTTGTAACGATCATCAAAACCTTCTCAAATCCAACCGACTTGGAATTATTGCTTGGGAATAGACTCTACTGAGCCCCAGCGGTTCCTCCTGTTTATCGAGCATGTCTGATGCTTATGATCAGCCATACTCCATCTGCAGCAGCCGGTTCGTGATGAACCGTTGGAGGCGCATTAAAGTGTTAAAAAGGTGATATGTTTCACTAAAGAACACTACATTACACTAATCAAAATGAAACTCCTTCACTTTAATACCGTCAACCCCTGCGAACTTGGCCAGGGAAAAACCATTTTTAAATATTCATATATGAAAATTTGATACAGCATTCTTAAGAACCCATACTTTAAGATAAAAGAATAAAAAATCGACTTTGAACGATTATTTCTATAGCAAGTAAGCGTTTCCAAAAAAGTGCTTGATCAAAAATTATTGCAAATTGGCCAAATTTTTCGAAATGAACGAAAAAAAATTTAGTTGTAAATCAATAGTATTTTGATTGTTTATCAATAGTTAAACTATTGAAACAAATGATTGGGAGTTGGGTTTACCTAAAGAGATTACAATCATATACTAAAAACGATTGCATCATATTCATCTCCTTCCTTTTGTCTCGACTTCGTCGAAAATCGATAGTGCTCTAGAGCAACCATAAGAAGTAGAGGGTTAAATAGGGTATGTGTGCCATCAGTAATCTCATGCTCCCATTTTCATCCTATTCGAAAACAAGCGATTACGGCACCGATTGACTCCGTTCTTTTTGCTTTCATGGGTGCTCACTTCTAACAAAAAATACAAAAATAAGAAACAAAACAAACAGCGCTTCAATACTTTGTTTTTCGTGGGATGAAAATGGGAGCCACATGCTTAATAAGGGGACCAATACCCTATTTAGCCGGTAGGTAAACGCGCAGCCTTTTGCAAGACCAATCTGAAGTTGGTTTAAGGGCGGACGGGACGGTCGGGGAAATATCCGCCATTGCTCTGTTGCTACTAAGATGGTAATCTCAGATTCTACTTCATATTTTGCAACAAAAACCTATCACTGTGTATGCTCACTTGCAGTGCATATGCTGATTGTTTTTCAGCATCTTCTGTGCGATAGAACTCGAGATTACCATCTTCAAAATCGCGAGGCAAATTGTTAGAAAGAGAGGCAAGATAGGAAAAATAACACGGCGTCCCATTTCACCTTAAATCGATTTTCTATACCTACGATAAAAAGGGCTACAAAAAAGGTGGGGGAAAGGACCGTCCACATGTTTCGTGGGATAAAGGCCAGCAGCTAAGAGTGCGTTTGTCCTGTTGATTTCAGCTAGATTGAGGAGAGTTGACAAACGATGTATTCGTTTGCAGCGACGATAATGCAGAACATGAAGTGCATGCAAAAAGTAAAAAGGTGGAACTTTTTTCGAAGTAAGCTAGAAAAATGTATACGCGAAATATAAACAATTTGTTATTTTTGTTTATAAACAGCCTCTATTGGCTATGCTAGAAAATTGGTACAGGCCGGTCAAGGCAGTTTTTATGAAATTTGATGAAGATGTTGGTTGCAGTAGTCGAAAACAAACGTGTTGACATATTTTTCGTTTTGAGCTATTTGTCTATAAAAACTATTAGATATTTAGTTGCGTATAATCCTCATTTCACTTCTTCTTATTAATTAACACTTGTAGATTCTTGTCAAAACAGAATATCATCATCGCATATAAACTAAGAAACCATTTTCTCAATTCTTACAGATAAGACTAACTTGCAATTGACGACAATACAACAAAAAACTATGAAACGGTAATACGGATGTTCATTGACGGCAAATAATTTAAAATAAGCTCAGAGCATTCAATACACTACATCACGTCGCATTGCATGAATTACCATATATTTATAAATTATCACAAGCACAATCACAAATAAATTCAACAAACAATGTTTCGTCAACAAACATCTAGTTCTCTACGATAGAAAAAAACGGGAAAAACACCATCTTTTCCAGCGATTACCACAACACAGCCTATCAAAAATGACTAACAGCGATTGTTTTGTGCTTTCTGGGTAATCATCCGCGTTTGACCAAGTTCGTGCTGATGGTGACGGATCAAAACACTATGGAACACGTTCATCGCACGATTCGTTATTGTTCTCTGTACATCATTCAAATCGGCGCACAATGGGGGAAACCATGTATGTGGCAACCCTAATCCTACCTAATGCATCTGACAGGAGCCAACATCTATCGTGTATCCACAATGGAATCCTTTTTGGATACACAAATGTTTACATACAAAATGATGGGTTCTTAAACATGGCGGCCTCGCACCCTGGTGGGGGAAACAATATTCCTAAAGGTGGAAAAAATAAAAACTTTCTCATTACTGCTCAGGCCTAGCAGTGTTGCCACATTATTATCTGTACCGGAGGCTCAAAAATCTTTTTTATCTGTACCAGACATTCGAAAAATCTGTACCCAAAATCTGTACCAAATTTGTACCACATTTGATTTAAAATCGCTTAAAATACACTAAAAAGAGCATTACATTCAGGCTAAACTATGAAAAACACTTAACTTGAGTGTTCTGTTACCAATTTATGATCTGTAAAAACAAAAATATCAGTATTAAAAATGTTTTAACTTTAAATTTTAATGATTTTTTCACACTTTCAAAAAATCTGTACCATTCTCTGTACCTTTTGCTGAAAATCTGTAATCTGCACCAAAAAGTTGAAAAAAAATCTGTACTTTTACAGAATAATTTGTACCTGTGACAACACTGAGCCTGAGACCACCTTACCTAGTCTATGCTTGCACCGTATTCGGAAGGAAGCTTTCTCAAGTCAATAAAATATACATCCACGAAATGAATAATGATGCGTATAGCTTGTATACTACTTGTTGAAAAAAATATGGTGATGAGATATAAAATGTAATGGCGTATTCCATAACCCATTTACCCCAATATCCCCTTAATTTTTATTTACAACGACTTACGTACAGGGGATAGACAAAATGATCGGGACAGGCAAAATTTTCACTTTTCAAAAAATGTTCAACTAACTGTAACTTTTCGAAAAGATGGCCCGATCTTTTCCAAATTTGGACCACTAATACACAACTAGTTGATGCACTTACAGTAAAAATTTGAGAATATCTGATGCACTTTTCGAAAACTGTGAACATGTACAGATTTTTCATATTTTTTGTAGCGAATATAAAACTTCTAAAGTAGCTGCATATGAAAGCCTTAGGTATCAGCTGTAACAAAAAAAAATTGAAAAATTTTCATCGAGTGCATACTGAGATATAATGTTTTAAAAATGTGTTCAAAAATCTTATATGTGTTACTAAAAGTTCTATAACTTTCAGAAAACTTATTCGATCTCGCTCAAAATTTTACCAATGGAGCTTTAATGTATGATTCATGATTGGTCAAAATTTCAGCGTTTTTGATTGACGTATAAAAAAGTTATGAACATTTGAATGCAAAATTATTTTGACCAAAAAATTGCTGTACGGACAATTGTTTGATACACTGTACGTGCTCAAGTCTATACGAAAATTCAAATCAATCGGTTTGAGATTAACTTGGTTATAGCGGCAAGTGCCCAAAGTGGGTAAACCTGCCAAAATGGTACAATACCCTGTACCAGTATACTGGTATATATTCTCTTACTGCGTCCATACTTTCTGGGGCGGTCTTTAATATAGTTCCAACATCAAATATTAATTGGTTTCAGGTATTCCTATTGCCAAAGTGTCAAAATAGTGTGCTACGGTGAGCGAAATTCAACAAACACTAAATTCGAACTTTTGCCCCAGAGGTGGGGCATTTCCTTTCTATTTTCGAGGGCGTCGGTGAGTCGCTGGCATCTCGATGAATAGTTATCCCCTCCCTAGTCCCTACTATCCTTTCCCATCCACATAACGTGTTTCTTATCGTTTTAGAGAGCGAGCAATGGCGTTTAAGCCTAGACTTGTTAGCCAGGACACAGTGTAATACCTGTGCCCCATCCCGGAAGCAAAAAGGCCCATGGATTGACAATTTTTTTAGCTATTTTACTCCCAACGTTGGTGTTTAAATATACTAAAACAATATTACTCACTCCATCACATCTACATGATTTACACAAATACACTCACACAATCTGAATCTCGTCGCATCACTCGCTTATAGTGATTCCCAAATCGCCCCATTAATATCCAACTCCTTGATACCTATGCTACCGGTGGAAGCATAATTGTCACATTTGCATTTTTGGCAATATTGATATTTTGCAGCCCATGATCATGTATCATGGTGTACTATCATATAGGCAAATGAAAATAGGTAGTTTGTTCCGAAAATTGTTGAAAAAATGCAACGCCGATTTGTCACATTCAGAAAAGTGGACGCATAAGCGTCACGTTTCATTGGAAATCCTATGAAATTTTAAAATTGCTCTAAAACAAAAAAAAATGTGCTCAAATTCAAAATTGATTGATGTTAGAATACGATTCGGCATTTATACTTCATAGATGAGACAGTTTACTTTTTCGAACTTTGGACGCGATTTTCTCGATTGTTTGTTTTTGCACATGTGACATTTATGCGTCCACCGGCAGTATGGGAGTGTCAGTGAATCGCTCACCTCTTGTAAAATAGGTGACATATCATCACATCCTTTCCTATCCTCGTAACGGAGAAGATGGGTGTGGCCGGCAATGGAAGTTCTGATGTCTTTTTTACTTCAACCTCTGGTTGGATAGCTGTTCCTTCCCAAATAGCATTTCACAAGCAATTAAAGTAGGAGTATTAAAGTTTTAACATGACAACTTTCAGTGTGCAATCTACGATTTACTCCGTTACCACGCAACGCAACGCCAAAATACAAATAATTTCTGATCACAAGTTTGGATATGACAAGGCAATCAAAATTTGAAGAAGTGATCGGACAACGCATCCCTTTGATTTACACGTGTGTTGCTGTCCGATCAGTTTTGTACATTTTAGTTGCCTTGCAGCTCCAAGATATGAGCACTTCCACAGTTATTAACTGAGAGCTTCCTCTGCCAATTACCATTTTGCATGTGTATATCGCGTGGCAGGCACGAAGATACTCTATGCCCAAGGAAGTCAAGGAAATTTCCTTTACGAAAAGATCCTGGACCGACCGGGAATCGAACCCGTCACCCTCAGCATGGTCATGCTGAATACCCGTGCGTTTACCGCCTCGGCTATATGGGCCCATACTGACGCATTGATTTGTCTGAAGTTCTGCTTTTTGATGAAGCTTAAGAATTGAATTAACAAAACTGTGGAAAGTTCTGGACTTCCTTAGTCGTGATTTGAATGTGATCTAGTCTAAAATTTAAGAGAGAAACAGCATTTTTCACTAATTACACATATGTTTTTTTTTTGTAATTTAAATGCATACATATTCCTCCCATACTGTTTGCATTCTCAATTTGTGTTGAAATTAAAAAAAAATTGATTCTGTCTGCAATGTTTAAGATGAAAAATTCACTTATTTCCACAAAAACTAAATTTGGTCTATTACATAAATAAAAAAGCCCTTTTAGAATCAATCTTGACTTTATTAGATTTTTATTGATTTCATCACCATTACCGTCTACCCCCGTTGGTTTGAACGACACCTCATGCAAACCAACGGGGTTAATTTTTTAATTTGAACTCCTAGTAACCCTGTGGGCGTCGTAAAACACACTGATGGCAACCCTTTCCGCTGTTTTATTTTGATTCTGCCTTCCGTTTCACCCCGTTCCATGAGCAGAATGACTGTTGCGGAGACAAGTCATCTTTTGCGCGATACACCAAAGATTGAAAGCAGCTTTCATGATGTGCAGCTTCAATGCTGTAATTCAATTTATTTTATTAATCTTAGTCTATTACTTATTCATTATATACATACATTTTAGTATTCTATTCCGCGCTATTAAAAGATGCGACCTCCTATCAACAGCTTTTTTCGCTAACTGATATTTGGCCCGTGTTGCCAGTTTCACAGAGCATTTTCATCCCAACACTCCCACCCGTGAAACTGGTAAATAGGTCTAATTATTTTTTTTTGCTTGATTCACATGGAATGGATAACATGATCAACGCTACCATTCAGAATTGCAAACAATCGCCGCAGTGCGATCGACCTGAAAGTGTGTGCAATCGCCACTGTTTGTACGGCTCCCACCGGGATCGAAAATCACGTACACTATGTCTATTACACAAAGCACTATTTTGTCGAATCCACATTTGTTCGTACTCTCGCACAATATAGGTTGGACGGTCGTTTGCCTTTTCAAAGCGTGTCTCCTAACCGAGCATGTTTTAGACACATTCCCACTCACGACATACACCGTGTTCACACTCTGATTATATTTAACCCCGAGATGACAATTTCTATTCGGTCTAATGGAAATTGACTGCACATGCAGCGGTACAGACAAATTGTGTTCTTCTTCATAAACCTCGACATGATTCATTTGACGTGATGGTTTTGGATGATGGGTGATTGGTTTACTGCTTTCATGATCAGCTGTACAGACTGGATTAGGCGAAGATTCCAATTTTTCACATGGGTTAACGCCACCAAATTGCCTTATAATTGCCTCCTTCTTTTCGAGGAAATCCAACTGAATTTTTCTCGCAGCTTCCTCAAATTTCGCATCTATTTCAGCAATATCACGTTCATATTCTTCATCGATTCGACGTGCTTCTTCCTCATAAAACTTCCGCCATCGTTTGCTTTTCAGCTCTATATGGAAAAGAC
The DNA here is from genome assembly GCF_035046485.1 of Aedes albopictus. Classification (NCBI taxonomy): domain Eukaryota; kingdom Metazoa; phylum Arthropoda; class Insecta; order Diptera; family Culicidae; genus Aedes; species Aedes albopictus. The sequence goes on from NC_085138.1 coordinate 204,128,803, forward strand.
TTTGCACTGGATCCATGGTGCACTCACTTCGCGACCATAAAATCATTGAAGTTTGTTGCGGAGACAAGTCATCTTTTGCGCGATACACCAAAGATTGAAAGCAGCTTTCATGATGTGCAGCTTCAATGCTGTAATTCAATTTATTTCATTAATCTTAGTCTATTACTTATTCATTATATACATACATTTTAATATTCTATTCCGCGCTATTAAAAGATGCGACCTCCTATCAACAGCTTTTTTCGCTAACTGATATTTGGCCCGTGTTGCCAGTTTCACAGAGCATTTTCATCCCAACAATGACGTTTGATCTATTTTTAGCTTGATTTTTAGTTTGAACGATGTGCAGATTATAGGGGGTCAAGTCAAAAAGTGTTCAAATTAGATGCGGTCAAACCAACGGGGGTAGACGGTACGTAATCTCTGAATGGAATGGTTATTCCTACTTAACAAAAACAAAAAAGGGCGCAGTAGCCGGGGATTCCATGATATTGCAAAACACTAGATGATTCGATCAAGAATTGGATTTTTAGCAGTCATATCAAACATGTTGATCTACATTGATTGACGACAAATACATAGGGTGGGGCGGGGCAAGATGGGTCGCGGGGCTAGATGGGTCAGTGCCATTTTCGAGCGCATTACTCATGATTTGATTATGTTAATAATTTTGTTAGGTGACCAGCATGAATATACAAAAGTTTAGAGTATTGATTGAGAAATTAATCACTCTCATTGGAAATAAAAAATAAAATGTTTTTTAGCCATTTTTCCTACGCGATACATTCCATATAATCTCCATATAAACGACCGCGGGGTAAGATGGGTCACCTTCATTTTTGAGCGTATTCTTGAAGCATTTAAAAGCTATTTATTTTTTATTACAAGAGACTATCTCATAATTCACTTCAATTAAGCGAAATGAATGCCTAAAATTATAATATTTTTAAGTGAAAACATCTATTTTCAATTCGTCTTAAGACCACTCAAATCGTAATGTTTTTTTTTTTATTTTCCTAATAAATTTATAAAATGTTTACTTGTAGCTCTTGTTTACTCAGTATGGATATGGAGCATATATGAATACGGAACAAATCTTATTTATTGCCGTTTTTTGTTGAGAAAATGTGAATTACTTAAAAGGTGACCCATCTTGCCCCACACTTTTTTCACGACGCAAAATCGGTCACTTTTTAAAACATCATATTTTGTATTGAAAGAACATTTTATCGATTTTTAGCATAGCTAACAAGTGTATTAAAGAGTAGAGGACTAATACAAATCTATACGATTTGTATTTACAAAGTTATGATGATCCATCCTTAGGCGACCCATCTTGCCCCACCCCGCCCTAAATAGGTACATGTGACACTGGTCGCTGATGGGTTAATCTGATCATTTCTTATAAGGTAATCAATTGAAACAAATTTTCGAAACGTGAAGATACGTATAGGTATAATATCTAGCCGTGTACAAAACTTCAAGTTAATTGGTTTTGAATCGATTTAGTTACAGTGACTCGGAACCCTATGATACTACGTCAGACAATAGAGTTAGGAAACTATAGAGGACGAATGTCGCTGCTGTTCCCTTTGTTCTCGTTCGGAAACATGTCGGGTATCTATCTGTCAAACTGCATACTTTTTCGCTTTGACACTTATAGCCCGGCCTATCTCCGCCAGCAAGAGATGTTTCGGCAGCGACGCCAGCGACATTCGTCCTCTATAGTTTATTAACTCTATTCGTCAGACGTAACACTTGCGAAATTTCCATCGACTACGCTTTTAACGATCATTTTAAATTTTCATAGTTGTGGCTTTCACAACCAGAGGCGCGCGCATCGTTTTTCTTTGCGTTTGACGAATAGAGTTAGGAAACTATAGAGGACGAATGTCGCTGCTGTTCCCTTTGTTCTCGTTCGGAAACATGTCGGGTATCTATCTGTCAAACTGCATACTTTTTCGCTTTGACACTTATAGCCCGGCCTATCTCCGCCAGCAAGAGATGTTTCGGCAGCGACGCCAGCGACATTCGTCCTCTATAGTTTATTAACTCTATTGTTTGACGTTTCACACTAGCGCCTTCTGTTGACGATATTGCACAACACAGTGGTTCGTGCAACTTTTCCGCCAGGTGATGGTAGTGTAAACTGGGCGATGGATTTAAATGAAAATCGTTCAAGGTGTTACGTCTGTTTGGCTGTGCTAATACGTCGATATAATTTGTTTTTATTGTGAACTTGGTACCTTTTATCAAGGATACTCATAAATTTTATTTTAACGGATTGTAAAGCTGTTTGAAAAAAAAATCATATAAGCAGAAAGGCTAACGTGTGGTCTCCGTCCTATCCTACAGATGGATAGAAAAGAAAATCGAAAACTTTTGATCGGAAGTGTGAATCATATTGTTGCATATGAAAATTAGGAAAATACTTACAATAAACTGTTCCACGTGATTCGGACACATCCACATCGATGTGGGCAGAGCTGTCAACGGTGGATCGAGACAATCCTGATGAAAGAAGAGATCGCAATAATCGCAAGCAATCAGTGGTGCCCTGCGACACGACCTTCCACAAGCATGACAGGTCTTTGCAGGGAGAGGCACCAAGCCTTGCCCGTCCAGCTCATATATTTTCCGGGTTCTGGGCCCTCTCTTCGGGACGCCATTTTTCTGAGCGGAATCCTGCTTTTCCGTTCCCGGGAAAGGGAAGTGTACGTTCATCTCCCGGGGCAGCTCAAACTGACGAGGGTTCAAAATGCGAGCGGCACGAATCAGCTGGTCGAAGGGCGTCAGTTGGGAACCATCTTCTGGCTCCTTAATACGAGTGACACCTTCCAGGGCTTCCTCCTTCGGAGGGGATATTTTTTCCGCCGAAACACTGGACGCCGAATTTTTGCGGGAATTGCTTCGATTGCGCATCTTTTTGACCTTTACTAACTGGGTTCCCTCGATTGAGGAAGTCGACGGTTCTTCGCGAACATCCGGCTGAGATTCGGATTTGGGCAGCTTCAAATCCGATTTCAGCGCTTTCAGGGATGGATTTGCTTCCGTCATTTTGCAAGTATGGCAAATCCAAAGTCCATTGGGAATATCTGTTTCCTCTAAAGGAGGATCGCTGAAAATGAAAAAAAAATAAACTTTTATAGTTTAACATTTCGGAACACTTTGAGAGATTGATATAGATATACGTGGGCTATTTGCGCAACTCTTTTAGAAATGGTCCCCTGTAAATTCTTTTAAATGACCCGTTTACATCTAGGTTTACATGTGTGATATTAGTAACGGAGACAGCAAGGCAGTATCAAAAGATCCAAAGGTTAATAGGGCACTGCACACGATCTTTGACGTTCCGTGACTGTTCCGTCCCCTGACGAAAGCGGCTTCGACACCCCTAGTGAACCACCACCAACACTCTAACAAGCTTGTGCTGCTTTCGTTGTCTTGATCGTTTCGTCCGTCACTACTACCACACTCAAAATAATCCAAACGTCATTGCCACGAAAATAAATAACTGGAAATGCCATGTCAGTCTCTTCTCAGCATTTGTCTTCGAAATGGCTTGAAAAGTTAATATTTTCACTTTAAAAAGTCATCAGCGAAACAGAAACCGTAAAATGTAAATAATTACTACATTTTAAAATAAAATTTCATATTTCATTCATTATTGGATATCGGATTCGATATCGATAATTGGAAACCGATATCGTTTCGATATCGATAATATCGATAAATCTGGTCTCGGCACACCACTAATTAATAGCATCTAAATAATATTTGTAATTTTTTTTTTTTTTTTTTGATTATTTGCATGTTAAATTGACAAAAAAATATGCTCTATATAAAGGGCCCCACAAAACTATGGCCCCGGGTCCCCACATTTGTAGCGCGCAAGGAGATTTTCACCCGGGTGAAAACACTCTAGTGAATTTCACTTTGAACGGCCCGTGCGGCGCTGCAGTGCGGATTTTTGAGAATTCGAAATGACATTTAGCCAGCCTCAAAGCTCAACTACATCGATGCTATAAAGCTGCTATACGGTTTGTATTCAATCTCCGGCGTCGAGACAGTACGACGCCTGTACGAAACTCGATTCTGGGTCACGATCTTCCATTCAACTACCAGCTACGTATCTGCACGTTTATGAGGCAGGCATACTACGATAATCAACCCGGTTACATCCTTCCAACACCTTCAGCGAGGACAACAAGAGCGTACTCGCTGCTTTATCATCCCGAGGCACACATCATCAAGTGGTAAAAGTCTGCTGGTGTATAGGTCAACCTGTTGGAACCATTTAAAACCGCTATGAAAAGTTTAATTTAATTGATTAATGACTTGCTAGTAATCTACATTTTGTAATTTGCCTACTCACTTCTGTATTGTCAAACTCGTAATTCTGTTAATTTTATTACTCTGTCACAATGTTTTAATATCCAAACTGCAATTTCCTTGACCTTATATATGGTACATCCAATAGGTTATCGTTATGAATAAATAAAACAATTACAATTACAATTTAGAATATTTCAACATCCTTCTATCTCACAAGATGAAAAAATTTCTAATTTATGATGTGCTTGATGGTGTAAATCCAAAGAGCAGAATGTTCATGCGCTCAGTGCGAATAAGCCTGTTTTCCCATACAAATTTCAATTGCAATGCGCAAAGTGTAGACGCAACCGATCGTGCTCAAATTTTGCACAGATACACTCAGGACCCGAAATGGAACCAAACAAGCATTGATCTGAGAAAACGGTTCAAATGACCTACGCTATGGTTACTTTGCTACGTACTTCCATGTACCGTGCGGTACCCATATTCTGAACGGTTAAGGGAATCTCACAACAAATCCTAAAATAAATGGAAGTTCTTGTTGCTAGAGATAATGCTTCACACTACCGTCAATTGTGTTTTTTGTCTAGCTAAATGTATAAAATAAATTAAATCTCATAATAACTTCCAGTCTCTGATCTAGACATATATTTGTTTTTGGACGACATGTTCCTAATTATGAACACCATAAGAAGCCGTGGTCCTAATTCTGAACACATAGTGTTACTTACTATGTACAAACACATTCTCTACATTCGCAGTTAAGCCAAAAACGATATGTTTTGTAACGATTGGATAATAGAGGGGCTTAATAAAATTAACACCTCAACTCTCGATTCAATATATGCTTCATAAAAGGAAAATCTATTTTGCGTTAGCCGACTGTTCAGAATATGGAGCTGTCTATAATATGGTGCTCGCACGGTACTACATTACAAGAATAAGTTTTATCCTTTGACTGCTAAATATTCTACTTACTGGCATCCCAAATGGAAACTCGACGGGCATCGATCGCAACATATTAAATCCCCACCCTCGCCGCAAGCATCGCACGTATCGTTATTATGACCCCGGCCCGGCTTCCTATAGTAGGGATGATGGGGCTTCTTGCAGAATGGCTTCGGTTCTCCAGAATCTGGCGGCTTGATGAGCGCTTGGATCAACTGTGATCAATAGGAAAAAATCTGTTAAATCTTGCGCGAAAACTAAACTTTATAAATATACTAACCGGCATCAGACCAACTGGAGCATCCGGGTCGTATTGTGCACGATTTTTCGACATGTTTCGTTAGTTAAATTCCACAAATTTTCTAATAAATCCAAAACAACGCGGATCTAGCTCACTCACAAACTTGCATCTTTTTTTACCAACAAAAACAAGCTTTGCGTCAAATGACAATACATGAGCGAGGGGCTTGCCGATGTCTTTAATTCTAATTTACTCGTTGAAAAATACTCAAAAGTAACTCAGTAAAAAGATGCATGCACGCTAACCTGAAACTACCCATCGACTGGGTCGATTCGACCCGGATTTTTATGTTTTATTTTTATGTCAAAATCCGGGTAACCCGAAAACCCAGATTCGCTGAATTTGGGTAAAGATCTGGGTAATCGGCACTTTGTCACTTTTCGGCTTGAGAATAAGGCGGCGGTCAGGAGAACGCTGGAAGCTATGAATAGTAGAATAACTAGCCACAGAAGTCCAATGTCGCGACTATTCGTGTGACTAACATCTAGTTTGCCACGCCCTTACAGCGTCAGTAGCGGTACTAGAAGTGTCAAATAAATTTTATTTACCAAAACAAAAGATCCTCTATCAGCTGGACAATTAAAAACAATCAAATATTACAATTAAAGTTATAAATTTAATTAAATATGAAAAGTGCCTACAGCGCCATTGGAGTTCTAGTGTATTTCTATTCTATGAATGTTTTCACGAAAAATATATCGATAAATGACGGGAAAACAGTGGAATTATTCCGGGGAACTGTTTTCCAGTGAATAGCACGTGGCAACTGAGAGCTTTTTAATCAAAATCTAATTTGGAAATAAATTAACAAAATCTAGGCCCCGGAGGAGCTGGGTATCGTTTACCCAGATTTTGCCACCAACATCGGTAACCCAGATTTGAGTAAAGGGGCCTTTACTCAGTTTAGAGTAACTGCAGTTTTGCTCAGTCTGGGTCGCTTTGACATCAATCTGGGTAACTGAGGGTTAGCGTGTGGAAAAAAAATAGCTGCCCGCATAAATATTTACCATAAATTATTCCCATTGCAATTTTGCATACAAACGTTAGAGGCACGAATCAGACGAACGATGCATCGAACCAAGCTGAACTTGTTTATCCTCGCTTTGCTCACTTGCAAAAAGAGGCAGCTTTTCTAAATCAAGCGCATTTGTTTACGAATTTTTAATATTGGTGCTCCTGAAAACGTGAGTAGGGGTCCAAGTCGGCCATTGTGGCAGCCATATTTGTATTCTCTGAAGTTTCTCCTTAATCACTCAGATGCTGATGATCTCAACCAGCCGTCGTTTATCGCGAAAAGATTGCGCCCCGTTTGATTTGTATACGGCGGCTGATTACCCATGACAGCTCCCACACGGCGGCTGCAAAAACAGTTTTAGCCAAGGTGCACACCGTGTACAAATCATACGTGCGCGGTCTGGCGCGATCTGATGCTGCGCGTTTCGAACGCAACTTGTTGAGAATCTAAGATAAGCGCGACAATACCATATCACGGAAATATGTACTATTGTTACCCATTGTGGCTATATTCGCAATACATTCCGGTACGAATGGTAGAACTACACTAGAAACTTCAATTATTAAGGTTACTATAGTAAATATGGTTAACAAACAATTTATACCATAAGACTTTTATGTCACCGAAAGCAAATATTACCCTGTTGTATTCATGGAATTGTTAGACCCCTCGATCATGCATACGCCAACCTATATTGTTTCGATCTCTATAATTCAGTGTATACCCGAGCACGGATCTGAACGGACTGGAAATAAAAGGAACTCATTTCTATCAGTTTAATTACGTTCACAGTCAATCTTAATCCGAACATCCGCGCTTAAAACATGGTGTCAGCGGGTTTCGTGTTGAAATTTAGCTCGTACGCGTGAAATTTGTTACGAAAAGTTCGGAAAATGTCGATTCAAGATTGAGAAAAAAGTGCGGAGAAAGTACAGTCAGGCGTTCGGAATCGTGGCGAGCTCGTGAGACGGCTCGTTGGTATTGGTGTAAACCTGTGTATACGAAGTTGCTGCTGCTGTGGTAGTGTTGCTAACGTTGAAGTTGTTGCTGCTGCTGCCACCACCGGCGTGAACGGTACTCGGTGGATGGATTCATGGTTGTATAGTGAACCGTGTCAGTGTGTGCGTGATTTGTTTTGATTGCTTGTGAAACGAAGCGCTGCAAAATGGAAGAGATACGCCAGCTAATTTCGCAGCAGAACGCAATGTTTTCGGCTATCGTCGATAGGATGGCGAACCTGCAGTCCAATGCGCAAGTTCCAGTGCAGCCACAGCCAGTTCCTCAACCTCCGCCTTTGTGCCTGGAAGGCGATATGGAAGTGAACTATGACTTTTTTGAACGAAATTGGCAAAACTACGCCAATGCGATGGGCATGAATCAGTGGCCTCAGGGTGAAAATTCAAAGAAAGTGAGCTATCTGCTATCAGTGATTGGCTTCGATGCCCTGAAAAAATATTTTAATTTTCAACTAACGGCCGCACAGCGTGACAGCCCTGAAGATGCTTTAGCAGCAATAAAAGCGGCTGTGGTGCGTCCTCGAAATTTTAACATTGATCTGATGGACTTCCTGACCGTGAAACAGGAATCAGAGTCTATTGACGAATACGTGACCAAACTAAGAGTATTGGTTAAACCGTGTCAGTTGGGTGCGTTGGAGGAAAAGTTCATCATCTACAAGGTGGTTACTTCCAACAAGTGGCCGCACCTGCGGAAGCGGTTGCTGACCAACAAGGATATAACGTTGGAACGAGCAATCGACGAGTGTCGTCTCGAAGAGGTGACAGCGAGAAAAGTACTTCAGCTGTTCAGTGAAGAGAAAGGTGAAGTTTGCCGAATCCAGTCGAAAATCGAAAAGAAGGAGAAAAGGTGCAAATTCTGTGGAGGCTGTCATATTTTTGAGAAAGGTGTTTGTCCCGCATACGGCCAGCGGTGCCGAAAGTGCGGCGGAAGAAACCACTTCGGGAAAATGTGTGAAAAGAACAAGAATAAGAAGAGAAATAAGAAAAAAGTGAAAAAGGTATCGGGTGTATCAAGCGAAACGGAGGACAGTGAAGCAGAAAACAGTGAAGTGATGTCGAGCTCGGACAGTGACAGTTCTGAACCAGAACGAGAAATCGGCAAGATATACAACAATGCCTCAAGTGGAGGACACGTTCTGGCCGATTTGCAGCTCAAGGTTGATGGTGTTTGGAAAAATGTAATATGTGAATTAGACACGGGAGCTAATACAAGTTTAATCGGATTTGATTGGCTGAAAAAACTGTTCGGTGCCACAGATCCGGTTATATTGCCATCGAAATATAAGTTGCATAGTTTCGGTGGTGGACAAATTCCGGTTCTTGGTGAGATCAAAATTCCGTGCCGTCATAAGAAAGAAAAGTACAAGCTTGTGCTGCAAGTTGTCGATGTCCAGCATCGACCGGTGTTATCCGCTAACGTGTGTGAAACGCTCAAACTTGTGAAATTCTGCAACACCGTTTCGTACAAACTACCCGAAGACAAAAGTGATGAACCATATATATGGAAAGTGAACAAAATCGAAGCGAACAAAATTGTGGAAAAGTATGAGAGTGTCTTCAAAGGAGTCGGTAAGATTGCCGGTGAAGTATCGATTGAAATCGACCCCAGTGTACCACCAAGCATTCAGCAGCCTCGCCGGATCCCGATAGCTCTTCGCGACAAACTTCGGGAAGAGTTGAACAGAATGGAGAAGGAAGGAATCATTGTGAAGGAGCAGCGCCACACAGATTGGGTGAGCAACATCCTACTTGTGAATCGGTCAACCTCAGGTGAGTCAGTAAGAATATGCCTTGATCCTATACCGCTGAACAAAGCCATCAAGCGTCCCAACTTGCAATTCAACACCCTGGATGAAATTCTCCCTGAACTTGGTAAAGCCAGAGTATTCTCGACCGTTGATGCCAGGAAGGGCTTCTGGCATGTGGCTCTGGACGAAAAAAGCAGCCTCTTGACGACTTTCTGGACACCGTTCGGAAGATACAGATGGGTCAGGTTACCGTTTGGAATTTCATCTGCTCCAGAAATTTTTCAAATAAAGCTTCGGGAGGTCATTGACGGTTTAGATGGAGTGGAGTGTCTAGCCGATGACTTGCTCATATTTGGTCGGGGTGACACACTAGAGGAGGCAATGGCGGATCACAATAGATGTCTAGAAAAGTTGCTGTCTCGACTAGAGCAATGCAATGTCAAGTTGAATCGTTCAAAACTGGCCTTATGTCAGTCATCAGTGAAGTTTTTTGGACATACTCTCACTGATGGCGGAGTTCGTGCGGATGAATCAAAGCTCGCAGTTATTAGAAACTATCCTCCACCAAGAGACCGCAAGGAGTTACACCGCTTTGTCGGCATGGTGAATTACTTAAGCCGGTTCATTCCCAACCTAAGCGCTAATTTGCACAACATCCGCCGCTTGATCTCCGATAAAGCAGATTGGGTCTGGGGTTCGACTGAGAATGCCGAGTTCCAGAAAGTCAAGTCGTTGGTTGCTGACATAAATACACTGCGGTACTATGACAGAGAGAAGCCTTTATGGGTAGAATGCGATGCAAGTTCATTCGGTCTAGGTGTTGTAGTTTATCAAGACAACGGAGTAATCGGCTATGCCTCTCGTACGCTGACTCAAACCGAAAAAAACTACGCCCAGATCGAAAAGGAGTTGCTGGCGGTACTTTTCGCCTGCATTAAGTTCGATCAACTGATAATCGGGAACAAAAGGACAACGGTGAAGACCGACCATAAACCGTTGATCAACGTTTTCAAAAAACCACTTTTGAAAGCGCCGAAGAGGCTTCAACACATGCTTCTCAACTTACAGCGATACAACATACATCTACAGTTCGTAACCGGCAAGGAAAATGTAGTGGCAGATGCGTTGTCTAGGGCTCCCAGCTTATCTCCAGTCGATTCAGAGCAGACCTGTAAAATGAGTATCTACCGTGTCTTCGGCGAAATAGAAGATATCAATCTTTGCAGCTACCTAAGTATCAGCGATGAGAGGATCAACGAGATCATCGAAAGGACCGCAGAGGACAACGTGCTGCAAACAGTATTGCTGTACATTCGGCAAGGATGGCCCGATCGAATTGAGCGGGTTCCAATGGAGGTCAAGCCCTTCTACAAGTATCGAGATGAACTTTCTACCCAAGATGGCTTAGTTTTTCGAGCTGATAGAATCGTTATCCCATTCTCCCTCCACCGTTCCATGGCAGACAGGCTGCATGTGGGTCACACAGGTATCGAGTCTACCTTGAAGTTAGCCAGAGAAAATGTGTTTTGGCCCGGGATGAACAACCAAATCAAACACCTAATACAAGAGTGCTCTGTCTGTGCTAAGTTTGCATCCTCCCAACTCCACCCTCCAATGAAATCACATGCCGTTCCCATCTACCCTTTTCAACTAGTGTCGATGGATGTTTTCTTTATGCTGTATAAAGGAAAGCAAAGAAAATTCTTGATAATGGTAGACCACTATTCAGATTATTTTGAGGTGGACTTGTTGAATGATATGACACCCTCTTCGGTCATAGAAGTGTGTAAACGCCATTTTTCCTGTCATGGCACCCCTCAACTTGTGGTCACAGACAATGGATCGAACTTTGTCAACGAGCAAATGAAAATTTTTGCGAAGTCCTGGGGATTCAAACACTCGACATCTGCTCCGTACCACCAACAATCGAATGGGAAAGCAGAGGCTGCAGTCAAAATTGCGAAAGATCTTCTACAAAAATCTCAGGAGTCCGGTCAAGATTTTTGGTACATGCTGCAACACTGGAGGAACACTCCTAATAAAATCGGCAGCTCTCCAGCGTCTAGATTGCTTTCCCGCAGCATAAGGTGTGGCATTCCAATACCCGCGACAAATTTGATTCCAAAGGTAGTACAATCAGTACCGGAGTCGATACTCCGTAATCGACGCAAGATTAAGTACCAATACGATAAACGATCACGGGAACTTCCGCAAATAGAAATAGGATCGCCTGTGTACGTCCAACTCCGTCCTGATACATCCAAGCTGTGGACACCTGGGGTTGTCTGTGATCGGTTGAGTGATAGATCGTACTTGATTGGCGTAGAGGGTACTAAGTATCGCCGAGATGCAGTGCACGTCAAACCTCGTAAAGAATCTACAGCCCCATTGATTAGTGAACAACCTATTCCAAACGGTTATCCTGATCGTCGTCCAGAAGCCAATATGCAACCCACTGTTCACGCAGCTTCTCAAGAATGTCACCAACCAACTGTGCCTTTGGTTATACCCAATCAGGAAGCAGCCGAGTTTATTCCGCCAACATCTGTGGAGTTGCCGACGCTGACAGAACCGCGGCTTCGTGATCCAGTAGATCCCGACCCTCCAGTGAAGAGAACAGAAAAATCTAAAGCACCAATAACTAGCACGGACCGTCCGAAGAGAAAATCCCGTCTGCCAAGCAGGTTCAAAGACTATGTAGTGTTCAAGTGACTTTTCGTTAAAGAAAGGGAAGATGTTGTATTCATGGAATTGTTAGACCCCTCGATCATGCATACGCCAACCTATATTGTTTCGATCTCTATAATTCAGTGTATACCCGAGCACGGATCTGAACGGACTGGAAATAAAAGGAACTCATTTCTATCAGTTTAATTACGTTCACAGTCAATCTTAATCCGAACATCCGCGCTTAAAACAACCCAACCATTTTGATTGTGGTACCCTGTCTGATTGAGCTTGAAATTGTAAACATGGCTGCCGAAGTTGGAGCGTCGTGACCACGGTCGAGATTTTCGTGTGGAAACAGTTCTTCTCGGGATAAAAAATACTTACGATTGGATTGAAAATAGTGACGGTAAGTTTTTTTGCTTGAGCATACTAAAAATGTGTCAGATAAAACAAAGAAATATGTACATTTCAGCAGTGCTAAACAGTTCCCCAGGAAACTATCCGCAGCGGCAATCATGGCGTTTACGAACGGCTGAAAATCCTACATCGCTGCATTCATGCTACCGGCAGACCTAGCGGCGGACGTTTTAAGGGATATTTTGAACCAGGAATTCGATGAGGATGAAATACATCAGCTGCCCGACCAGCCGTTTGGATAGTTTAAAACATTGAATTGTTCACATCTCATGTGCGATTCATCCCAGTGCATAGGCCCGGATATGGAACCGGATGACGGTGATGGTTTTCGAGGTGAATTCAGTGATTGAGCTTGAGTGTCTTTTCTAAGTGCAGCAATATTATGTGATAGATAAGATTTTTAAATAAACGAACATAATGAGACAACTGTTGAATTTAATTATTTTATTGATAAATACAAGAAAATTAGGACTCAAACCATACTCCCTACTGTATCATGATATTGTAGAACTATACCCGCACCATTTGGTCGTTTCACAGCAATGGATTTTTCAACCGTAATAAATATGGTTTCGTCAAGGGGTTGGTCACTCGGCACATTGTGCCCGGCACACATGCCGGCACATCTCGGCACACATGCCGGCACAATCCGGCACACATGGACACAACATAGAAATCCAACTTTGCGGTATGGAATCAAACTGTCATTATACTTACGATTGCAAAAAATCCCTTCATACAGATTCTAGACAAGTGTTCTGGGTGGAACTTTGTCGGTAAACACCGACTAGACCAATAACATTCGCTAAAAATAGACAGGATTATAATTAGCGCAAAAACATTCTAAGAAAATATTCCACTGGGCACATTCGGCACACCTCCGGCACGTTCGGCACACTTCGGCACACACTGAAAAACAACCGGCACAGTTTAGGCACATATTGGCACACGCTCAAAAATCACGGCACAAATGAAGTGTGCTGAATGACCAACCCCTTGAGTAAAACAGTAAATCTGGAAGGAAAACGAACGATGTATGCGGTATTCTTGACATATGGTCATCTATGGTAAATTAAGCTTATGGTATATGGTTCATCTACATTAAAACCGTTAAAATAAAAAAATCTGTTATGCGTTCACCGGAGATTTTTTTTATTCAAGAAATATTCCACCTCGGCTATAACTTCAAAGCACATCACTTTTATTGACATCCACGCATAATACTGCTACAATCACCCGACTCGCGAGGCAATCCCGGATCCGGTAGCTCCAACGATGATTGCTGGGGTCCTCTTCCGGATGGGGGTGAATTTCATAGAATTTGCGGAGCCCCCGCAGTCGCACAGAGTCAGGCGGAATGAAACTCATGCTGTTGGAGAAAGTTCACGAATTCTGCAATATAATTAACACCCGATGATTTATGAGTATCACTACAATATGGAATAATCATGCACAACTTACCCCTGACTAATCCGGACCGCTCCAGAAACTTCAGATCGTTCACCGCAGCAAGTTTTTAGTTGGGATTTTCACACAGCTCACAAGCGACTTCACGAAAGATTTTGTTTTTTTTCCGAAAAAAAAACGCAAACTGAGAAGTTCGGGCTTTACAAATACCAATGTGTGCAACAGTTTGGCAAACTGTTCAATTTAAGTGGCATACAGTGATATACACATGTATAAGTGTGTTGCGCAAATATAATCACAAACCATTTGAGAAATGGCTAGTCCGTATTCCCACCATGTTTCACTAGTTTTCATCGCTATAATATTTGACAATTTCTGCACCGCACACTAAGATCAGCTCGGTATTTTTCCCATCTTTTTACTGAGTTCTCAACAGCAGATTTAACTCGGTACGCTCGGTTGTTTATTTTGCGGATATTCTGTGAATGAGTTACCGAGCTCAGCTAAGGAACTGTCAAAAGTTACTGAAGCACGGTAAATATCGTTACTGGTGAACGGTAAATACGATTACCGAGTGTACCGAGATAATACTGCTGTTGAAAACTCAGTAAAAAGATGAAAAAATTACTGAATTCAGTGAAAAAATTACTGAGCTGGAACATCTGAATCTTAGTGTGCGTATAACATACTGTTAAGTGCCCCACACAATGCATACGTTTGCGTGTGCGTGACAGTAGTTTGACACATTTCCTATGGGAAAACTGTCAAAAAAACGCAAACCTCGACGGAACGGACGCTATGTGTTCCAGTCTTTACAAATTGGTATGCGTTACTTAGACCGTAGCTGATGGTCGAATGCTACGAGCTTCATAGTTTTCAACAGAAAAGTACCTGATTGTGGTACAGTAACATTAACAGAAACAGGAGACGTACTGTTTGGAACATAATACAAATTGTAATTGTCTATGCGGGTGGACATCAAAAATTTCACGGTTTTCTTTGGTACATCGAGATCTAGAAATTAGTCTATGGTAACACCATAGCACATAACATAAGTGGAACTCTGGCTCAAAAAGTTGATGCCTCTTCAATTGGCTTCTTTAGCGGTGTTGAGATAATCCCATAATCTGAATCTGCATGCTAAACTGAGCCAAAATCCGAATTTTCATGAATTTTGGTGCCCGGGAACCAAGGGGTTGGTCACTCGGCACATTGTGCCCGGCACACATGCCGGCACATCTCGGCACACATGCCGGCACAATCCGGCACACATGGGCACAACATAGAAATCCAACTTTGCGGTATGGAATCAAACTGTCATTATACTTACGATTGCAAAAAATCCCTTCATACAGATTCTAGACAAGTGTTCTGGGTGGAACTTTGTCGGTAAACACCGACTAGACCAATAACATTCGCTAAAAATAGACAGGATTATAATTAGCGCAAAAACATTCTAAGAAAATATTCCACTGGGCACATTCGGCACACCTCCGGCACGTTCGGCACACTTCGGCACACACTGAAAAACAACCGGCACAGTTTAGGCACATATTGGCACACGCTCAAAAATCACGGCACAAATGAAGTGTGCTGAATGACCAACCCCTTGCCGGGAACCTATTTAACCCTTCAGAGCGCGCGCTGTTGTAAAAAGTACAACACTACCAAAAAACCTCGCTTTTCGTATACAGCGCGAGCGCGGTGCAGTTTCGGTTGCTTGATGGCGCGCGTCATGGAAGGTTAAAAATCAATTTGAAGTTTGTATGGGAGCGGTTTGTCGAATCACCCCTCGTCGCATTTTGTACTGGGTGGAGCTGTCAAACAGTTCTAGACGAACATTTGAAAAGGGCCTATCTGCTTTTTGTAAACAAACATGTTTCTGTCTCTGAGGGCCCCATCTGCATCCACCTACGCACATCAACACCCTTAACAGATAGCTTGAAGAACACTCTTTCTGATAAGGGTGTTGTTGTGCGTGGGTGGATGCAGATGGGCCCTACAGAGACAAAAACATGTTTGTTTACGCAAAGCAGATCCCAAGAAACAGTACTAGCCGAATAACAGTTTCTTAGACTAAAGCTTGCTTAAGAGTGGTCTGTTCCACTCTTGTACAGCAAAAATGTTTGTTGGGATAGGCCCTTTTCAAATGATCGTCTAGAGTTACCCAGCTGTCAAAAGGTGATTTCAAAAAATCTCTTTGAAATTGATTTTAGGTACCAAAAAAAAGTTCTAAAAATCTGAAACAAAATCAGGGTGGCTCAGAAAAAGGGGCTCTTTCGTATAAAATAAAAAAAACGATATTGTCGCGCTTACACTGAGAAAAAAAAATATAGTATGTGCAACCATGCAGTAGTTCTTATTTCTACCATGCCAAAACATGGTAAAATTACCCATAATTTATGTTAAGTACACCAAAAAATAGTTAGGATTACTATGGTTTGGCATTTCGTCAAATGGTAATCATTACAAAAACACATGGTCAGCGCTAATATGTGTTTGTGTTTAATTTGACTACCTACGCATATCTTTTCCACCATGTTTTAGTGAATTTTACCATGTTCACCATTTTGACAGCTCACATTCGCAATATTTAATTGCGCATATTTTTTTCTAATTTTATAAGACTCTCTTCAGAAACATCCATTTGCAGGTAAATTATAATCAATAATCTGAATACAATAGACCATAATTTCGTTTTTGTTATAAGATACGAATAGAGATTTTTAAATGAGTGCATCAAATGCTGGGCCACGCTTCTAGCCGTGAAAAGATGTTCATGTTAAGACAGGCGAGAGGACAGAAAAAGGCAAGACAAGAGGTGAGTTGGAAGATTTAATAACTGAATGGCCATACAAGTACTAATAACTATATATTTTATTCACAGATCTCCTTAATGTTCTGCAAAAGAGAAAAATGTTGCAGGATCATTCTGCGCGAATCTGCACCGGAGTATGTACTCGGCAGCGTCAACGATCGATGCCCCTGTTTACAACAGTCTTTCAGCGGGAGCACATCGTATTGCACAAGAATGTCCTCGGAAAACCCCGTCCGGTGCTGTTTATTCAAGGAGATTACGCTGGAGAGACTCGTCCACCGACCGGTCGGTGGTCGGAACTTTCGCGCAGAGATTGGCTCGGAGATTGGTTTATTCATCTCAAAGCTCAGTCACGAAGGATGGAATGTCACCAATGTCCCCCAAGGCTTGGCTCAAAGGAACCCAAACCCGAGCCCAAACTTGTACACCTGCCAAATGCTAATTTCCTTATTATATCTATATTTTTACAAATATTGTAACATAAATCTACATAAACATAAATATAACATTTAATTTAATTTTTTTTTCTTTAGAAAATGTAAACAAACCTCAATAATACCGCTAGTTGTAGTCAACCATAAACATAGTAAAAACTTCTTTTCATTGGTTACGTTTACCATGCTGATTATCGTTGCACATAGTAAAAATGACTAAAAAATATGGTTGGGAACAACAAAAATATGTCAATAATAGTTGCATGGTAAATTCCACCCCATCCATGGTAGTCTCAAGCAGGAATCATGGTCTACCAAAATCAAGTAGTAAAAGTGTTTTAATTTCACCCTCGATACGGTCAAAATTACCATGCCCGTTTTTTCAGTGTATCTTTTATTAGAGTCCTACGGCGGTCGTACGCTCGCAAGGCATACCGCCGCATGACAGTCGCAAGGCAAAACAAAAGAAAAAGTGTTCCCGCCAAAAACAAAAGCACGTGGGTTTCGCGAAGTGACAGATGTTTTTGAATTTATTTGAGACGAACGGCGAGAG
The DNA here is from genome assembly GCF_035046485.1 of Aedes albopictus. Taxonomy (NCBI): domain Eukaryota; kingdom Metazoa; phylum Arthropoda; class Insecta; order Diptera; family Culicidae; genus Aedes; species Aedes albopictus. Next base: position 204,146,468 of record NC_085138.1, read on the forward strand.
TAGCTCAGTGGAATGAGTGTTCTTGCTGTAAAACCCCATATAGTGGAATTATATACTTTTAAATCTGGTGACGCTGTTATGATTAGTGACTGTCGCGCTGATATCAGAAGCCAGAGGCAGATAATCGCCATATTCTGATTTTTCTTGAGAGGCATAATACATTTTTCTTAATTTAAAAACCCAATTTCATACACTGGTATACAGCATTCTATGTTGAGTAATTGCTGTTTAGCATGTATGCTCTTCTCTATGCGATCGCTGGCCGTAGTTCCACTTTTTCACTGCGGGGCTACGCGCGTCAAATGACAACCAGTATGTCGACCTGTGTACTTTTTGAACGACTTTCCTCCGACTGTGTCAGCCGCGACGAGATGCCTGCTGATGGTATTTTCCTTTCATCCTTCTTGGTTCGCAGCAAAACATTGTTTCGTGTTTTTTGATATTTTAGCCGTAAAAGTTTTAAGTTTCTCCTCAAAAACTACACCAAACTGATCAATAGTATGTGCTTGTGCTAATGTGCGTTCAGTTCCGTTTCGGCGTGCAGTTAGAGTTGGCGAAAAGAGCACTTTTCGACACAGCTTGGTGAATCCTCCACGAAAGATTGTGCCTCCCCGCCCGAACAGAAATGGCTCGAGAGTACGATCATTTGTTCAAGCTTCTCATCATCGGCGATAGTGGTAAGCATTATCATCGGTCCTTCCGTGGAAAACTTGCCTAGTTTGGTTACAAAACAAAATTTCTGATAAAGTGCATTGAAACGTTGGGCTACTTCTTTGTGTATCACTTTGGGGAGGATCATCAGCATTGGAGGCCAGCACATTCATCATCATCATCATCGCCATCGTCAACACGCAGATCAGTGCTGCCAGGAAGTATTGATGTATTTTTGTTGGTATTCGGCGATCTTTAGTGTGATCGTTTAGTCTGGGCCTACTCAAATAAAGGAAACCTAATAGTCCTGTTCAACGACGCAGGTTCAATTTGCTCAAAGTTGCTGCATCCTGCTCTTACCCATTAAATTTTGTAAACGAACGGGTAAGAGCGAGATGCAGCAACTTCGAGCAAGTTCAACCTACGTCGTTGAACAGGACTAATATATTATTGTAGGTTACACAAATTGGACTATTACACTTATTTTGGTACGCCTAAAAAGTGTATTTGTGCTTAGGGCTCGTTCAAATATTACGTATCGCTAAAGGGGGAGGGAGGGGTCTAATGCTGTTTTACGCTCCATACAAAATTTCAAAATTTCCCATACAACAATTGTTACGTGGGGGAAGAAGGGAGTCTAGAATTGCCATTTTTGCGGTACGTAATATTTGAATGAACCCTTACTAGATTTGACGTAAGCCTGCCAGTTATAAACTATTTTTCAAGTCATGGAAAGTGTGATAAAATTGCACATTTTAGGCCAAATATTTCAATAGGTCCTATCTGCATTTGAGAGGCTCTCTTTGTTTACTTTCTCTTTCAATTTTTGCAATGTAATGGTACACTTTTCAACTACTTTTGCAGTTCAAATCAAAAGACGATTGTTTTGACCATCGTTCAATGCAAGGAGACAATCATAATTCAAATAAACAGCTGAGATATTAACGAAAGAGAGAGAAACCAAAGAGAGCCTCTCTTCTGCAGATAGGACCTTGAGGCATGTTTGGCCTGATTTGCCTCGGATCGTTTCGGCTTATTTGGTGCACTTATTCGCTTATTCCTTGATTTACAAGAAATAAGTGCACCGATGACTCCAACTCGATTCCAATCCAATTTGGGATGCTGTCAGTAATACTTACATCAGCAATAATACTCGTGAACATATCTGGCGTTCAATTTGAATGGGTCGTATGTGTATAGGAATCACAGCAAACGTACGATCAATTCAAATCAAATGTTAGAAACACAAGTTTTCGGCAAAATAAAAAAAAACATCTTATGAATTATTGCTCTTCTACCATTCGATTTTAATCTCATGATGTGTCCAAAAATCTACTTAAACATAGAGGGCCATCCATAAACCGCGAAGACTTTCTTTTCGGAAGAAAAGGGGAGACTTCCGATCTGGAGGAATTTCTGAATTCATATTCCTGAAGCCTGGAGTCCAATCTGAGAATTTTGGATAAATTTCTGGGATAAATCCATAGTAGAATTTCTAATAAGAAAAGTTCTAATGAAATTTATGAAAGAATACTCAGAACAACATATATGGAGAAACGCTGGAAGAATTCCTGGAGAATCTTGAGACATTTTTGGAAGAAATGTAAAACAATATCTTGATAATTTCGTGAAAGAATTATTTAATCGCTGAAGAAATCTCTGCAGAAGTTCTTGCAAAAATCTAAAAATAAACATGAATTACGGAAAGAAATCTCTGGAAGAACTCTCGTAGAAGAGCGTTAAACATATTTTAAAGAAATCTGGAGAAATTTTTGCAAGATTTTTTGTAAAAAAATCTCTATTCTTTCGTAAATTTCTAGAGGAATTCCTGAAGGAACTTCTAGAGACACGCCTTGGAGAACTTCTGAAAGAATCTCAGTTGTCTGTGTACTGGGTTCTAAGTCTATAAAACAAAAACAAAAAAAAAAAACAGTTAACCCTCTAATACCCAAATTTTTGATTTTGATCTAAATATCATTTTTCGTCATCTAAAATCGACTTTAACATGTTTTGGAAGATGATTCTTTTTAATTCTCGATTTCGTGAATTTCAGTTTTTGATTTTTCTAATTTTTATTTTTAAACATCCCCAAAGTTTTATATTTTTTCTGGAAGCCTATTTGGGGTACGGATTTTTTGAGATGAAAACATTTTGAGATATTATGATTGTTGTTGAAATATTTTTATTTTAAATTTTTTTCATAGAAAATTTTATTTTCCGTGTAATTTTAAGGAAAATAATTTTAGAGTGTATTCGATTCCCTTAAACTATAAAACTAGGATAGAATGATTTGGGAAAAATTTAAAATATGTTAATTGCAGTGATTAAATGCAAAATAAACAAAGACTTCTAGAAGGTGACTAAAACATCAATTTTTCAATGAAAAAATGTAAATACGCTTTAAAATACACCAAAAACCATTTTGAGATATACAAAACAGTCCTAAATATCAGCCAAAAATATAAAAATTTTGATTTTCCACGAAACAAAAATTACAAAAATGCTCAAACTATACCCCGTCTAAAGGCGGTATTGGGTATTAGAGGGTTAAAGAGGGGTGGAGTTTATGCAGAAAAAATGGAGTGTGTGTTGAGAGATGACAAAACAATAATTGCTATTCATAGTGGAGCAATTTCAAGAGCTCATATAGCCGAGGCATTAAGCGCACTGGTACTCAACAATATCATGGTGAAGGTGATGGGTTCCCGGGTAGAGGTGAATGGCAAACCAAAAACAAAAGAATAACAAATTTTATTGTCATAACTTATTTTGTCATTCATGAGTTCTTCATGAAGAGCTTAAAACAACATGTGAATAGCATAATATGATATCATATCAAAATATGCCATTCGCTTATCATTTATCAAATTTGGAAGAATAACTGCTGAATGTCTTATTTTGCTATCATAACAAATTTTGCAATTGGTGAGATATTGTTTGAGTTTGATGATGAACCATCGCAGTTTGGCACTTATCAAGAACAACATAATGATAAAATTTGAAAATTTGGTTATTCTAATGATAACTTTTGATAGTTTTTTTTAGTTGGCAGGCGAATAACTAATTTTGATATTGTTCTGTTTTTAATAAATCTATAATGATATATTTTGCAATTCTCAACCTTATTTTTTTTGTTCTTGGTTTGCCATTGTAATGTCAAAATTTGACATTCTTCAGTTATTTCATAGAACAATTTTAGTTATTATTTTAGCCCTTTTGTCACTTATTTCAAACAAACCAATGGTAAATTTTACCATTCAGTAATTCCTTTTGAATGGTAAAACTTGCAATTTTTTTGTATTTTTTTCTGCCCGGATTCGATTTCCGTCAGTACTTTCCTCGAAAAACAAAAAAAGGTCCTGGTCATGATGGTGTAAAAAACTGGTTTCTAAGACATATTCCACGGAAAGGGTATGTGGTCCTCTCAAAAATGTTCTCTGCTTGCTTTAAACTGAACTACTTTCCAAACAACTGGAAACACGCTATAGTTGTTGCTATACCATAAGCAAAGAAAGATACGTCTGTTCCGACAAACTATCGACCCATAAGCCTTCTGCCGACATAAGTAAGGTTTTCGAACGAATAATATTAAACCGTATCGAGAAACACTTGGAAGTAACCCGCATAATTCCAAATGAACAGTTCGGCTGCCAAAAGGGGCATTCTACCAGCCACCAAATTGTTCGGCTAGTGAAGGAAGTGAGACGGAATTTTCAACAAGGGAAGTCATCAGGGCTGACACTTCTCAACGTCGAAAAAGCGTACGATTCGGTCTGGCACGGAGCAATCTTGCACAAAATGCTTCTTGAACATTTTTCTATGCTGATCCTCGGAAAAGGTCCGCAGTTTTCTGAAGGACCGTACGTTCCAAGTCTCCGTAAACGGCAGTACTTCCGATCGAAAACCTGTTCCATTTAGAGTCCCTCAAGGGTCTGTCCTGAGCCCTACACTATAAAACATTTTCTCTGCCGACATAGTTAAAATCAACGGAGTCGAATACTATTTTTTCGCCGACGACACCGGATTTTTGGTCTCTCATCACGATGCAGCAGTTTTTGTCGACACTCTCCAGAAAGCGCAAAACTCCATCCAAGAATACCAAAGAAAATGGAGGGCTAAAGTCAATCTTGCAAAATCACAAGCTATTTTCTTTATCCGACGTCGAAGCCCTCGACATTTACCTCAAAGCTAAGTCTCCTGCGGTGGTGTAGAATTCCGTAGTCCCAAGCTAAAATTTGGCTGCCACGTGACCAATTGCCTCCAGAAATGTGACAAACTCACTAAAATGCTATATCCGCTCATCAAAAGGCCATCTCGACTGGTGCGCAATCTGAAGGTCCTTCTGTACAAAACCGTTTTTCGGCCTACGGTTGCGTATGGATTTCCTGTCTGGTACGACTGTGCACAATCGCACCGGAATAAAATCCAAGTTAAACAAAATCGTTTGCTGAAATTATGATGTTAGACCTAAGCCCTTTCCATCCGACTGAAGAAGTACATGGGCTTGCTGGAGTGGAGAGAATCGACAACTTGTTCCGCAGACTTTTTCCTAATTTTCTGCAGAGCTGCACCTCATCTGCTAATCCTCTTTTACAAGAGCTGGTTATTTAGACATATGATATTAGAATTAAGCTTTTCTTTCCTATAAATTTTTCCCATGCTATTTTAAAGGTTTTTTTTTCCTTTTTTGTCGAATTTTTGTTGTCTTATATATGCTTTCTCTACAAATTTCTTCTATGGATTTTTTTCGACTTCTGTCAAGTGACAGTCATATCGGAACAGACAGTCTTATTTATTAGGTCTAATAATACACTTCTTAGCAGGGTTCGTAATTTTCGTTTCAGCGATACGAAATATGCTATTCTCACGGCGGCGGGAGAACTTATTTTCACTATTTTGCTTGAGGAACACTTTTCCCCTCCAGCACTTCTTTCGAGAGCAGCGCTTCATGATAACTGAAAATCACCGCAACCTTCGGATAATTTCTCTTCGTTCTGTTAAATTTTCACTCACCCAATTCTCACGAAAAACTTTTAAAAGCAGATTAACAAAAATCGTGCCCGCGACGGGATTTGAACCTGGAACATTACTAAAAACAACCGAGACACGAGCACTCTATCCATACCACCACGCCAACCACACAGAGGAGTAAAAAATTTACTGCATAAAACCAATCGTCGTCGCTGTCATAGGAATCAAGGAAAGACAACATGATCGGCCGACGAAGGGACAACCGAAATTCTCGCCGCTTTGGGAGTGAGTGATAATATATTTTCACTCTTCTCTTTGTGCGGGAGATTTCTCAAGCCAGATTTTCGCTGAAAATTAACGTGAGGGAGAATTCCATTTTCGTGAGAATGAGCGAAAATTCCAAACGCTGCTTCTTAGTTATAAGAAGTGCATTTTAGAAACAGCAATTTCTCAATAGAAGTCATGAAAATGAAAAAAAAAAGTTTGGCACGAAAGGATATTCTCTTATCTGTGAAGCGGAGCTGGTGTGATGATTGAAGCACGTGATATCACGCTGAGGACCTGGGATCGAATCCCAATCCTGAGAAACTCACGAAATGTGAATTCTTCCTTCGGAAGGATTCTGCAGTACGCCCTGAGATAAATTGGCTCCGGATTAAAAATCTAGCTAATAAAGATTTAAAAAATCTCGTTGCTACCTTAGAGCTATCTTAGCTACTGTTTTCGCACATAAGAGCGTCTGTGGGTGTAGTCGGAATCTGTCGGACACTGAACGACCATAATCGCGGTGATAATGAGCACTGATAAGACAATGGATACATAATGTATTGAACATTACAACATTTATTTGACGGTAAAACGGATACACTGATGCTTCTGCCACAGACAAACAGACGTAACACTCTGATAATTCCCATCGTAATTCGATTTAACGATCTTTTTCAAAATTTGATAGTTGGCCAACTACCCACCTGTGGCGCTCACATCGTTTTTGTTCGAGTTTGACGTTTGCTCACTACCGCCACCTAGTTGATGGTCGGCCAAATTTAGTCATTTTAGCATTGGGCGAATATGTTTCCGTGACTATGATTTGAATCGAAAAATGTTCGAAGTGTTACGTCTGTTTGTCTGTGCTTCTGCATTAACACTGATTTATTGCAGCTTAGCTTCACTGATAGTTTGGATTTCTTATGGATTGGGACACGACACTGTATTACAAACTACTAAACGGGTATATTGGTGAACTGATCAACGGTTATTTGTTGGAATGGAGTACGATGATGTCTTATCACGGTGTGTCTGGTAGAACAAATTTATTACAAAAAAATGGGCATCGCTAATTTTTACGCTACGTGAAAGTTGACGCTACCAGCTTTCATTCAAGCCCAACATCGAAATATTCCATCGGGGGAACTTTTTCATACAAAAATTGGGTATGTTTGTTAAGTAGAAATAGGGATTAATTTGGAACCGTGCATTTTGTATGGGGAAAAACAGTATTCTGAAAAAGTTGTTCGGGATCCCTCGGTGGATTTTTTTGGGGAACACATTAAGGTGAATATATAACGAAGCCACACTTCGAATTTTCAAAAGCACAAATCTGAAGAACCAAGGGTTGGTTTGCGCTGAAAAGTTGATCGATTGGTCACCACCAGCGGGTCACTAATCGATCAACTTTTCAGCGCAGTCCGTCTTTTGGTTCCTCAGATTTGTGTTCTTGAAAACTCGAGGTATGGCTTCGTTATATATTCACCTTAAATGAAAGCTAGAAGTCCATATTTTCGAAAAACGGCGGATTTGGCGATGCCTAATTTTTTGTGATAAACCTTCACCATATGCACGCCGTGTTATATAGGATAACACTGAATAATGACTAGTAATAGCTAATTGTCTACAGATGAATACTAAAAGCTTTTATGATAAGGTCGATCACCTTTTACTGGAAGATAATTCTACATTGTGGTTGTATTTGGCGAGAAAATACTACAAATACTATGAGATTGTGAGTGCAATTCCTATGAGTGCAACTGCGTTACTGATGCATTACAGGCGGATTAATCTAATCCGGGGTTATCGTTTCTTTCTACAAATATGCGTAAACAGCTACCTTACACTTCCTTTAATCTGTTTCTATAATTCTCTATATGTTAATTTTAGGTGTGGGAAAGTCTTCGCTTCTGATACGTTTCTCCGACAACACATTCTCCGGCAGTTACATAACAACCATCGGTGTCGATTTCAAAATACGCACAGTGGTCATAAACGGTGAACGCGTGAAGTTGCAAATATGGGACACTGCAGGACAGGAACGGTTTAGGACTATAACGAATACGTGAGTTTTAAGTTTAACATCACTCAGCAGTTTCTAAATAAATAGCATTTCTTTACTTATTACTCATAGTTATTACCGTGGAACGCATGGTGTTATAGTGGTATACGATGTCACCAATGGCGAATCTTTTGCCAATGTAAAACGATGGCTACAGGAAATTGAATCTAATTGTGACGTAGTGAACAAAGTTCTAGGTGAAGTAGCAAAGCTTATAGTCAGTGCTTCGAAAATAATGCGTATGGTGACTTCTAACGAGCATCACAATCAAAAGTGGCATTCCTAATATGCGTCAAAAGATATTTATGTACATACGAATATAGAATAATTTGTAAGAAGTCATTGTGCGACTATTTTTGACGCACTATCTTTCGGAGGCAGAAACCAAATTTTACTGTTTGAATAAATTTTAGTCGGAAACAAAAACGACGATCCCGCCAGGAAGGTTGTGATCACCGAAGACGCGCAGCGTTTTGCGAACCAGATGGATATACAGCTTTTTGAAACCTCAGCCAAAGACAATATCAATGTAGAGGAAATGTTTTTAGCCATCACCGAGCAAGTGCTAAGGCATAAAAAGCAAACGCAAAAACAGGTATGTAATTCCAAATTCAAATGTGGAATCATATTACATGATCAATCGAATGCTTATACGACATATTTTCTCGATCCTTCTTTCTATTTTAGGTTCAATCGGATCAAAGTAACGACACCGTCAATCTGCGCAAAGGAGCTAACATAAAGAAAAAGAACAAATGTTGCTAGTACTACTACTAACACGTGTTTGGTTGAATTGTGTAAGCAAGCAAACTGAAGCATCCGGCAAAAAAACGAAGGAAAGAGAGCTAAAAACGCATACAATACACTGTAATTATATAAATGCTATCTAATATATTTATACTGATTACGATATCAAACACTTGTAGCAAATAGACGCCAATTTTTAACCAGTGGTTTGTATCAACGCATTCATCCTGAAATCCATCCAGTCACCCACATTGTGCTTGAGCCGTAACACTTGTGCGTAACACTTTTAAGGCCTGAAGTACACAGGGTAAAATATTTGACAACTCCAGAAACAACATCAGTTTGACACTAATGAAAATTCGATCAAGTCCAACCAGATATTCGAGCATTGGGTTCATTCTAAATTGGGGTCTCCAGTTTGCCTAGTGGTCAAGGATGGGAAAAAATCATTAACCCGACGTCTCCACTAGACAGAAATGTCTTGCCATTTTGCTGGACAGATGTGTCATGACAGAAATGTTCTCTCGCTGTTTACATGGAAAGCAGCGGTGTTGATCATTTCTGTTACGTTTTCTCTTTCTGGCAGCAAAATGGCAAGACATTTCTGTCTAGTGGAGACGTAGGGTAATTTATTGCGTATCCCTCACTCACATCCACGTACAATCTGATGCGAGTGTGCTTTTCCCCCAGCCAAGCAAAATCTTTCCACTTTCATTGCCCATTCTTTCCATTCTTTCTAATCGCCAAGCACCGAGCGACGCAAGCAACGACGGCCGAATGAATCGCTACCGAATCTGAGTGCCGAAGGCGAACGAACCAAGATTGAACGAATGTTTGCGTTCTGGAGTCGGGTGCGAGAGCATTCGTTTTGGAACGTTCATTTGGCGTTCAGTGGAAGCATTCAGTACTGGGAATTGAATCAGTGAGTGCGTTTTGATTCAATCAGCTGAATGCCACTCGGTAGTTGAGAGAGCGAACGTTCTTGTCGTATACACCGATGCAAGCTGATTCATTTCGCACTCTATTTGTTTCTCTCCTGATTTGCTTCGGTAGCGTCGGTGGCGAGCCGTTCGTGTTGCGTTCGTTCCTAGTGCGCCGTGCTCTCACTCAGGACTCAGCATTGGGTTGTTGGCGTTCTTTTTGCTATTTTTCATCGCTGGTATTCGGGTGAGCGAATGAGTTTTCCCATGCTTGCTAGTGGTTAGGGCTATGGATCGCCAATCCGGAGACGGCGGGTTCAATTCCCGTTATGGCCGGGGAAATTTTCCCGACTCCCTGGGCATAGAGTATCATTGTACTTGCCTCACAATATGCAAATTCATACAATGGCAGGCAAAGGAAGCTCTTCAATTAATAACTGGAAGTGCTCAAAGAACACTAAGTTGAAGCGAGGCAGGGCAAGTCCCAGTACGGACGTAGAGCCATAAAGAAGAAGAAGAAGAAGTTCTTTCTAAATATACATTTTTTTTTAAATATTTGACCGTATTTTTTTTCAAAATCTGTGACCGTATGTTATGTATAACAAATTTAACATTTTTTTAATCAAACCATAGTCACGGAAACATGTTCTCCCAATGGTCCACTGCACGAATATATGCTGGCCTGCTTACTCCCACAGAAAATTTGACGTTTGACCGGTGCCGAGACCAGATTTATCGATATTATCGATATCGGTTTACCCAATTATCGATATCGAAACGATATCGGTTTCCAATTATCGATATCGAATCCGATATCCGGTAATGAATGAAATATTAAATTTTATTTTAAAATGTAGTACCGTCGAGGCACCATTCACCGTGGATCTAAGAGGATTCGGGGCAAATAAGGGCTGTCATTTGACACCAGTCTTATAAACATTGTTGGTGCCGCTTTTAATTGCCTTCATTATAGGTTAAAATTAATGCAATATCCACAGAAGTAGAAAATTTTTCACAAAATTTGGTAATATAGTACAATTAGTAAAGGGTAGTAGGGTCCCCTAATTCCGTGGTAGGTCACCATTCACCGTGGTAGTAGGGACCCATTCACCGTGTATGAGAAATTTTATTCTACTTTGTTTAAAAATGATCAAAACAACCCAGCCAAGGGAATTTTCTTTGTTTAAGTTCATTTCAAGTAATAACTTGCAAGATTTTCTTAGAAAAACGAATGTTCAAATTTTCGATTTATTATAGATATATGGGACAATATGGGGCACGGTGAATGGAGACCATTGATTTTTAGGGTACCCATTTACCGTGCCTTTTTGTTTCAATTAAAAAGTACGAGTAATCGTACTTTCTTACTTACGTCGGTAATGCAAAATACATACCTGATGTGTGAATTTAATTGCTTCGTGGTGGAATAAAAACGTTATTACATTTAGTTTATCGCTTAAATCACCTTAGCGCAGTTTTCGTTTTTTCACTGTGAATGCAGTGAACGAGCAGAAACCCGCTTCATGTAAACACACTTTAGTGTCAAAATGATACTTTTAAATGTTTCTAATGAGCGTTATGGCATGGTAACAATACATTAGTGTTGTATTGGTGAAATTGAAGGAAAATTGTCATATCATTCAATCATAATATGGAAAAAATGAAAAAAATATTCGAAGGCACACGGTGAATGGAGCCCCCACGGTGAATGGCGCCTTGACGGTATATTAGTGTGGGTCATCGGAACCGTTTTCTCAGATCAAAGCTTTTTTGGTCCCGTTTCGGGTCCTGAGTATCTGTGCAAAATTTGAGCTCGATCGGTTGCGTCTACACTTTGCGCATTGCAATTGAAATTTGTATGGGAGAACATACTTTTTTGCATTCTTGCCATACGTTGAAAAAGTTTGTCTGAAACTTTTTAACCGATACTGTAAAATGATAGCCTAGGATGTTCTGAAAAACTTTGTTGAAGACCGCAAAGCGATCCGATGCTTGTGAAAATAGTTATAACCAACGAACCACATGCATGTGTTTATGTTTTAACATGTAAAGGAATAACAATAGCAACAAAATCATGCTGTTTCGCCAAGCAATGCCAACGCTATAACTTTTTTCATAAGCATCAGATCACTTCGAGGTCTTCGACAAAGTTTTTCAGGACACCCTAGGCTATGTTTTCACTTTATCGGTTACACGGTTTTAGAAAAATTCGACGTTGTTATGAGAAAAATGCAAAAAAGTATGTTTTCTCATGTAAAACTCCATACAAACTTCAAACGCGATGCGCAAAACGTAGACGTAACCGATCGAGCTCAAATTTTGCACACTTATCTGGGTCCTGAAATGGGATCAAAAAAGCTTTGATCTGATAAGATACGATTGATTTTTTCATTTTTCCATACAAACGATGACCCACTCTAATATATATATATATATATCTATCTATATATCTATCTATATATATAAAAATGAGTTTGAAGTCCGTTTGAGGCAACAAAACTTACAAATGGGTGAAGCGATCAGCATGATTCTTGTACGCTTCGGTTCGTATTCGTGGTGGCTGTGTTTATATGTACAAAAAGTAACGAAAATCAACTTAAAAAGTAAGAAAATTGATATAGTATTGATTTTTCATGAGCTGGGAAGGAAATCAACACGATCGAAATGAAACCAATCTAGAGTGCGGTGATATTTTGAGCTCAACAGTTGTCAAACCACCACAAGACGGCAAGACAAAGTTTGCCGGGCCAGCTAGTAAAGACATAAATCTCGCTCTAGAAATTGATTTAGGGTATTGGTTCCCTTATTAAGCATGTGGCTCCCATTTTCATCCCACGAAAAACAAAGGATTGAAGCGCTGTTTGTTTTGTTTCTTATTTTTGTATTTTTTGTTAGAAGTGAGCACCCATGAAAACAAAAAGAACGGAGTCAATCGGTGCCGTAATCGCTTGTTTTCGAATAGGATAAAAATTATCCGAGGCTTGAAGGGTGTCGTCTCGTAAACCAATTAACTCAGCTAGACGAACTGAGCAAATCTCGCGTTTAGTATCATACAGGCGTATCTACAATGATCGATTTCCTCTCTGGAAATACAATCAGTATTCGGATAATCTCTTGATGTTTTTCGATGCAGGACGACAAGGACTAGCATTTAGAATAATAAAAATAACTGGAAATTATTTGGCGGCCGAGCTATTGACCAAAGAGAAAATCGATGAAGAGAAATCGATCATTCTAGATACGCCCGTATGATACTGAACGCGAGAAATGTCTGTATGTGTGTCGTGTAATTATAGTTTTCATTTAATTTACCTACTAACATCTATTCTCTACCGACACATTCCAGGCACTTCTACCTACACAGCGGTTTTTTAACTTCATTGAACAATATTTCCGGTCTCATGCTGTCGATTTTGATTCTTTTTCACCAAAATGAAGATCACTTATATGCTATACTTGAAATCAGATCACTAAGTGCTATACTTGAAATATTGAAAATTTCTTCGAGAAAGTAGCAAATTTCTTGGCGTTCGGTCAAAATTCGTCATTTTTTGCAATGGTGTCCCGTTACGCTGTATTTCTCGATCGTTGTTTGGTTTCGTTTTGGGGGGTACAATGGCAATTTTAGTAATTAATGGTCGCGTTTTATAAATTTTCTTTGTTCCGACGAGTTCGATGTTCAAAACACAAAATATGTAAATGTGTAAAACGTATAAGAATAATAGAGGAACAACATTGATAAGGGTTCTGTTCACCCCAGGTAGAATAAATCAGGTTTTTTTTCTGGTAGTAGGGAAGTGGAACCATCTCGGCAGGGGTCCTATTTTGGGCACTTTTCTGCTATAACTCAGCCAATTCTGAACCAATTGACACAATTTTTGGAACGCGATGAGATACGTATAGTATTTAGCCGTGTACAAAATTTCAAGTCAATTGGTTTGGAATTGACTAAGTTATAGCGAAGAGTGCCCAAAATACCGGCCGCTGCCCAAGTGGTTCGCTACCCTATATTATAGCAATTTGTTAAACGCAGTTTCAAAAGTGGTGCACTATCACTAAAAAATAAATCACATATCCAATGGAAACTTTCCATTAGATTGACTATATAAATGTTATTGGATTTTTTAATAATTGATTGTTGTCAGATTTCGGGGACCCTACAGAGAAAGATGCACCACAGACAAACAGACGTCTCACTCTACCCACTTCCCATCGTTTCCCTTTTTAACGCTCACATCGTTTTTGCTCCTGTTTGACATTTGCTCACTACCGCCACCTGATTTTCCCATAATTGAATAATACCTCAAACAGTCCTCAACACCAAACCAATAACTCGTTAAGATATTTTATCAATACCTACAAAATACCAAAGTAAGTTATTTTCAATACCAGAATAACAGACCAATACCTTGTCTTGTTATGATATCTGACTTTGGTATGCTGCAGTTATGTGTCAGTTATTCGTTCCCGCTCGGGAAGGCTTGTCCTGTCTCGCTCAGTCCCGCCTACCAGCATGTACTTTGTCTTAGTCGCATTCACCATCAGTCCGACCTTTGCTGCTTCACGTTTCAGACGGATGTACAGTTTTGCCACCGTTCCAAATGTTCTAGCAATAATATCCATGTCATCCGCAAAACAGACAAATTGGCCGGATTTCGTGAAGATCGAACCCCGGCTGTTGAGCCCGGTTCGTCGCATAACACCTTCCAGGGCGATGTTGAATAGTAGGCAGCAAAGTCCATTTCATGATAACTGATAAGTGTCGTTCATTTTTAATTTTGTTGACAGATGCACTTTACCGAAACTCAGCAAAATTGTCAGATTGCCGATTGCTGTGGCAAAATGCTTTGCCGAGGTTCAGTAATTTACATGAATAACCGAAATTCTTTAATTATAGTAAAAATTTCTCGACGAACTGTCATGTTTAACGAAATTTCAGTTAAAATAAGTTTTGCCGATTGCGTTCGTCATTCCTATTTGCCGAGACCAAACGCTCCGTTTTTTTCGAGTATTTTTTCCGTTCTAGTCGAAGTAATATCCGCGAATCGGCATCCTGAAGTCGCATAAGGTTCCCCCGGACCCTCCCGGGCACAATGCGGCCGTGAATACGCCGCACAGATTACTCCGGAGCCAAAGTTACTCCCGAAACAAGCGAGGCCTAGAGGTGGATCAAAACACCAATGAACACAATATGCATCCTCCGCGCGCGAAGAGCCCGTACATGAACGAACTATCCTCGGGGTCGTCGATTGTCGGTACCAATAGAGGTAATAAACTATAGAGGAAGAATGTCGCTGGCGTCGCTGCCGAAACATCTCTTGCCGGCGGAGATAGACCGGGCTATAAGTGTCAAAGCGAAAAAGTATGCAGTTTGACAGATAGATACCCGACATGTTTGCGAGCGAGAACAAAGGGAACAGCAGCGACATTCGTCCTCTATAGTTTATTAACTCTATTTCGGTACCAAATCGTGGTCCTCTTCTCAAGAACTGGTCGGCCAACCTCCCAGTTGTAGCAGCGGTAGCAGCTCCCTGCAGCAAGAAGTAAACATTGCGGTAAGCAATGCATATGAAATATTACCAAACGAAGAGTGTGATGACGATCACGAAGAAATGCCGATGCTAACTCCCGTCGTGACTGCAACAGCTCCACCAGCTAAAGTGAAAAATGTTCGCCTTCCCCCTATTACGGTAGTGAACCTAACCACCAAACACCTGCGGGATGTGATGTCTAAAAATGATATTGCGCAAACCGAATATCATATGAAGGCGACCAAGGCGGGTGTTAAGCTGCTGTGTATGGGAGAGAAAAGCTTTCGTAGTGCAATGAGTGCTCTGAAAACATCGAACATCCAGTTCCACACCTTCACCCCAGCTGCCGAAAAACCAGTGAAAATAGTTCTTTCGGGATTATCGGTTTATGACATCTCCGAGCTTGAGGTAGAGCTTGCTTCTGTTGGCGTCGTACCAACAGAAATTAAACTGTTTTCCAAGAAGGTTGTTGGCCTGGAGGAAAGTGCACTGTACCTACTGCACTTTATTAAGGGATCTGCGAAGCTCTCGGAATTGCAGAAAGTGAAGGCACTCTTCAACACCATAGTGCAATGGCGCTACTTTGAACGGAAATCGACAGATGCTGTCCAGTGTCACCGTTGCCAACAATTCGGACATGGAATGCGGAACTGTAACCTTGTTCCTCTGTGTGTAAAGTGTGGCGAAAAACATTTTTCTGCCGAGTGTAAACTCCCCAAGAAGGCGGACCTGGAGCACAGTGATAGGAACGAAACTCGTGGATCCATCAAATGTGCAAATTGCAGTGGCCAGCATACTGCAAATTTTCGTGGGTGTCCCACCCGCAAAAACTATCTCGAGAGGTTGGCGAAAATGAGAGCTGAGCGGCGGAATCCAGCCCCTCCACCTCCACCCCCGCGCTCTTCCCAAGGCCGTCCAAGTGGCCCAACAAATTCGTACGCTGAAGTGCTGAAAATCCAAGGAACCAATAAAGATCTTTTCACGATGTCCGAATTTCTTGCTCTGGCGAGAGAAATGTTTGACCGGCTGGCGAAATGTCAAACAAAACAGCAGCAACTTTTAGCTCTTTTCGAGCTTACGACCAAGTATGTTTACGATGCCTAATCTAAACTACTTGCGTCTGGCTAACTGGAACGGTCGTTCCGTTCACGGTAAGAAAATGGAACTTTTCGACTTCTTGGAGAGACACAACGTGGACGTGGGAATCGTTACCGAAACCTGGTTGCAGCAAAAGCATGCTTTTTTTCATCCGAGATTTTCGTGTATCCGTTTCGACCGCAATTCCAACGACGCAGAAAGAGGAGGAGGCGTGATGATTGTGATCCGTAAAGGCATTAGGTTTATCGAGCTCAACATTTCGACGAAGGTCATCGAAAGTGTGGCAATTTCGATCACAACGTCAAACGGAAATCTACTAGTGATCGCCGCCTACTTTCCGGGTGCGAGGAGACGTTCTGTTTGGACTCAATTCCGTCGAGACATCGTCGAGCTCACAAGACGAGCTGACCCATTCTTCATAGCCGGAGACCTGAATGCACGGCATCGCCACTGGAACTGTTCTAAGGCTAACAAAGCAGGCACGTTGCTGTATCAAGAGGCAGCTAGCCGCAATTTCTTCGTCCACTTCCCAGATTCCTTCACGTTCCTACCGTCAGGTCGTGGCCGCCCATCCACTCTAGACCTAACCCTCTCAAACAACTTGCTGGACATGACCAAACCGGTCACGCTCAACGAACTGTCATCAGACCATCTGCCAGTAATGTTCGACGTCAGTCTCTCTGCCCCAATCGCAAACATAATACCAAAGGTCCGGTGCTATTCGCGGGCAGACTGGCCTCGCTTCCAACGTGTAGTAAATTCCAAATTAGACCTGTTGGATCCGGCTGTCACAACCCTCGACAACGAAGCTGAAGTTGATGCTGCAATAGAACTCCTGACAACGATTGTAATGGAAGCTGAAGCTGTCTCGGTCCCCGAAGTTCGGAAACGAACCTATCAAGTTGCTGAAATCCCGGAGAGTACTCGAAGATTGATCGCGCTGCGGAACAAACGCCGCCGGCAATGGTACAGAAGAAGAGATCCAATCTACCGTGATATAGTACTATCGCTGAACCGCAGGATCCGAGAAGAATGCGACGAAGCAAATTTCAGCAGATTTAAGGAAACGCTTCGAACATTAAACGGCGATCGCGAAACATTGTGGAAGATCACTAAGGCGTTGCGAAAATCGTCAAAGTGTAGCCCCCCGTTGCGTCACGATGACAAAATGATCGCTTCTCCTCTAGAAAAGGCTCAACTACTGGCAAGAAGCTTTGCTCGTGCACATATGAACCAGATGCCAGACGATCCAGACACTGCTGCAGCGGTGAACGAGTCGATTGTCCTCATCGATCAGACGCATCTAACTGGAGATCACCCGTGGCTGATTCGTCCAAAGGAAGTAATTATGTACATTAGAAGGCTCAAATCCAAAAAGTCTCCTGGAGGAGATAAAATACGGAACTGTGTGATCAAAAAACTTCCGAGAAAGGCCCACATTTTTCTCGCCAAAATCTTCTCTGCCTGCATTCGTTTAGGATACTTCCCGAGCAGCTGGAAGCACGCCGTGGTCATCGCCATCCCGAAACCGAATAAGGACTCCTCGATTCCGTCGAACTATAGGCCAATCAGTTTGCTGTCCTCGTTCAGTAAGCTACTGGAGCGTGTGATCCTAAATCGTGTTGAACAACATTTGGAAGGTACACGGATTGTTCCCGATGAGCAGTTCGGGTTCAAAAGAGGCCATTCCACCAATCACCAACTGGCTCGGCTAGTCAGGGACGTAAAAACCAGCTTCACACGAGGTAAGTCCTCTGGGATGGTACTTCTAGATGTCGAGAAGGCATACGATTCTGTTTGGCAGGAGGCAATTCTGCACAAGATGCTACTTGGAAATTTTCCAATGTACATATTGAAGATTATCCGCTCCTTTTTGTTAAACCGCTCCTACCAAGTGTCTGTCAATGGGCACTCATCTGATCGCCACGAAGTACCCTACGGTGTCCCACAAGGTGCTGTGCTGAGCCCCACGCTCTACAACATCTTCACCGCTGACCTGGTGATGCTAGATGATGTCCAGTACTATCTCTTCGCTGACGATACTGGCTTTATTGCATCAGACTCTGATCCGGTTATTGTGGTAACCAAGCTACAAGCGGCCCAAAACGCCATCGAGAGGTACCAAAGAAAATGGAAGATAAAGGCTAATGCGGACAAATCCCAGGCGATTTTCTTCACTCGGAAACGAAGTCCACAAAAACTACCGCAAAGTGAGATCTCTGTTTGGGGACGCCAACTACCATGGTCGGACGACGTAGGATATCTGGGCTTAACCTTGGACCGGAAGTTAACATTTGCTGTCCACATTAAAAACACTTTAAGTAAGCGCGACAAGCTTACGAGAATGCTGTATCCGCTGATCAATCGACGGTCGCACTTGGACACAAATTCGAAACTTTTGCTGTACAAGACCGTATTCAAACCAGTGATGACATACGGTTTTCCTGCGTGGTTTCACTGTGCAGCTATCCACAGGAAAAAGCTTCAGGTGAAGCAAAATCGGATTCTGAAAATGATAATGAATTTAGATCCATTCCACCCCACTGAAGATGTCCATTTCACTGCTAGGATGGAGCAAATCAACGAGTGGTTCCAACGTGTGCTTCCAAAGTTTTGGATGGGATGCGCCACATCAGCAAATCCGCTGCTGCAACGTTTACCGCAGAGACTGTGATATTAGGTTTAAGTTAACTTTTCCTCTAACTATCTCAACAACCCTTTATGCTATTTCAAAGGTTTTTTTGCGCTTTTTCCTTTATCTTTAAATTAACTGAATGAACTAGTTCTCTAATTTGTATAGATTGCCTTACTAGAATTATATAGCTGTTGAAAGGAAAGCCATATCTCAGCTTATGGAAACAAATTGTACGCTAAACAGAATTAATATTGAATAAATAAAAATGAAATGAAAATGGATCAGAAATGAAAAAAAAGTTATTTATTTTTTATTACAAGACTATCTCATAAATGACTTCAATCAAGCGGAATAAACGCTCAAAATTATAACATAAAATTATGATAATTTTTTAGTAAAAACATCGATTTTCAAGTCGCCTCAGGACCACTCAAATCGTAAAGTTTTTTTTTATATTCCAAATAAATTTATAAAATGTTTACTAGTAGCTCTTGTTTACTCAGTATGGATATGGAGCATATTTGAATGCGGAACAAATCTTATATTTTGACGTTTTTCGTTGAAAAAATGTTAATTACTTAAAAGGTGACCCATCTTGCCCCGCACTTTTTTCACGGCACAAAATCGATCACTTTTTAAAACTGCTTGTTTAACATCATATTTTGTATTTAATGAACTTTTTATCGACTTTTAGCATAGCTAACTAGTGTATTAAAGAGTAGCGGACGAATGCAAACCAATCCGATTTGTATTTACGAAGTTATGGTGATCCATCCTTATGCGACCCATCTTGCCCCGCCCCACCCTAATAAATTATGGAGATACTGCATAAAGTCATTAAAATAGTAATTTAATGGGGACTTTTACCTAAAAAATACCCTTCCTAATGCATCACGTTGAGCACAGCTCGCTTACGTAGTGAACGATTTGGTTAAAAAAATGACCTCAATGCACAAGGAGGGTTCAGCACATGTTTTTATAAGTGCAACATAAAATTTATATTACGAAGAATGTTCGCTTTGTTTTGATATTTTTTTCAGGAAAATGGGCATTTGCGCAATTAATATTTTTCACCACAACGCTTGAAAAAAAAAATGTGTTTATCATAAATTATTTTTATCAAGAAAAAAACACAACATATATTTCAGCACAATACTCAAAGTCAACGAAGAATCTGAGTACAGCATCCGTACGCATTCTACGGGTGTTTTTTCCCTCATCTATAGAGCCTTTTAATCACTGCATCCATTATTTAGGATGTAGGTATTGTGGTATGACCCATATTTAATTTGGTGCTAGTCAAATATCCTGTCACAATAAGCTGTGATGGACAATGGTTGATGTAACACCTGATCCCAACTAGGCACAAGTCGTTTTATAAAGTTTTTTACCCTGTTGGGAATTCCAAGGGCTCTAGAAACCTACGGGTGTTACTTTTTACGCTATCACAAAATAGCAAAAATTTTCATGATTTCGGATAATAATTGAGAACATTGTGAGAATTTAGAGAAAAAAATATAATTTGTTCTGTTCAATGATATAAGCAAAATTGACTTTCCTAAATGATCATTTAAGCCAATAGTACGGATAGTTGAATATTATTGTGGTCTTTTGTGAGTATATGAGATTGCTGTAAAATATGATTATAAACGAGAATCTACAGAAATACTGTATGGCAGTGCGTAATTAGGGCTGTGAGCATATTGATCTCTTGGGATAAATCCGTGAGATGTTGCGGTGTGGCTATTAGCGTTGGAGCGAACACTGTGGCAAGATTTGATTCATTCATCTTATTTATTGCATTGTGAGAAGCAATCCGGTTGAGATGTTCTAGAATGTATTTTAAACAATTGAAATGAGCCAACGGTAGAAGCTTTATGGCCTCCCGTAAGGATCGCACCTGTTCGCCTATGGTCTTGTTCACTGAAACGAGAGATACATTATACAATACAAATTAAACAATTAAGCTACACTGACGTTACCCATAGAGCTCATGAAAGCAGGATACGAATGGAATGTAATTAATGGAACCGGAAGCAGTCGTAGGTAAAGCTTCAAAACGCCAGAAATGACGTTTATATTGCTATACGCTAGCACCGACATGTCAGCCTTTTCTCCATCTTTATCGAGAGCCATTTTTAAAGCATCGATCTCATCGGCAAAGCCAGATATTCGATATATTCCTTCCTGTAGCATACCGTGGCGTTCGACTTCTTCGACGCACTTTTTGACGATGAACGGGATCTTGCATTTGTGGGCGGTGACCAGGGTTGTCAAATCTACACCAAATATTCCTCGTAGCCGCTTCAAATCCGGAACACACTTGGCAGGAACCAGTTCAGAGCACTTGATGTGGGCTACAAAACCGCAATCTGTGGGATAAGTCAACATACACAGTGAAAAATGGTTAGCATAGACGTGAGAATGTTGTGTTTCGCAAACCCATTGGGTAGATGGCGGTAATGAGCAAACGTCAAACAGGAGCAAAAACGATGCGAGCACTATGAGTGAGAGATTTGCGTACTACAAAATATTTGAATAGTCCGTTAAAAAGGGAAACGATGGTAAGTGGGTAGAGTGAGACGTCTGTTTGTCTGTGATATAGCGTTTTGCGCTCCCTTACGAGCGCGTAGTGAATACTTGAAACTTTAAACGCGATTATCTCGGAATTATGTTTTTCCAAAAACGTCGATGCGGTGACTACGATTGCGGAAACAGTTCTCGACCGATTTCAACCAATTTTTTTTAGTGTTCGCTATTCATTGTGCTTTGAGACTGGCCTACTATTACTTCCGAATTACTCACAGATAAAACAAAATGGTGGACTCAATTTCTTAACATATCTACAATATGCAATGATAAAATTTTATATTTGAAAATGATTGTAAATTTATACTAACCTTCACATTTAACTCCTTGCGACGTGAACCCCCAGAGAAAATTAGCACAAAACTCGCACCAGTTCAGTCCCTTGAAGGTATGGGTTTTAAACAAATGGTTTTTCTCGTAGATTTCCGGTAGAACATCATCACTTGGCTGGTCAATAACCATGTTTTCTGTTAAGCTATCCGATTCCGTACCTAAAACGTTTCCAACGGTCGCGTCGTCATTCAGCATCGATAATTTTGAGGATTTTCTCAACTCATTCGAAAGCGCCCTGAGCTTCCGCCGATTCAATGTCATGTATGGACTTTGCTCGTAGCAATTCTTCGTCTGGCACATCATCTGCTGTATAATGGGACCGGCGTGAAGACGCATATAAAAATCCACCAACCCATCTGCCACGAGGTCGTGGATGGTGTCAAACTTTTTGAAATTTTCACTGAGATAATGCCCCTTATCCGGAGTGTAGTAGATTTTGAAATGTTTGGTTTTCTCGCCGAAACGTAGGCTTAAGGTCCAATAGTCCTCTGCTCCGGGGCTCCGTCGAATTAAATAGGATCCATCTGGCTTTTCCGACAAAATGTGTTCGCAGTCTTTATGATTCATAGTTCCGTGGTATTCCAAATTGTAAAAATCCGGACGAGTTACGGGTTGACTCTCACAGCATACTGCCTTAGGTGTGGGTGCTTCGAGCTGAATTTTATACACTATAAAAATATACATATTAAATGTTGGGTAGGATATTTCATATTACCTAGAAGTTCTTATAATTAATGAAGTAAAAAATCGTCCTTAAATTTTCCTAGTATTTGAATCCGTTGCCTAATGTAACTGTTTGTTCAGTCTGTTCAAAAATACTCTGGTTGAAGACGGTTTAGGGTCTTTCAGAGAATCCTAAACCCAATACAGTTAATTTCTTATATATCATCTCTGGCGAAGGTACATGCGTATTCCGTAATATTTGTTTTACTATAGTAATATTTCCATTTTAGAAGATTCTGGGATCGAAAATCAAACCCGTCACTTTCCACATTATTTTGCTGAATATCCATGCATTTTCGCGCTTCGGCTGTATGGGCGCACTGAGTGTACTGCCGTGTGCAGCTTAGTTGTCCCATGTTATGCGAGGTGTGCACTTCAAACGGAATCGCTCAAGTAATTTTCGTTCAGTGCATCATTTTTCCGTGACCGGAATGGTCAAGAAATTTAACACAGCAAGCCCCATTTGATTTGATGTTGCGTTTCAGCTCCGTACTAGGAACCGGAATAAAGCGACGCTTCCTTATTTCTTGAGCGATTCCCACGCAACGAGATAGGCCAAGAAATTTGTTGCGATTTGCGTACTACTCATTAATAGAGATTCTCATAGAACATGGGATATATGGCTGCATATGGCAGTATATGCTTCATACAAATTTTCAAAAATATGTATAAACAAAATTCAACGAGGCAGGAACGGGCTCCGAGATGGCCAAAGTTTGGCGTTTGTGGTTTATGGATGATTGTGTGTGATTATATCGTATTAGTATCAATAAAATGTATACAAGTAATTATAACAGTTCTTAAACAATAATTACAGCAAAATATTCTCACATCTATTAAGCTTACACTTTTTATCAGGGTAAGCAAACATTTGTAGTTATGTATTATTTTTTTTTGTTTAGAGAGACTTTACCGTACTCGGCATTCGTCTCTTAGGGTCTGTGTCAATTAACGAATTAAAATTAATTTTTACTCAAATTTGACAGTTCAACACTTAAACTTGACAGTTCTCCTAAGAAAATAATTATCGAACTGTCAAGTTTAAGTGAAAATTAATTTTAATTCGCCAATTGACACAGACCCTTAGTTATGTATTCAGTATTCAGTATTTATTCAGTTTAACGTTAGCCTATAGTTATAAACTTTTCATTAGTATGATTTTTAAACAGAATGATTTTTTTATATTTTGAATGATTCTCGCATTTTTTTTTCTGTTTTTTCAGGATTAAAGAAAATATAAAATCGATGGAGGATTGCCTGGTTTTCGGTTGAGGATCCACTATCAAGATTCCGGCTTTGCGATGGATAAATTCCGTTTGAGCCTTTAGATTAGTTTTAAAATATTTTATTTTTGTAATGATTTTTGAAAAGAAAAAGAGGTTTTGCGCCCTGGTGGGGCTGGCTCACCGACACTTCCGGTCCGCTTTAGTGCTTTATGCATCATTGTGGCCAGGTGTTGCTCTAGTTTTTCCAACTGTATTGTAAAGCATGTGCGGTGATCCTTGGCATTCTTGTGTAAATTGGGGTAGGTACTCGAAATGTTGATCGATCACCGATTATTGCTGGCAGATGCAGTGGAAAGTTTGTCTTAATACGTATCAATCGTCTCTGACAAACGAGAAAAACTGACTTCACTGATTACCTGTCTCTGAGCCAAATTTGGTATAGAGTCTTCAGTCTCCAATTAATCGCTTCATGTTTGATGGAGGTTTTTAATCCAATGGGTTACATAGCCGCTATCCGAATGAAGAGAGTAATGTTCCGCGTAATGTATCACAAATCGAAAGAGGTACGGTACATTACGTGGAGCGGATATACTAAATTGGGTACCAGACCAAGTCCCTGCTGGGTGGCGCTAAATAGGTGAGCCATAGACAATAGAATCGTCAATGTCGTAGGGCATAGTATGTGACTATTGTCGAAACAACACTATATTTGGTCATTGTCCAACTAAGCGCATAACTATGTTAGGGTCAAGATTAGGATGAAATCATTGGTAAAATATAATAACACTTTTTAGTTTGTGTAGTTAGATATTCGCATGGTTAATTATGTTATGAACAATAATTTTATTGACGAATCCGATTTAAAATAATTGAATAGTTATTTTGTTAAGCCATATTATATTAAAATAATCACTATCATTATCAATGAATGCTATCCGCTTAAGATCTTCGCTACATTGAATTTTGAATTATTGGAGGCTTCACTTATCAACAAATTTACAACAAACACGCTATAACAGTATCTAGAGAATCGTGGAGGGTGAGAAATCTGAACTAGTAGCAGTATTCATATAGATTAACAATTATACTCTACTATTTCCAATCATTGCAACATTATACTAATATGTGCGGGCCGCCCATTTGCGGAGTTGTGCGGCCAATTATTCTCTTTCCATTCCAGAAACGACCGTTTTGAAGCAAGAAGTGTCCCAATGGCCAACACAAACGGGACTTGTCCGAAACACACAAGATAAGTACAACAATTTTATAATCAGGCGCCCAACTCTTTCTACGACTTTGCTAATAGATAATGCAATATGCATACTTCAATATCAATTATTTGTTTGTTTGCGCGTTTATTTATGACACTATTGAAGCATTCGTGTCGCCGCGGAATAGTTTACAATTTATATATTTTTTTTTCAATTTTTCAATTCAGTTTAAAGTATCTAACACTGCTTTTACAATTGTGTATGCAAACTTGTATCTTAAATATGGTCATTATTAATAGTAGTCTGATAATTCAAGTCTAGTGATTTTTTTCCCAAGGAATAGAAAGAGTTGGTGCCATAATCAATACAATACTTGAAACTGGAAACTCCTTATTTCCCCCTATGGGTTATAGGGAGGGGCGGGACATTCGAGCCTACTCATCAGTGGAAAGGACTTGATATGCTAATCGGTTTAGCATAGGGCAGATACAAGTCTACTGGTAGACGTATCGCCCAGCGAAACAACGCAGATTGGCCACGGCCCGGGGGTGCGTTGATTATAACAGAATAACAGAAAAAGAGGTTTTGCGCCCTTTTGAGAATGATTTTAAATGTAAATCGTTCAAGGGGGCTTTTCCCTCTTTCTAAATTTTGAATTAAAATAAACAATAATAATAATAATAATAATAATAACTTTTCATTAGGTCAAGGAAACATATACTTACATTCGGGTTTCCATACTTTATGACTTGGAGATGGGGGTTCCTTAGCCATAGTTTATGCGTATGATGAACCACTGTATAGCACCTATAAATAATTGCATTATTAGTTTTATAACATAGGTATATATATAAACAATTTGCAATGGAAAGATAATACAAACCCTACAGTATCAATCATGACTCAATTATTACCTTGCCAGCAATGTTTTCCTTCCTTGCTGTGATTTCGGGTACAACTTGAAAACCTGTAATCATTTAACTACAATTCATTAATAACTTTGACCATAATAAAGCTAACATATAAAGTTTATTATTACCTTTAAAATACGATTTTACGATACCGATAAAAATAACAAGGAGCTATCACTTTAATAATGTTTACATACAGCTCGATGGCAGAAGCAAAATTGATATGCTGCTTATGGAAAGGGCGTATTGGCAATGTAACGAAGAAGCATATAGATAGAGTAAATATAAAACTGTTCGCGTTCGCGTATACACAAGAGGATTGACAAAATGATCGGGACAGGCAAAATTATCAAATTTGAAATTATTTTTTAGAAGTGCATGAAACAGTCTCAAATTTTTGTCTAACAACTAGTTGTGCATCAATGATCCCAATTTGGGAAAGATCGGACCAGACCAGAGAAAATAGGTAGAGAAGCGAAGAGTGAACAGCCGCCTGAACGGCAACACTTTTCTGTTTTGATTTCATCGCTCGGATGCTGGCAACTGCCGCCACGCAGATTAATCCACCCACCGAAGCCTTGGTCCGAAGGTAATGCCTATCTCGCATAGCGCATTTGAAAACTGTTTATACTGTTGTTTTATTAACTAGTCATTATCAAACTGATGTTCCAAAATTAAAAAATTTTCGTTAATTTAAGGAATCAATGTTGTTTGCACTGTCATCCATGATATTATTGGAAACTTTGGTGAAAATATGTTTGAAATGAGTGCAATACTTATCTTTTTTTTGTATTTGTCTTTACGACAGGCTAAGACCATCGTTGCTCCATCTCGCCTCTGGGTGTGCTTCTGTTGTTTTTCTCTGGTGTGTTCGTTGGATGTGTGGTTGTCCTTTCAAATGCGAATCTCTTCCAAAAAAATAAGTATTTGTTTCATTTCTTCTTCACAGCCTTCTTGTAGGATCACTTCTAGGGGTTTCATGTATTCCAATGCTGGAAACTGAGTTCGACTTTGGTTGTATCTTGGGCACTCGTAGATTATGTGTTTGATGTTTTCAGTTTCTTCACACCATTCACACAGTTCGTCTTCTTCCCAACCCCATTTTGCCTTTCTTTCTTTCGTCAAACAATGTCCACTTCTAATTCTGTTCAAAATTTTCACTTCTTTTGGATTCAGTATAAGCTCCTTGCTCCATATCCGTCTTCCCGGTTTTTCCATCAATTGGAAGTGCCATCTTCCTTTCTCTTTCGACACTTCCTTGTATTTCCGATTCCACTCATCCCACGTATTTTTAGCGCTCAGGATGAGCGCGTCCCCAGCAGTTACTCCTTGGTAGTACGATTGCTCATACTATGTTTTGGCCACTGCCAGCTGATCGGCGACTTCGTTTCCATGGATTCCTATATGGCTCGGTATCCATTGGACCTTTATCGAATTTTCCGTGTTATTCAGGAAATCCTTATATATCTCTCCGATGAGATAGTTGTTGTCCACTGTTCGTCCATTCCGTATCATCTCACATGCACTCATCGAGTCCGTGAATATGACCGCTTTCCTGTATCCTTTTCTTTTGATGAGTTCCAGTGCTTTCAGAATGCCGAATAGTTCGGCGTTCGTGAAATTCGTGTTGATACTCTCCGTGATGTTGTTCGAGTCTGTTTCATCAAATACCGCTATGGCCGTTCCGGTAGCCATTTTTGAGGCATCCGTGAAGATTTTTTTGTGGTGCTTGTACTTTGTTTGGCACGCTTCCTTGAACAGTGCTTGCCACACTTCGGGTGCCGTCCGCTCCTTCTTCAGCCTTTCTCCTAATGTTGTTTCTACTATTCTGTCCATTTCTACCCTTTCGAAGGTGCGCATTCTCATTAAACTTGGAAGCTCCCTGTCCGATGGGTGCACTTGGAAGAGTACATCCAGATGTTTGTCTGCCACCTCGGTTAGGAAAGATTCGTTGCCCATTTCTCTGTCCATGGTTGCACCGACGAACTTCATGAGAGGTGTCCTAAACCAGATCGTCCTTATCAGCTCTTTTTTTGTCAAGCTTTCAATCCGCAGGTTCATCGGAAGCAGCCCCGACTCCGCTAGCATGACGTGCACCAGGGTGCTGCTGAGGTAGTTCATCGCCTTCCGACTACTGCGCCCTTTTTTCTCTGGAATTGGAACCGGAACGACCAATTCATGCAGAGATTATATTGATAAAATCAATTAAAAAAACCATACTTAAGTCATAATTTATACTGAAGACTTGAACTTGAAATATAATAGATTTAATTTTGTCTTTTGTAGAAAAACGCGAATTTCTGATTCTCATAAATTACAGAATCAATCTATCTATATAAAAATGCAGTGGCATACGTGGGAGCGCGCATAACTTGCGAACGGAAGGTCCGATTTTGGTCGTTTTATAGTTTTGTTCTGTTAGTTTTCACCCAAGGAAGGTTTATGAGGCAAAAAACATAGAAAAATGGAGAGTTTTTGATAATTGATCTTCCATACATTTTGATCGGGGACTTGGTCTTGGCTAGAAACTTGAAACGTCAAAAAACGCAGTAGGCAAGACAAAGTTTGCCGGGTACAGCTAGTATATATTTATTTTTCTTAATATCTGTGTAATTTCTCAATTAAATATGATTGTAAATAATTTGAATAAAATATATTTATATAACAAAACTTCAGATAAATCACAATGAAGAATTTTGCGTATAAGAAATACAAAACATTGCTGATCACATGTGTGGGCGTAAGTGCAAAACTGATCGAACAGCAACACACGTGTAAATCAAAAGAGTGCCGTTGTCCGATCACTTTGACACATTTTGGTTGCCCTATCGTGCCCAAGCTTGTGATCAGACACGATTTGTATAATCGTATATTTCGTGTCAAAATATTAGCTCAATTCATCAAAGAAATAAACGTTTAGGAATCATAAGATCGCGTATTTCCTTAAAAGCCTATTATTGTCTATTGTTTTCTAAGTTTTTTCAAATCAGTCTTGACTTAGTTATTTTTTATAAATTTCATCACTATTATGCTATCTCTGCATGGAATGATTTTTGCTACACTCAGAAATAAAAGTATACACGGAATTACTATTATTTATGCATTTTGTATCCGCATCTCTCTCACTCTCTTTTTGTTTTCATGCTATCTGCCGTTTAGCCTGGGTTGAAGAGAAGTGTTTCGTCAACCCAGGTGAAGCACCAGATAGCATGAAAACAGAAAGAGAGTGAGAGAGATGCGGATACAAAATGCATAAATAATAGTAATTCCGTGTATACTTTTATTTCTGAGTGTACTTCAGAAAAGGGGTTTAATAGTCGAGAATTCCACGACATAATAGTGGGCTTCGTGGCCGTACGGTTAGCGGCGACAGTCGACTAGGCGTTTTGTAAGCCTCGGAGTGCTAGTTCGATTCCCGCTTCAGTCGTGGAAAACTTTTCGTCAAACGGAAAATTCTCCATTGGGCCACTGGCTGCTATCTGTGTTGTCCGTTGTCTCGTGTTAGTAATGTTCAGTCTGTGCAGCTTCTGGCTGAAGACGGTGAAATTAATGCGTAGCTAGTCGTCATTGTTGTACACGGGGAAAGGAAACTACTCAAAATTAAGTCTTTTTCACTCAGCTTGACAGCTAAGTAAAACCAGTCAAATTTGAGTTATTTCTCAATAACTCAAATTTGAGTTATTTCACTAGAACATAGTTTTGGATGAATTTAAGTGTTTGGGGAGTAGTTGATATTGGATTGAAATTACTCAAAATCAAGTCCTATGTTGGTGCTGGTATCGATTGAAATTTGGACGATTTTTCTTCGGATTTTCGATCATTTTACGATGTTAAACACGTATTACACAATATATTTATTTATCTAAAAGCAATATCATGGTATCATACAATTCACTTGACACAAGTATATTATGTTCTTTATTATTGTTGTTCCAATCATGCACGGTGCTCCTCTCGGTGCTCCTCCTTCTGCTCCAAATCGTCTTCCGCTATTGTGGCCGCGATGTTACCGAAATCGGGAATGGTGTTCTGATTGGAAATATGGCAGTCAAAATCACATTGCACTCTTTGGCGAGCGTTCGTGCGAGACAGTCGCAATTTTTAGTTCGTCCGGTTTGTCTTCGATACTTTCCAGTTCGGTGGCTATTTTCAAAGTGCTAGTTTTCGAGTGATCAAGTTATCAGTGTGTAGAAAATTCGAAGGTTGAAAGTGAAGATTGACATTCTCATTTTTTCATTCGTGTTTGGCCACATTCATTGTCAGCTGAATGCCTCTCTTTTTTCATTCAATTCTCTGTCACGAATATTTTTTCGCACGTCGTAAAATGCTCAATTTCTGTTAACAAACGCACAATCTGACTTAATGAACAAATGGAGCAGTTAATTAGTATTCTAATTAACTACTATAAACAAGTTTTGAGGTGATTGGAAGAATAATCGGGAGTTACGGTCTAGTTATATTTCTCAGTGAAAATTGTCAGTGACAGACAAATGAATGAATAGGTGAGAAAATTCATTCACCAAAATGAATTTTATTTTGATCCCTCAGTTGAGAATCTTCAAGATTCATGTTGAATTTCACTCATTGAAAATGAAAATTTTAAACTCTGCAAGTTATTAAGCTTCCATCCCTAGTGGGACGCGTGCGGTTGGCTAGGCCACAATTTTTGCCGCAAAAGTTCGTTTGATTTGAGTAAAGTTCACGTTTTGACCGACTATCGAGCACAGAAGTGCAGCACCCCCCGCACACCGCGCCGCTCGCGCGGCCGTGATCGGCTTCTTCCAGTGAGTACCCAAGCTCATCGTCGTCGACAGCAGCAGCCCACCGAGAGAGGAGCAGAGAGCATTCAACCGCCGCACACGAACGACGGCGCTCAGCAGCAGCTCGCTTCCTCCCTGTGCGGGCCATCCGATCGCTTGGACCTGTCGTCGTCGAGCCTGTGGCTAAACAGAGTGCACAAAGATAAGTACATAAAGTTACCTCTCGTTGTTCCCCCCTCTCCACTGACTCTTTGATTAGATTTAATTTGGTACATAAGCAGTTTTTTCCCACTTTTCCTGTAGCGTTAATTTTGTCCCTTGTTTTTTGATTATTTCTCGTCCCCGTGATAGTGTTGGTTTAAGATTTTTGAGTGCCCCGTGGTGGTAGTTAGCTACCACAATGGGCGATGATGATGATGGCGGGGGAACATCGTACCGCATCAACGAAGCTTCGTTATTGGCATCGGATTGTTCGAGCCAACAAGGCGATGTAAATGCTAATCCCTTTGTCTCCCTTCCAGGGATGAGAAATGTACTGGAAAAAACGGTTACCGGCTGTACATTTGACATTTTTCCACACGAACATCATAGGCCCAGCCAAACTCAAACTGTCCGAAAAATAAATGTCATAACATTTTTTTTCCTGCAGCCTTCTTCCTCGAAACGGTTTCCAAGCGCGAAGGCGCCAGTACTCGAGCACAACGACGACAAAAATTTCTGTCTCTCCCGTTTTCGCATTTTTCTGCGTTTCAAACCACTTCCAGACAAACTTCTTTACATGCATCACAAAGCTAGGAGTGTGCTCTAGCTATTTGTGCAAATAGATTTAAATTATTTATTAAAACAAGTGAGTTATTAGCAGTTGAAAATATTTGACATTTTTCGCAATGACCCGCCTCAGCATGACTGCTCATAAATGTTTTCGTGGGGAAGCAAAAACCATCAAGCGTCTGCTTGACTGCCGTCGGCGCGGCGTCTGATGGTATTGGTGCTGCCGTTGTTTTGTTTTTATTTTACTGCCAGTATCGATGAACGGAAAAGAGAAAAAAAGTATTTTTGCCATCCCTGCTCCCTTCACCCTGGCGCTTCTGCAATGGACACCAACAGTAAATCTGTTTCGACGTCCCCCCGCCTCAAGGCCTACCCTCCCGACTTTGGCGGGCCATATGTTGTTTTCTTCCGACCCAAAGGCAAACGTTTGAACACCGTTCAAATCAGCAAGGATCTGACTAAGCGGTATTCTTCCGTTGTCTCCATTGACATGGTCGGTACAGCTAAGCTTCGGGTGACAGTAGGCGACCGAAAACACGCTAATGAGATTGTGGCCTGCGAGTTGTTTACTCTTGAGTACTTTGTCTACCTTCCGAGCGCGTCGATAGAGATTTCGGGGAAGGTCGCCGACGCATCTTTGACCTGTGAAACGATCATGCAAGGCTGTGGTCGTTTCCATAACCCTTCTCTTCCTCCTGTCCAGATACTGGATTGCCGGCAACTGCATTCGGTATCCCAGGAGGGCGAGAAGAAGGTTTACACACCATCTGAAGAATTTTCTGTGACCTTCTCCGGATCTGCATTACCAGATCTGCTGGTGATTGGCAAACTTCGGCTACCTGTGAGGCTGTATGTACCGAAGGTAATGAATTGCATCAATTGCAAGCAGCTGGGCCACACCGCCCAGTACTGCAGCAATAAACCTCGCTGTGCAACATGCGGGGAGAGACATGTGGACGGTGCGTGTAAAACGCCGCCCAAGTGTGTTTATTGTGGCAGCGACCGTCCACATGATCTGATTGATTGCCCAAGGTACATACAGCAGAAAAAACATCAAAAACGATCGTTGCAGCAGCGATCACGGCGAAGCTACGCCGAAATGCTGAAAAAAGCTGCCCCGACCGTTGAATCCCGTAACATCTACTCGTCTTTATCTCTCGATGATCAGGGCTCTGACTCTGAGGTCGGGGACGGGGTTCCCTTTGTTTTCAAGGGTGAAACGAGGAAACGGATGAGGCTCCAGAGACCCACCAAAAAACCTCGGAATCTGCCTAGCAGCGACCCCCAACCCACCATGACAAATTTGAAGAATGGTAAGAAAGCCACAAAACGTTCCCCTCCGGGATTCAAAATCCAGGACGAACGAGACTTTCCATCACTCCCGGGAACATCTAAAATCCCAGATGTCCCACGTTTTTCGAATTCTCAACCGGAAAGACTGCATTCGGAGCACCAGGAGCAACCTCAGGGTGCGCCATTGTTTACGCTCTCTGGCATTGTAGACATCATCCTCAGCTTCTTCAATGCTCCAGATTCCGTGAAGAACATTGTAAAAGGACTTCTTCCTTGTGTGACCCCTCTTTTGAAGCAGTTGGCTTCTAAAATGCCCCTCCTTGCGACAATCGTATCTTTCGATGGCTAATTTAACCACCGAGGTCGAAGATACGATTTCGGTTCTACACTGGAACTGTCGTAGTATTACACCGAAATTAGACGTTTTTAAATTTTTAGTTTACAATTTACAATGCGATGTTTTTGCACTATCCGAAACATGGCTGACACCTGATGTAACCTTACCTTTTCCCGATTATAATATCATTCGCCTTGATCGATCCGACTCGTACGGAGGGGTGCTTCTAGGGATCAAGAAGCAGCACTCATTTTACAGAGTCGATTTTCATCCGATGACAGGCATTGAAGCCGTCGCATGTGAGGTGACTATCCGAGGTAAAACCCTCAGTGTTGCCTCCATATATCTTCCACCGAGAACTGCAATATTTCGCAGGGATCTCGCCCACATCTGCTCGGTTATGCCCGAGCCTCGGCTGCTCATGGGAGATTTCAACTCCCATGGTACAGGCTGGGGGGAACTGTACGATGACAGCCGTTCAACTTTGATATATGACCTCTGCGACGACTTCAACATGACAATTTTGAATACCGGAGAAGTTACACGAGTGGCACCTCCAGCTCAAGATGGCAGCCCTAGAAACAGCCGATTAGACCTCTCAATCTGTTCGAGCTTACTATCGCTGGAGTGTACATGGAAGGTTATCCAGGATCCTCATGGTAGTGATCATTAGTATGGGACAAACATCAAATTCTCGCTCCAGTCGACTTTTTTGATTCCATTTAGGTCCCATATGAACTGTGCAAAATTTCAGCGCAATCGGTGAAACTATAATTTAGCGCAAGCGGTTCAAAGTTTTCATACGATTTAGTATGGGAAAAGTTACACTTTCAGATAAAAAATCCCAATGGTCGTCCCTTGTCTCCTTAATTCAAATTGATTAACGCTTCTTGTAGAAAAATCATTTATGAAACTTTCCTTCGAAGACCGCAAAACGATTGGATGCTTGTGGAAAAAGTTATTGATTTATTACCGATTAGTGATCCAACGAACGGCTTTTTGCTTTGTTTTATTAGCAGCACTGTAGCTGCTGCCTTGGCTGCTGCTGTTTCTGGGGGTGGTGATGCCTCCCGCCACCCCATGCAACAACGGCAGCAGCAGTGCTGCTGATAAAACAAAACAAAAAGCCGCTCGTTGGATCACTAATCGGTAATAAATCAATAACTTTTTCCACAAGCAGCCAATCGTTTTGCGGTCTTCGAAGGAAAGTTTCATAAATGATTTTTCTACAAGAAACGTTGATCGATTTGAATTAAGGAGACAAAGGGCGACCTCTGGGATTTTTTGGTTCAAAGTGTAACTTTTCCCATAGTAAATCGTATGCAAACTTTGAACCGCTTGCGCTAAATTATAGTTTCACCGATTGCGCTGAAATTTTGTACAGTTCATATGGGACCTAAATGGAATAAAAAAAGTCGACTGGAGCGAGGATTCATTTTTTTCCATACAAGCGTGTCCCATACTAGTGATCATCTGCCGATTGTTGTTTCTATTTCCAATGGGTCACATCAACCTCCATCTATCGACATCGCCTACGATCTCACCAAGCACATTGACTGGGAGAAGTACGCAGAAGCAATTATCGACGGTGAACAATCGATAGAAGTCCTTCCACCGCGGGAAGAGTATCAGTTTCTATCAGAACTGATCATCAGTAGTGCGCGTCAGGCACAACGTCGACCAGTGCCAGGTCCGTCGGTTCGCAGGAAACCCCCCAATCCGTGGTGGGATAGTGAGTGTACAGAAATATATCGCGAGAAATCCGCGGCGTTCAAAGAGTTTCGGAAACGCGGTTCGGTCGAAAACTTCAAGCGGTTCGCTTCCCTTGAAAGCAAGTTCAAGAACTTGATCAAGGCGAAGAAAAGCGGTTACTGGCGTCGGTTCGTCGAGGGTTTGTCGCGCGAGACTTCGATGAGAACTCTTTGGAACGTCGGTAGAAGAATGCGTAACGCGTCGTCGGTCAACGAGGATCGAGAAAGCTCTCCTCGATGGATCCTCAAGTTCGCAAAAAAAGTTTGTCCAGATTCCGTGCCCGTGGAGCGAATAATTCGTGATGTTTCCGACGATAGGGACGACATGGATAGGCCGTTTTCAATGATTGAATTCTCACTTGCTCTTCTTTCATGTAACAATTCCGCTCCAGGAATGGATCGAATCAAGTTCAACTTGCTTAAAAACCTCCCCGACGTCGCTAAGAGGCGCTTATTGAACTTGTTCAATCAGTTCCTGGATAACAACATCGTTCCGGATGATTGGAGACAAGTGAGGGTGATAGCTGTTCAAAAACCCGGAAAACCCGCGTCGGATCATAATTCGTACCGTCCAATCGCGATGTTGTCTTGTCTACGGAAGCTGTTGGAGAAGATGATTCTCTTTCGATTGGACAAATGGGTTGAATCGAATGGCATGTTGTCAGACACACAGTTTGGTTTCCGCAGAGGCAAAGGTACGAACGACTGTCTTGCGTTGCTTTCTTCAGAAATTCAGCTTGCCTTTGCTCAAAAGCAGCAAATGGGCTCAGTGTTTTTGGATATTAAGGGTGCTTTTGATTCAGTTTGTGTCGATGTTCTCTCCGACAAACTACACGACTGTGGCCTTTTCCCAATTCTTAACAACTTTTTGTATAATTTGCTGTTTGAGAAGCAGATGAGTTTCGCTCATGGTGACTTGACAGTTTCACGAATTAGCTACATGGGCCTCCCCCAGGGTTCATGTCTAAGCCCCCTTCTTTACAACTTTTATGTTAGAGACATAGATGATTGTCTCATGGAAAACTGCACGTTAAGGCAGCTTGCGGATGACTGTGTTGTCTCTGTAACGGGATCAATAGCAGTCGATCTGCAAGGACCACTACAGGATACTTTGGACAATTTGTCTACTTGGGCTCTCAAGCTGGGTATCGAGTTCTCTCCGGAGAAAACTGAGATGGTTGTCTTTTCTAAAAAACACAAACCGGCAAAGTTTCCGCTCGTTCTGATGGGTAAGACAATCACTCATAGCATGTCTTCACAATACCTCGGCGTCTGGTTCGACTCCAAATGCACCTGGGGGAAGCACATTGTGTATCTGATACAGAAATGCCAAAAACGAATCAACTTTATGCGAACTATTACCGGAACATGGTGGGGAGCACATCCGGAAGATCTGATCAGGCTGTACCAAACAACCATTCTATCGGTTTTAGAATACGGTAGCTTCTGTTTTCAATCCGCGGCGAAAACACACTTGCTGAAGCTTCAACGGGTTCAGTACCGTTGCCTTCGGATCGCGTTAGGTTGCATGAACTCGACTCACACAATGAGTTTAGAGGTACTTGCTGGTGTACAGCCTCTGACAGACCGCTTTGCGGAGTTGTCGTTCCGGTTCCTCATCCGATGCGAGGTTGTGAATCCATTGGTCATAGAAAATTTCGAAAAGCTGCTCGAACAGAACCCTCAAACTCGTTTTATGAGTGTGTACTACTGGTACATGACGCTGGATGTAAGCCCATCTCCCATCAACTTCTCAAACTTCGACATTTGCTCTGTAGATCTTGATCTGTCCATGAAGGATGAGATCACCGGAATACCAGAATCTTTTCGTTCCGTGTGTATTCCACAAATTTTTGCAAGTAAGTTCGGGCATGTTAGCGGGGACAGACAGTTCTTCACAGATGGTTCCAAAACCGATGATTCGACTGGATTCGGTGTCTACAACGAATTTCATAGCGCCACCTTTAATCTTCAAAAGCCATGTTCGGTATATATTGCTGAGCTAGCGGCTATATACTACACCTTAGAGTACATTCGCACTCTCCCACCTGAGCACTACTTCATTTTTACCGACAGTCTAAGCTCTCTGGAGGCTGTTCGGTCAATGAAACCGATGAAGCACTCAGCGTACTTCCTGAAAGGAATACGCCAAGTCTTGAGTGCTTTGTCAAAACGCTCATACATCATCACCATAGCTTGGGTCCCTTCACATTGCTCAATTCCGGGCAATGAGAAAGCGGACTCTCTGGCTAAGGTGGGCGCTAGCGAAGGCCATATTTATGAGCGTCAAATCGCCTTCGACGAATTTTTTGAATTGGCCCGTCAGGAGACCTCGATCAGCTGGCAACACAAATGGAGAGATGGAGAGATGGGTAGATGGTTGCACTCCATCATTCCACAGGTGTCGAAGAAGCCATGGTTCAAAGAGTTGGATTTGAGCCGCGATTTCATTCGTGTAATGTGTCGGTTGATGTCCAACCACTATTTGTTGAACGCACATACCTTCCGTGTTGGGCTCTCAGAAAGCAATCTCTGTGTCTGTGGCGTGGCTTACCAGGATATCGAACATGTCGTGTGGGGATGCAATGAGTATCGTGAGGTCAGATCTGAGCTACATGAAATTCTCCGGGTCCGAGGAAAACAACAGAAACCCGTTAGAGAAGTGTTGGCAGGACTTGATTTGGAATACATGAACCTGATTTACCAGTTTTTGAAACGTGTTGATGTCAGAGTTTGATGTAGTACGTTCCTTGTTTTCGTTGTCCGCCTTTTGGTTTTGTTGTTCGCCCCTGTCTGTCGTCACCCCCCTTCCGTTTGTCCTCTTCTTGTCATTGTCTACCGATAAAGTCCTTTCTTTTTGGTTCCATTACAGATATGGACAATTGTCCCATCAATGTTTTAGTATAAGTTAGCAAATAATTTAGTTTTAAACCCATAAATCCCTCCTTCCCCATTTTATTTTATTATTTTTTTTTTAATCCTTAACCTCGAAACAGCCGCGAGTACTTCGGCTTCCCAAACTAACATAGTTTTAAGGCAGTAATAAATTGTAAAATGTATAACCATTGTAAAAAAAAACAAAAGATTTCGGCTCAGTTATGCCCATGTGGCGCCCGAGCCTTCCAAATAAACGAATAAGTAAAAAAAAAAATCACATTGCAGAAGAATATAAGCCAGTGGTGCTCATCCTGCGGCCCGCGGGCCGCATGCGGCCCTCCAAGCCTTGAGATGCGGCCCGTGGATTACTTTTCGACGTACAGAAATTTTTGAATGATTTCTTTGGAATAACTCATTCAGTTTCTTAAGAAATCGAACAAACAAGTTTGGCTGATCAATTTTCACAGCGTTAAACACAAATTAAGTGTTAAAAATACAAAAAGAACAATCCGTTCCGGTAAGATTCGAACTCACAACTCCGAAATATTCCGGCGTCGTATAGCTAAGCCACAAAACCAGCCACGAAAAAAAAAGTTCTGGTGCCACGGTGCCACTGTAGCTGAAATATCTCAAACAACTTCAGAAGAAATTCCTGGAGCAACAAAGTATATTCTGAAAACTACAAACAAGATTCCAGGATCAATTGCAGCAACGCCTGAGGAAATCTGAACATTAATCTTGAAGCAACTTTAAAAGATAATTTTTAAGACACTGTCAGAAATAATTGTAAAGAATCTCAAGCAGAAAAAAATCCGGAGCATCTAAAATACATTTCGATAGCAAAATAGGAGCATTCCTGGAGGCACTTTGGGAGATATTTATGAAACTTTCTGGTTTATGTTGAAGTTCATAGAAAACTTCAAGATATTTTTGAAAGACTTTAATAAAAATCTTTAGCTGCAACTCCAGAAGAGACTTATGGAAATACTTCACTAAAATCTTCGAGAAACTCCAGGAAAATTTCTAGAGAAGCTTCAGGAAAAATCCTAAAGCTATTCGAGAAGAAATACTTGGAAAAGATTCATGAAAAATTCGTGAAGTAACTTCAGAGCAATTCCAAAGGTAAATCCAAGAAAAGTTCTTGGAGGTGTTCCAAGGGAATTCTAGAAATACTAAAAGAAACTCCAGAAAATTTTCTGAATAAGCAATTTCAAGATAAGCTATTAAAGAAATTCCTTGAAAATCTTCTGGATCAGAATAAAGTTCAAAAAAAGATCCAGCATTTTTGGAGCGATTCAGAAGAAATTCATGTAAAAGTTGCATGATAACGAAAAATAAAAACTACATGAAGCAAGTTTAACCCTTACACAAGTTCTGAACGGTTTAGATTTTCAATAAATGTGTTGTAAAATGGTTCTTTTTGTTGTTTTTGTTCATCGATATTCTATGCGGCCCGCCGGTCGATCCCGAATTGTAAATTTGGCCCGCGGTATCCTTCAGCCTGAGCACCACTGATATAAGCTATTGCTTACCGATTGATAAAATACTAATCCACAACAGGTCGTTTCAATATTTTGCCGCGACGGTAATCCATGAGCACAAATTCTTCCATCGATGCCATCGGTTCTGTCGGATCTTCTGAAAACTGTTGTTGGTATTGTTAGTGGAAATAGTTGATAATTCACGGGGATACGTACCGCGTAAAAAAAAAAAAACTCAGTTCAAAATCCAAAAAACCGCGTAAAAAAAGTCTCACCATTTCTCGACGAATCATGCAAAAATAAGACGATGCATTTTTTTTTTGTATGGAGTTTTCATTTACGCGGCCGCGTAAATGAAAACCGCGTAAAAAAAAAACCTGACTGTAGCTAAACTTACCCGAAATGCACGTATTGAACCGAGATTTGAACTAATATGGCGTACGCAAGATATTTTCAGTCAAAGCTGAGTACTGGATCAACACTCGCTTTTGGATATTTTTCAAGAATGGAAAAGCGAAACAAATTGAAGTGTGATTTTCATAACTTCAAATTAACCCAAAAGCGAGTAGTTTTGACGTACTCCCGTTTTGAGTGAAATGTATTGAAAGTCGAGAACGAAATATTGGATACTATTTCGTTCTCGACTTGCACAGCAGTGATATAAGAGTACCTAATTTTAAGTACTTTTTATGTCGATTTTGAGTAATTTCGTTTCCCCGTGTAGTTATTCAGATAAAAGCTCTTCATGAATCTACTGCCAATCACCCAGAATAAAAGATCCATGTTTAAACTAGCTTGACCATCCGAGGGGTTCTCAAACTTTTTCAGATTGCGACCCACTTTGGATTTTTATAGAGTTTGGCGACCCACCAGCACGTATTTTCATAAAATACTAAAATTTGGAAACATTTTATAACTTTCATAGGTTTTAACAAACTTACGTTACGTAGCACTCAATCTTAAGACAAAATATTGTTTTTTAACTTATACTGCTCCCTTTGAAGTTTGAAAAAGTCTAAGTAAGATTAAGATGCCCAAATATTCATCTTCAATAAACTATTAGTCTAAATAATGTTGAGAGAAGTTTCCTAATTTCTTATAATAATGTTCAACCAGTTTGAGTCCATGCAACAGGTTTTAGGTATTCTTTTACACATTCAAGAAATAAACAAAAAACATACAATTTGGACGAAGTTTTTGAAGATATAGTGGCAATTTTAAATCCTCTTGAAATGTTTAGTCATATCCTTCATACATACTTTTTTATTTACATTTTCATTGAAATAACTTTTCAGTTGGTCTGACTTTCGTAAAACTTCAGATTATCGCCATTCATTGATTGATTGATTTGTCTTTATTAAAGAGACTTTCAGCCCTTGGCTGGTTTGTCTCTACATCGCCATTCAGTAGAATTTCTCCGAAGTTTGGCTTTACTGAGGTTCGGTCAAGGTAAGGTTTCTAGTCGAAGTTTTGCAAATTTTAACTGCTTCTATTTTTTTTTTTTTTGAATATGCTGCTGCACTACAATCTTACTGAAAATGCGCAAGCAATGATCATTCTTTTGTCCAGAACACAAGAAAATAAAATTTTACCCTAATCTTAAACTTTCTGATTGAAAATTCATAGATTCAAAATTGATTTTCGAACGCAGACAATCGCTTCAATATTCAATATACTCCAGAGTAACACTTTTAATACAAAAATTTGAATAGAACTTATTAGAAACCAAATTTCTAGATAAAAACTCTGCCGATTCTTCAAGGGAGAATTTGTAAATTAGAAAATGGCTAGCAATATCATTTGACATAAGTTTTTCAAGACATTTATTGCAATATTGCCCAAGCCTTCGCGACCCACCAATAATCAGTCCGCGACCCACCAGTGGGTCGCGACTCATAGTTTGAGAAACGCTGCGAAAAGGAAAGCTGTATTTTTAACCGTAGTGTGGCCAGCAAAAAAAACACCCGTAGAAGGCCGGCAGGGTACCCGGGTACCCACGAAA
This sequence comes from Aedes albopictus, assembly GCF_035046485.1. Classification (NCBI taxonomy): domain Eukaryota; kingdom Metazoa; phylum Arthropoda; class Insecta; order Diptera; family Culicidae; genus Aedes; species Aedes albopictus. Next base: position 204,187,615 of record NC_085138.1, read on the forward strand.
TGGAAATGATCACATCTCAGCGATTTTTCCACCGATTTTAAAAGTTTTTGCCTCATTCAACTCAGAAACTCATTATCTATCGAGATCGTATTTGGTTGGACCGGTCCGATCACCATAGGTACCGGAAAACCCGGATTTCCGGATCCATGTTTTTATACAATACAATATACGGGATTTTCGGTAGGTTAGTAGCAATTTCGGTACCAAGCATCGTAAAATTGCTTTGGCATATTGTATCTGACCGGCCTGGAATCATAAAACGTGTTGACTTTGAAACTGTGATTTCGGAACACGCTTCCCGTGGGGCCATGGTTGACCATAAACACTTTAAGGTATCCTAGCCTTAACAATGTATGATTCAATATGGTATAAGGACATGCTCCCAAAAATATCGATTTTCCGAAAACCACGGTGATTAGATCGGTCTAACCAAATATTTTCCCATTAGATGATGAGTTTCTGAGTTGAATGAGCTAAAATTTCCAAAATCGATGAAAAACTGACGGAGATATGATCATTTCAATTTCGTGGGTACCCGGGTACCCTGCCGGCCTTCCACGTAATAAAAAAATGCAGGAGCCGCTCCCCCTGTCCCTCCTCACTTTAAAATTCGGTCAACTCCATTAATAGATGTATATTCACGAGTTCTAAGATCTAACAGAGTTTCGACATCCTAGTCTCAATAACCATTAAAATATCTAGATTTGAAATTGAAAAAGGTACCCGGGTACCCTGCCGGCCACATAAGTGTTAAGCCTATCTTCTTCTAGTACTAGTACATTGGAGTGGAGACTTTACAATATTCCAAATATACAAAGTTTTGCAAAAATTTAATATATTGTCCATTCACTTAAAACATAATATCTTAGCTTCTAGAAAAGATATTTTAAATCTTTTCTAGAGAAATGACGCATACGAATACTACTGTCAGAAAAAAAATTCATGGTTCAAAATAAAAAATCGTGCATGTATTTTTTTCTCAAATTTAGATGAAAAATTCGCAAAAAATAGACCTTTCATCAACTTAAAAACGGTTCTACCGTCAATATAAATACAATATTTCAAAAACTTATCCCCTTCAAGAATGCCTAGAGGTCTATAGAAAAATACAAAAATATTGAAAAAATTCAGACGTTGAAAAAATATTACGAAAAAATGATTTTTTTTGAGACTTTTCATGAAAAAAGGCCATTTTTTCAAAAATCGCCCTAGCGGAACGTCTAAATTTTTTTTTTAGAAAATCGAAATGTTCTACAAAAATGCTTCAAATATGCATATCTTTCATTTAAGAGGTGAGCACCCTGATTTTTCGAACATCGATTTTTTTGGGACAGCCTATGGACGTCTGTTCGCTGTGGTTTTAGCCAAAGATTTCCAATATACAAATCTACACATAAAAACTACTATGTGAATCGGTCCTTGAAAGCATTGATATGCAGTGTTATTTTTTTTCCAGGAGAGAGTGAAAAATGAGTGATTTTTCGGAGCAGCACTGCTGGTACACTGAAATAAATTTTGTTGTGGAAACTACCGATTCCATAGTAAAATTACTAACCGTACCTATGATTCTCAACCGACAACAATTTTCAATTAATTCCACTAAAACACTGTCAACTTAACTAGCAGTGCAGTTAACATTACCAAAAATAGTCAAATGAGCATTGTATTTTTAACCATACTGTGTTGTAAAATGCGTGTCCTGGAAAAATTAACAATGTTTTGTTGTTGAGACGACTATGCTTTTAGCTGAATTTACTACAATGCATTGTAATTTCAAGCATATTTCAGTTACCTTAACAGATTTTGTTGTCGGTTGAGAATCATAGGTACGGTTAGTAATTTTACTATGGAATCGGTAGTTTCGACAACAAAATTTATTTCAGTGTAGTCACGTCACGTGTAGGGTATAGACACTATAGATTCCATAGACTCGCGAAGGCGAAGACAACTGTAGCCAAACGAACTGTCAGTTCGTGTAGCCAAACGAGCATGACGTCACGATTTCAATAGGGCATTGCATTGTTTTGATTTTGTACGGGATTTTGACGTTTCTTGGCCTTGTTGTTTACAAAATTTCCGTAAGAGTGAAAGAGAAGGTGATAATTTCATGCAGTGACCTATAGCGACAATGGATTGCGTGACGTCATATTCGCTCGGTACACTCTAAATTCACGGAAAAACACACTAAAATCGTATTGCTCAACCATGTCTCCGCGAGTCTATGGAATCTATAGTGTCTATAGTGTAGGGTCCCAGTCGGGGAGGACATCCGCAGCGGCAAAACTTACCCGAATCTCTGACTACATGCGCTGCCTCCGGTTATCCGGTTCCATTGCCTCTCCCAAAACACACTCCCTCCTGTCACACACACTATAGTGATACACGTTGATGCCTACCCAAGTAACCACAAGCATTATATCATTGCACGAATTAGACTGAATGTCAACCTTTGCAATGCAAAATGCAGCAATTCCACACTTGTCATGCAATAATCCTTTAGATTGGCATTATCAATGTAATGATGCATTACATTTTTCTTTACAATAGGGTGCATCAAAAGGTGATTTACGATACTTCAATAATTCGACACTGCAAAAACTGAGTACAGTTTTTCACCGTTTTTTGGCAACAGGAGGTTAATTTTATGTTGCCAAATGGGGGTGTTGCCAATATCGGTATTTTTTTTTTGTGGATTATTTTCAACTTTTATACGTCAATTTGACTTATATTTTAAATATGGACTATTCACAAGTTATAAAACGATCCCTGTAGGTGACGTTCATAAATTACGTCATGATTCATAAAATTGTTGATTTTGGAAAATTTAATGAATTTTGATTTTTTGAAGAAAAGTAAGGCTAAAATATAAATACATTTACAAATACAAACGATTTTTCGGTAAAAATTTTTGGTCAAAATTTTTTGTTGCCAAAATCGCTAAAAAAATTGTTGCCAAAATCGGTAAGAAATTGTTGCCAAAAACGGGTGTTGCCAAAATCGGGAAGGAAATGTTGCCAAAAACGGGTGTTGCCAAAATCGGGAGTAGACAAAAGCGGGTGTTGCCAAAATCGGTAAGAAACTGTAAATGCAATGTAAAAACTAGCAAAGGTTGCTCTAACAATACAATCATAAAAGCTTGGCTCTAATGGTAAACAAATGAAATCAAGAAGAGTGAACAAATTTACGGTCAACTCTAGCGATCTTAACTTCTGGTTCGACTACCGACCAACTTAATCCCTGTTTAAACCACCGAGCAAGGACTTTCTTCAGCAAAACCTTTTTAGGGATGACCTTTTCTCTTTTCTGTTGACTGCTATCACATGCCAATAATTATGGATCCAAAATTAGCATATGAGCAGTGTGCGAAGGGTGTTTTAATATTCTTATACTGATTAAATATCTTCTAAAATGCATCATGTATTTATCAGTGTTTTATCAAAATGTGAATACAGGGATTGTATTACATATGACATAGTCGTTTTGCCCTCTACTGCAATGATTGAGGCTGGAGAACAGTTTCCTTTTAGTTAATGAAATATCTGTTGTTATCACTGCAGCAGAAACAGTTCAAGGTGCCAGCGCGTATGGAACTCATCTAGCGGTCTTCAACACTTCTGGTTCGACTCCCGACACGGCAACAAAAAAGTAATGGTTAAAACATTCATGTTTGGGGCATAAGTACCGTCGATAACGAAATGGTGCTAAAAATAGATTTTTGTTTTGGTTTTTCGTGTTGCACGTATTAAGCATGTGCAAACGCAAATGTACAGCACATGCATTTATGTTACTTTAGCAATGGCTGTGAACGTGCTGCAATATGTGGCACTAATTTGATTTTAGTGGGTCCCTGTTCGACTTTAATATTGCTTCAATGAGGTGTTTAAAGTAATGCAGCATTATATTCACAATTTTAATTTTAACAATATATGGCAAAGTTAAAGCACTTATATACGGCTTCGTGATTACTTGGGTATAACTACTCAATTGACACTCATTACACACTTAACACACCACCGCTACACCACGGTCGTCATTCTGGTAGGAAATCGATTTCTGTTCGCGCAACCTGGAGAAGACCAAAGCACTACAGTATGCGGCAGGAAAAAATGCGAAAGTGTTTTTTAACTTCAAACCTCATTTTCGTCCATTTGACATTAACCAATCTATGTTTCAACGTTCCATGATCTATAATAGGCTAGTTTTCTGAAAAGTTAATTAAAAAATTTCCCATTTTGGTCACTAACTTTTACAGGGCGGCGCCTGAAGATGAAGACAACCAGAATTTTCAAACCGCAGAAAATCACACAGGTCGCTAAATTTCGCATCTGATAAAACAATTTTTTTGATTTTCTCTACAATATCATCAAATATATGTACTTATTTCATCTGCTTCCACGGGTCAAGCGATGACAAAGACCGCCAGCTAAGAGTTGTGTGCTTAGCTGGTAGTGCAGCCTGGGCACTGTTGTCCTTCTGACTTCAGCTAGATTGAGGAGGTACGATCCGAGTGTCTGTTCACCAAGGAGGTGCGGCTCAAACAGCGTCTGTTCTGGCATCCAGCGGCTGAGTAAGAAACGCTGCACCACGCCCAGCTAGATCCAAGGTGGTAGCCCCATCAGCGTGGTCGTCCCAGTGTTGGTTGGGACGTTAAACAGAACTGGCACGATGGCCCTCCGGCGAGACAGGAGTGTTGGCGTAGGCCCAATAAGCCACCCGTAAAAATCCCCATTGCGAATAACATAGGAGAAAATACGACTCGATACAATCGGCAAAGACCCACGCGACGAAATAAGGACTACGATTGGAAACTTGGAACATGGAATTGCAAGTCACTAGGTTTCGCCGGATGTGACAGGATAATCTACGACGAACTACATCCCCGCAACTTCGACATCGTGGCGTTGCAGGAACTTTGTTGGACTGGACAGAAAGTGTGGAAAAGCGGGCATCGAGCGGCTACCTTCTACCAAAGCTGTGGCACCACCAATGAACTGGGAACAGGATTTATAGTGTTGGGCAAGATGCGACAACGTGTGATCGGGTGGCAGCCGATCAACGCAAGGATGTGCATGTTAAGAGTTAAGGGCCGTTTCTTCAACTACAGCATCATCAACGTCCACTGCCCACACGAAGGGAGACCCGATGACGAGAAAGAAGCGTTCTACGCGCAGTTAGAGCAAACATACGATGGTTGCTCGCCGCGTGACGTGAAAATCGTTGTCGGCGACATGAACGCGCAGGTAGGAAGGGAGGAAATGTACAGACCGGTAATCGGGCGAAACAGCCTGCACGCCGTATCGAATGATAACGGCCAGCGATGCGTAAACTTTGCAGCCTCCCGTGGTATGGTAGTCCGAAGCACCTTCTTCCCCCGCAAAGATATCCACAAAGCCACCTGGAGATCACCCGACAATCACACGGAAAACCAAATCGACCACGTTCTAATCGACGGTAAATTCTTCTCAGATATAACCAACGTCCGCACATACCGCAGTGCGAATATAGATTCGGATCACTACTTAGTCGCTGTATGCATGCGCTCAAAACTTTCGACAGTTATCACCACGCGTCGAAGTCGAACGCCGCGGCTCAACATCGAGCAACTTCGTAACGTAGAAGTGGCTCAAGACTACGCGCAGCAGTTAGCAGTGGCCCTACCAACGGAAGAGCAGCTTGGCGCAGCTACACTTGAAGATGGCTGGAGGGACATCCGATCCGCCATAGGTAGTACCTCGGCTGCAGCACTAGGCTTCGCGACTCCGAATCACAGAAACGACTGGTACGACGGCGAATGTGAACAGTTGAAAAACGAGAAGAATGCAGCATGGGCGAGAATGCTGCAACACCGTACGAGAGCGAATGAGGCACGTTACAAACAGGCGCGGAACAGGCAGAACTCAGTCTTCCGGATGAAGAAGCGCCAGCAGGAAGAACGAGATCGCGAAGCGATGGAAGAGCTGTACCGCGCTAAGGACACACGAAAGTTCTACGAGAAGCTGAACCGCTCGCGCAGAGGCTTTGTGCCACAAGCCGACATGTGCCGAGATAATCACGGGAATATTCTCACGAGCGAGCGTGAGGTGGTCGAGAGGTGGCGGCAGCATTACGATGAGCACCTCAATGGCGACGTTGCAAGTACCGAAGGTGGCGTGGTAACAGATCTAGGAGTATGTGCACAGGACGAAAGACTTCCGGCCCCTGACCTTCAAGAGATTGAGGAGGAGGTTAGCCGGTTGAAAAACAACAAAGCCGCTGGAGCAGATCAACTACCAAGCGAGCTTCTAAAATACGGTGGAGAAGCACTGGTGAGAGCACTACACTGGGTCATTACCAAGATTTGGGAGGAGGAAGTATTACCGGAGGAATGGATGGAAGGTATCGTGTGTCCCATCTACAAAAAGGGCGACAAGTTGGATTGCGGGAACTACCGCGCGATCACACTACTGAGCGCTGCCTACAAGATACTCTCTCAAATTTTATGCCGCCGTCTATCACCGATTGCAAGAGAGTTCGTGGGGCAATATCAGGCTGGATTTATGGGTGAACGCGCTACAACGGACCAGATGTTCGCCATCCGCCAGGTGTTGCAGAAATGCCGCGAATACAACGTGCCCACACATCACTTGTTCATCGATTTCAAATCGGCGTATGATACAATCGATCGAGAACAGCTATGGCAGATTATGCACGAATACGGATTCCCGGACAAACTGATACGGTTGATCAAGGCGACGATGGATCGAGTGATGTGCGTAGTTCGAGTATCAGGGACACTCTCGAGTCCCTTCGAATCTCGCAGAGGGTTACGGCAAGGTGATGGTCTTTCGTGCTTGCTGTTCAACATTGCTTTGGAGGGTGTAATAAGAAGAGCGGGGATAAACACGAGTGGGACGATTTTCACGAAGTCCGTTCAGCTGCTTGGTTTCGCCGATGATATTGATATTATTGCTCGTAAATTTGAAACGATGGCGGAAACGTACATCCGACTAAAGAGTGAAGCCAGGCGAATCGGATTAGTCATTAATGTGTCGAAGACAAAGTACATGATGACAAATGGCTCCAGGGAGGAATCACCGCGGCCGCCACCCCGAATTCATATCGACGGTGATGAAATCGAGGCGGTTGAAGAATTCGTGTACTTGGGCTCACTGGTGACCGCCGACAACGACACCAGCAGAGAAATTCAGAGGCGCATTGTGGCAGGAAATCGTTCTTACTTTGGACTCCGCAGAACTCTACGATCGAATAAAGTTCGCCGTAACACGAAGTTAACCATCTACAAAACGCTGATTAGACCGGTCGTCCTCTATGGGCACGAAACATGGACCTTACGTGCAGAGAACCAACGCGCCCTTGGAGTTTTCGAACGGAAGGTGTTGCGTACCATCTACGGCGGAGTGCAGATGGAAGACGGGACTTGGAGAAGGCGAATGAACCACGAGCTGCATCAGCTGCTGAGAGAACCAACCATCGTCCATACCGCGAAAATCGGGAGGCTACGGTGGGCGGGTCACGTCATCAGGATGTCGGATAGCAACCCGACTAAAATGGTTCTCGAGAGTCATCCGACCGGTACAAGACGACGTGGAGCGCAGCGAGCTAGGTGGGTCGACCAAGTGGAGGACGATCTGCGGACCCTACGCAGAGTGCGGAACTGGAGACAAACAGCCATGGACCGAGTGGAGTGGAGGCGGCTACTATGTACAGCAGAGGCCACCCCGGCCTTAGCCTGACCGCATGTATATATATTTCATCTGGTATGTGAAACTACATGGCTCTGGATCAGTGTGGTCTGGTTGTTCATCGAATTTGAGCTAATTTTGTTACTGTTATAGTCATTTTGTTTAATGACCATTGGGCGCGCAGTTTATTGATATCCGCTTATTAGGCCCACATTATCACTTGTTAAACATCGAATATGTTCATTCTTATTTTTCAGTGCTAGAATATTGATTGATGCACCAAGCGATAAGAAGAAGCAGTTTTGACATCCAAGCGGTGTGCCGTTTACATCCATCGACCAATCAACGACGAGGATCTCATCGATGGCACACCGCTTGGATGTCAAAACTTCTTCTTCTTTTCGCTTGGTGCATCAATCAATAGACATTGACTGATACACTGTCATGAAAAAATAGTCATATATGTCCCATATTTAGCGTGTAATAATGCCTTGAACTTTTCGCATTTTTTCCTGCCGCACCCTGTAGTCTACGATAGGTCTGCTGGTGCTGGGACTCGTATATTAAACTTTTAATGCATAAGTGTAAAGCAATAATAAGTCATTGTTCTATTTTTCAATAGTACCATTTATATCTCCAAAATATCATTAATTTTCATATGGTGAAATTCTTATAATTTTAATGCAGCGCCAAATAAGGTATTAGGAGTGTTTGAGTGTGTCCACAATGCAAACAAGTGAATTGTTATCTTATCTACATGTATAAGCAGATTTAGCAATGGATGAAGTAGGGGAACTTACGTATTCTCGGCAGTTTTGTTCTCTTCGTCATGGGAGGTTTTTTGAAACCTGTTGGTCTCACAGTTGACCTCAAATCCTTCCCAACGAAGTTGAATTATATGCCCAAATTTCAGGAAATTCGGCCCACAAAAACTCCCCATGACGAAGAGAACAAACCTGTCGATAATACCCTTCGTCACCCTATTTCATTTTTGATCAGAATTTACTCAAAATAGCAGTTTTAATGTAGTAACCGATTCGGGGCAAAATCGACACTAAGAATTACGAACGGATGAACGTGCATTGCATACTGTTACACGTTTTAAAGTTTGAAAAAATCAATCCGTTTATTTTTGCCTGAAGTTTATTTAATTAACTTCGATGTTATGTAAACTCGTCTAAGATGGAGTATTATATCTGTGGTATTGATCTCTGTTGACAAATTATTTAACTGGTCGATGTTATCAAACAATTAGCGTAAAATATGCAGGGGTGTCCATTTCGCCCGGTACTTTTCCTGCTAGCTCCAAAAAACACACGGTTCATAATTCATTATTTCTTCACTATGAAGACTTTCTAGCTGCTGTGAATGATTTAAATACGTAGAAAATGGGCTAAAGTTGTAAGCCAACTGATAGTAAGTTTATCTCTGTTATAGAGGCCTAACGTACTCATTTGCTTAGGGTGTACATTAGTATGGGACACGCTTGTATGGAAAAAATAAATCCTTGCTCCAGTTGACTTTTTAGATCCCATTTAGGTCCCATATGAACTGTACAAAATTTCAGAGCAATCGGTGGAACTATAATTTAGCGCAAGCGGTTCAAAGTTTTCATAGGATTTACTATGGGAAAAGTTACACTTTCAAACAAAAAATCCTAGAGGTCACCCTTTGTCTCCTTAATTCGAATCGATCAATGCTTCTTGTAGAAAAATTATTTATGAAATTTTCTTTCGTAGACCACGAAACGATTGGATACTTGTGGAAAAAGTTATTGATTTATTACCGATTAGTGATCCAACGAACGGCTTTTTGTTTTATTTTATCAGCAGCACTGCTGCTGCCGTTGTTGCAGGGGATGGCGGGAGGCATCACCACCCCCAGAAACAGCAGCAGCTAAGGCAGCAGCTACAGTGCTGCTAATTAAACAAAACAAAAAGCCGTTCGTTGGATCACTAATCGGTAATAAATCAATAACTTTTTCCACAATCATCCAATCGTTTTGTGGTCTTCGAAAGAAAGTTTCATAAATGATTTTTCTACAAGAAGCATTGATCGATTTGAATTAAGGAGACAAGGGACGACCTCTGGGATTTTTTATCTGAAAGTGTAACTTTTCCCATAGTAAATCCTATGAAAACTTTGAACCGCTTGCGCTAAATTATAGTTTCACCGATTGCGCTGAAATTTTGTACAGTTCATATGGGACCTGAATGGAATCGAAAAAGTCGACTGGAGCGAGAATTTGATGTTTGTCCCATACTAGTGTACATTATGCCCCTAACCCCCCTAAGTATTTTATTTTTATTTTTTTTCCTCTCCTGTTGAGGAAATAAAGCCACTGCATCCAATAAGTTGAAGTTTCAACTTAAAAGTATATTTGGATTAATTGATAACACTTTGTGCAGCATTTGTTCAAATATGTTGATCTCAATTTTGTCGAAAATCAATAAGGAGGGCTGACCTTGAAGTTTTCTGAACGTTTCCACAGATATTAATTATTAAGGCAAATTGTGCCACTCCCATCGTAATATCCTTGACACAACAAGCAATCGTGTGGTATGTCAACAAAATCTTCTTATTATTCCAATCTGTCTATATATCCAGGCGAACGGAATGGATACCGCATGGCGGTAAATAAAATAAAAAGTTTTATTGTTTCATTTAAAGAGATCAATCAAAACCAGAGCACAATGGATTCAAGTTCAATGAAATCATTTCGTTCCTATCCCCTGTAGGTATTATTACAAATATGCTTAATGTATGCTGCTTATTGTAACTATAGCATCCCACGCTTGTTTACGTTTTAACGGTCGTACATCTATTTGAAACTGTACGCAAATAAGGTAGCAAACACATTCAGACGGTGATACTATACTTAATTACTGTACATATTGTAGCTGACGGGTATATGTTCATTTAACACAATAATTGTAAAGTTCAGGTTAACAACACCTACCGCGTCGTTGATCGATTCTTCACATCTAGCAGCGACTATTTTTTTTCATCTGCTTGTCCATCGATATTATGAATAAATACTCTCGGAATTATAGCGCGAGCGCGCCAAACTTAAACGCGAGGGCGGAATACACGCGTATGGGTTCAGCGCATGGGTTCGCGCACCCGCCACACTAAATACTTTTTTGCTGTTATATAGGACCGTGCTTGCTTCTTGGAATATTTTGCTCGAGATTCGCTCGTATTTTGAACACCAACGAGGACTGGAGGTTTTGAATATATACGGAATCTGGAGGAAATAAAAGATCAAACTTTAGCGGATCCGCAGGCCGCGATATAAATTAAACTCCAATGTTTTCCGTCGGTTTAGTAAGCGAAGAGACGCGAATTCAATAGCATCGAATGTAATAAATACGAAGTCAGCAAACGCGGCTATAGTTCCGGTATCGAGATCTGTGATTTTAAGCTGTCGGTGTATTGCAATAAGGTAGCAAGCATGAGTTTTGCAGTGTAAGCCAATCACAATGGGACGCAATAAAAAAAAAGAAGCGGGAAAGTTCGGAGAAAAGCATGGAATACTAGTGAATGGTGGCTGATGATAGAAGAATCTGATATATGTAATACATGAATGCTACTGAAAATGAGATATGCGTGATGATAGTGGAAAAAGGAAGCATCTTTTGATGTATAATCTTTTGCTGTTTGACAAAATAGTTGAATCATTGACGTGTGAAATTTAATCATCAAGTTTAGAATCACAGAAATTGGCTGCAGTTTAGGCGGAGTCCATATGTTGCGGAGCCATAAAAGGCCTGAACCTGAGAAAAATTCATACCGTTAATGCAACCTGGAAGGCATTAGTCGTACATTAGCTGGGATTGTAACTAAATAGAAGTGATTAACTAAATGAGCGCTTATACTTGATGTTTAAGGACAAACGTCTTGAAATCCCACTTCAACAGTCCATCAGAACTTCAGACGCACAAATTTCAAGAAGCAAGCTTCAACCAACAAGGCATTTTATTATCCTGTTCTTGCTCACTTGTAATAAGCTTAAAATAAGAGCTCTAGTTTTGTTTACGAAGAGATTTGTGCTTTCGAAATCGAGAGTAGGTGCCAAAGTCGGCCATTGTGGCGGCCATTTTGGGATTCTAACAAGTCTGTCTTTAAGGATAGGACAAAATAAAAGCATTGTGTTTAAAATGGAAACGGATTCCCTACTCAGAAAACAATTGAGTCAAGTTATATGGTTTCGCTGCAGACACTAATTGTTATTTTGGCAACTCCGTACTATAAAATTTGTTTTAAACTTGCCGCGCCGTTTCAGTACTACTACGGCCGACTTTCCATTACCAAATCAAAGAATTGTCACGGTGTGCCAATTATATACTCAGATATATACTATACGAAATATATACTAATTATACAGTCTACTTTAAAAATTTGAAAATGTTTCATCGAGAGAAGTTGAAGTTTTTGTCATTTGAACATTTTGCGTTATTTCCATAAGATTTCCTTATGTGAGTAAATATGCGCCTACCGTGGTTCTATAACCATTTATTTTTTTTTAATAAAGTATACTAATCAAAATGTATGATATTCAGCATAGTTTCTTAAAGTTTGACAACATTTCGTTGAAGGAATCATAAGTTACGGTAATATTTTACCTACAATTCAATTACTTATATGCGAATATCAAGCCCGTATACGTCATAAGAACACCTTTGGCAATTGGTATTGAACATACGTGATTGTTGAGCATATTTGCGATAAACTTGAAACCATTCTGTTGATGGCTTTGATAATTACACTGGCTGGAGGGTTTAAGACGATTGTAAAATATAGGGTGTCCCAGAAAGTATGGGCCCAACTTTGCAGCTCTGCCATTTGGGAATGGATGCATAAGCAAAGTTTATTTTCACACATGTCCTGCCTTAATATATTATCATCGAATGCTTATTATTAAAAATTACATTTCGTTGAAACTTCATTGGAGTGCGAGAACTTTCCCTAAAAGACCTTTTGAAGCTCCTGCACGAATTGCTATATCTCTCAAGAACATACACTACCCGTCATAAGTACGGACTCACAAAAAGTATTGCAACAATATTGCATCACCCTGACTCACCTCGATATCTCTAAAACCAGAAAACCTACAAAAATGCCGCCTTCAGAAAAGTTGTTGCTTTTGGTCTTCTGAATAACTTTCCTGAAGACAGCATCTTTGTAAGTCCTCAGATTTTGGAGATATCGAGGTGAGTCAGGGTGATGCAATATTGTTGCAATACTTTTTGTGAGTCCGTACTTATGACGGGTAGTGTATGTGATATCGTTTGATAAATTGTTTTCGTATTTTTTGTATTTTTTCATGCGTTTCTATTATACAATTCTTACTTTGAATTGAAAACATATACTTTTGAACCTAAACAATGAATTTAATCATCAAAATCGATATTTTTGAAAACCCAATTTTTCAATAGTTTCAAATAAGCATCTGAATATATATTACAGCATGCAGAAAAGTACAATTTAATTAAGTGTAGACTGAATTATTTTTATTCTCGTTAAAACATGTTTTAAAAATCGAATGTCTAGGAATAGAAAAGTCGATTAATGTACAAATAAAAACCCTTTTTAATGTACAAACTCTTAACAGGTATCAATGAAAATACTTTGAATAAAAACACAAAAAAATAAAAATTGTTGTTTGTTAAGAAAATGTTTGTATTTTTGCTATACAAAGTTGTGCCCATACTTTCTGGGACAACCTATAATTATAAAAATATGGTGGGTGCCAATTTGGTGGACATTTTTATTTGTAAATACATTCTGGCACACCATGTAGCCAGCTTATTACAAACAACGTATATTTTATAATTATATGGTTTCTTGTGAATTGAAAAAGATCATTGGCATGCTCATTCGTAACAACGGTTTTAAACCTTGAATCCTCTTTTGAGAATAAGTATTATACTGAGTTAACAAGGTCGATTTTTTAGAAAAATGTTTTTTTTTTCGATTTCTTTTAGCGTCCAAAACAACTGTGCAAAATTTGGGAGCGATTGGTTGCGCCCCCGTATTCCGCATTATGATTGAAAATTGTGTAAATTTGTAACATGTATTTGCATGGTATGGAAAAACCTATTTATTGCATTTTTTCATGAGTTGATTTTTTTTAAAACTATGTAACAAATGACGTTTAAGTATAGTTCAGGATATGGCAAAAAACTTTGCCGAAGACCGCAAATTTCATTTGCAATGTGGTATACGGGGGCGCAACCAATCATTTCCAAACCAAATGCTTCAAAACAAGTACGACCACGGTTTTTGTCAGTCAACGAGGTTGGAAATTCTGCAAATAATTTTATTGCAATAAATATCATTTGAAATCAACAATTTTGCATTAATTTCAATATTTATAGAATTTTTGATGACGAAACCGAATTTAACGAGTATTCGGCAGCTAAAAACATTCATTTCAATATTTATTATATGTGAGATACTGCTACGGTAAAAAAAGGTTGAAAGTGTCTTTGAAGTTCGCTAAATCGCAGTTTCGGAAAATTTTGAATGTCATATAGAAATATGTGCAATGAATCGCCAATCCAGAGACGGCGGGTTCGATTCCCGTCCCGGTCGGAAAAACTTTCTCGACTCCCTGGGCATAACGTATCATTGTGTTTGCATCACAATATACTAATTCATGCAATGGCTGGCAAAGAAAGCCCTCCAATTAGTAACTGTAGAAAAAAACACGTAAGGTAGAGAGAGGCAGGCCAAGTTTCAGTGGGAACGTAGAGCCATACAGAAGAAGAAGATAGAAATATGTGACCAATTGTCTGTAAAACACGTAAGCTCATCAATTAATACACCGGGCAAAATTTCTACTCAGTGGCTGAGTTGGTCTTACGCAGAAATCGAAAAATCCTTTGGTTTTCTTACTCAGTTTCAGCCAAAAATGGGACAACTCATTGTCAATGAGTCGATTAATTTCACCATATTGATCAGTTTCACCAGAAATTACGATATTTAGTTTTGTAACTGTATTGCAAAACATGTGATATATGTTCATAAGAGTTTTAGATGAGATACAAATATATAATTCATCGCGAGGATTTGTTGCAATTGTTTGATTGACAACCTCATTCTCCACGGTAAGTACTTGGAAAACTGCGACGTTTCCTCCATTTGGGAAGTTTGGGCCATCAGTAATGATACTCAGATGAGTTGTATAAAACAAGAACTATGATGCTGAAATGTATGTTACCAACTAGCTTCAATTACGTACAATAATTGAAGTAGGAGATAATTCAGTTTTTTTTATTTCGTGAAGCTAAGCATCAACTTAAATCATACGCCCACGCGCTAACGTAGCACTTTCGAAAGATTTGGATAGCATGGATTGACAGACATCAATTTGCTAGCAAAACTGGATACGCAAGGTCACATTGTCGAAACACAAACTGAGTGGGTTGACTACCGTGGGATTTCAGTGGTGTTTATCCGAAGTGGTGATTTCATATTATAAGTGAATTCAGATTATAAGTGAATCTCGCGTTTAGTATGTATTACACGCGCGTAGTTGCAATGATCTACATCTATACCTTTTCATAGATTTTCTTTTTTGATTATCCTGTGCAGTATAGCGCATTTAGTTCACCACTGGACTATCGCACGAGTTGTCAAGAGTGCGAAAACTATAAAAGTGCGCGATTGCGACAAATCAACTCGGGGTGTTCAGAGCACTTATTCAGCATAAATTAAGGAAATAGTGCGCCCAAAACATCAACTGGATTTAATGCAATCGCGCACTTTTATTAACGTTTTCGCACATATGAAGACTGAGTGCGTATAGTCAAGTGGTGAACTAAATGCGCAATATTTTCTTCACTAAAGGGGAAGTTGTATATATGCAAAGACACGAAGAGTTCCAATTGGAATTCTTGACTTGAAGACTTAAAGGATGAGTGCTATTAGAGCATTCAAAAGGCCAACGGTGATTGCCCAAAACAAGGTGTAAAGATAGTCATCGGAGATGCAAATGGATTTATCCATCGATGAACCGAATTCATCGCGGTTTGAGAATTTTGACACTAGAGCGGGGCCGTTCCAATCAGAATTGAACGATTTCCAATCAGAATTTAACGATTCTGATTGGGAATGGCCCCGCTCTAGTGTCAAAATTCTCGGACCGCGATGAATTCGGTTCATCGGTGGATAAGTCCATACGCAGATGGACTTATCCACCGATGAACCGAATTCATCGCGGTCCGAGAATTTTGACACTAAAGCGGGGCCGTTCCAATTAGAATTGGACGATTCTGATTGGAACAGACCCCGCTCTAGTGTCAAAATTCTCGGACCACGATGAATTTGGTTCATCGGTGGATAAGTCCATTGGTAGAGAAAATTGTTATCGATCTGCCATTGGAACGGAAACCCTGTATACCGTTACCAACAATAATGGTCTGCGGCTTGTGCCGTTTGCTGTTGCTGGACGAATGGAAATCAGTAGTAACTATCTGCTTCACATGTAAGAATATCGGCGACACCAGAGTGGTGACTGGTGACACTTGCTCCCATGGGACCACGCGCTGGTTGACGGGCGACATAATATTATTGCAGACAACATCCCAAATTGGATTATCACACTTTTTTTGGTACGCCTAAAAAGTGTGATAAAAGTGCAGACCTCAACTCGATCCGACGTGTTCCTGCGCTGCAATCACTATTATGTCAGTGCAATTTGGGGTGCAGTCAGCAATAAATGTGAAGTCTTAGGCTGCGGCCAGAGTGGACGCGTCACGCGACGCGATGCGGTGCGGCGCGTTTTTGACGCGGCTTCCAACGCGGCTTGATAGCCACAGTGAACGCGGTGCAAAGCGTCTGTTCGTAAAGCAAACTGAAAAGTTTTCATAATTTCCACCACCTTTGCACATAAATACTGACCATAACTATTTTATTTATATAGATTATTTTATTAAACTCACCATAATTATTTTATCTTTCAAATTACAACAAACGGTGAGAAGTTTTGATAAGATTTTTTAGATATTGGATCACTTCACACCATCAATGTATAATTTGTAACTCTGGTTGCAGAGACAGTTTGTGACAGGTTCGCCTTGACAACCAGTAGCACACAATCAAAGCGAGCTGTCTCCTCTCTATCGGTTTAAAAGCCATAGCATTTCAACAGTTTTCTAGAGTTATCTGGTGAAAGATTTCCAGGAGATATGTAATTATTGTGCTCAACCTAAAATTAAAAATGAAACATTTATCTAAATTTACCTTCAACTGCTATTTATTTCAGATGATTCAGAAGAGGTATACATTTGGGATAATGGTGATTCCCTAAACTTAAATCTACCCGTCCTATAGGTACAAATTTTGAAATTTTATGAACAACTGAGCTTGTAGTCAGAGCTACCACAGGGTTGTATACGTAAAAAATGGCACCCCTTCGTTTATTTTTAAACAGCAATGCAATGAAACAAGTTTGTTAGCTCAAAAATAGTATATTTTTATTTTGAAACTATTTTTTAAGCTTACAGCCCTAGTAGAATACTTTGAGAAAGTAAAATAAACGAGAGGGTGCCAACCGTTTTTGTGCATGAAACATGGGTAGGGGTAATGTGAAAGCTCTGCTTGTAATGGATGTAGAATGACAGAGATTTCGATTATTTCCGTCTTTAGTCTTTAGTCATAAATTTGAAGGAATTACTGATTTTGATTCGCAAAATAGGTGAAAAGTGAGGTTACGAGACGCCACCGGATAATAAACATGTGATATTATTTATGTTAATATATTTTATATTCACATTTGAATACATTTGAAAACCAATTTCGTAAAATTAGCGCCATGATTTTGTAAAAACGGACAAAATCCACACAAAAATACAAAATTCTCCACGCGAACCGCGTGACTTCCGCATCAAAAACAGTGCATGCACTGTTTTGTCGTGCGTCGCGCGGCTAAACGCTTTCCGCTTCGCATCGTTCCGCGCGCACTCTGGCATGTTATGATTGTTTTCCCTGTATTCCAATGAACGGAGTTCTGCCGCGCGTCGACGCGCGACCTGTCAAATGCCGCATTGCACCGCGTCGCGCCGCGTGACGCGTCCACTCTGGCCGGCACCTTACACCAACAGTGGTCCAAGCATTGACTCGTATCGTAGTCGCACAAATTAGAGCACGATTATCCAGCGTTACGACTTCAAGAAGCTACAGAAACATGTGTTTAAAAATCCCGTGGTTGTCAGTCCGAAGGGTGTTTCACAGTACATGCCACCAGATTCTCGACGGGATGATAGGAGAGACAAGCTGATGTCAACAGTTTATATTGCGGCGCTCATAATAAATCCACATTTGGCGGCGGCGATATGCCCGCGAGGAGATTCCCGCGATACAGACGCAATGTCAAAATCGAACAGATACTGTCACCCACCCAGCAGCATCGCAGCAGCCTTCAGGCCGTTCATATCAAAACAAAAGTTAACACAATGGCAACTCAGGTGGCCAGAAATCGTAATAATATTTATCGCGACATTGATTCACTTATATGCATACACATCACCTCGTCAGCTTTGTGTTTAATAATCGGGATGTTATTTAGTGATGCTGCAGGGGGATGCGGCTTCATCTTTCCCATTTCCACATTGCGTCTGTATCGCGTGCATCTCCTCGCGGCCATATCGCCGCAGCCTCATGTGGATTTGATATAAGCGCCGCATGTTGAATTTCTGACCATCAGGTCGCTCATAGTGGTGCGGTCATATTTTTGCAGCTTGATGGAAAAGAAGAAGACTAACGCGTTTCGCGGATTTATCTTGCAAGGCACAATACATAAAACAATATCAGCGTAAGATATTGTCTATCCTGTTGGAATCAGGACAGACATTCAATCAAAAATTGGCATTTCCTTGGACCACAAATGTCGCATCTGTTTCGCATCTAGTGCGCTGTGTTGCTGACAACAACGGGAAGGATGCGCACTACTTTTATCATGATTGAAAAACGTCGCGAGTTGAGTCGCGTCGCAACTTGATTGTGCGAAGTCCGGTTTGGTGGCGGCCCGACAATATGAGGTTTGATTGGACGAGGAGTGCAAACGTGTTATGAAAGCCGACAGAAGTTGAAAGCTGTTTACCAGTACTCGGATCAACAGAGAGCGGTACAGGAGCGATCGCACTTTGGCGAACAATGTTTGCGAAAGGAGGTGTTGTGTGTCTTTTCACAAACAATTACCACTCCCTTTAGGAACTTTACCTAAACATTGACACTCTCAAACTGAAAATTATCAAATATGCCGCTTTTTCATGAATCATGATCAACACTTTTATGAGATCTAATGTGATGCAAGCGTTTTGCACCAATATCCCTCGTAAAAAGGTAATGTAACGAAAAGAGTGATTTGTAACAGATTTATTTCTCAGTAAAGGTACAATAATAATTTATGGAAAAAGTGCGAATACGAAAGGCGACCGGACAAGCGACGGTTCAGGCCTACACTGGCCTATCGTCAAGCAAAATGATCGTACGGTACGTTTAGCGAGGGAGGTTCAAAAAGTTTTGTTACAGTAAACATCCCAATTTCACGACTGTGTTGGTGAATATTTTGGCTGGAGCATAAATTTATGCTCCACGTAAGGAGGCACAATTCAACCTGTCAAACTCCATAGTGAATAAATAGGTTGCCGTCCGCTTGGCACAGCCAGAGTGGATGCATCACGCGACGCGGATTTCTCATATACAATTTGACAGCTCCTTATTATTGTTTGTTATTCCTTTGCGTGCAAATTTTCGCGCCGCGCCCACTCTGGCTGTGCCCTTAAGGCCCTTAAGCAGCTGAAGAAAAAAAAACGAAAAGGCTGCTGTGAAGGATGAGATTTCAGTTAAACTTCTTAAAACTTCAACGAGCAGCTACATCTATCGAAATATATGCTAGCCCACTAGCTGGCTGGAAAAGGCACAGAGTGGAGTGTGCTAAATTACATTCGACATAAAAGATATTCTCACGTGTCCTATTCAATAGACTGAGGAGTCCTTAGTAGGCGATAATAGGGCCAGGCTGGTTTTCATGATGGCCGATCAATGACGGATCATTCTAGAAAAAAATCGGGAATACAATTTTGCAGACTGATTTTTCATTGATTTTTAAAGTAGCGTAGGTACGGGGTACGATTCAATGAAAACATATGAGCTTTGCAGATATCGTCAGAACATGGTTTTTCAGTGAAACTGATTAGGCTGATACGCGCATTATCGCTCGATGGATCAAAATGTAGTGTTCGGTGTGGTAAATCCATAATCCAAAAGCTACACAACCTACGCTGCAACATAGCGCAGCATGAAAACGAAGTTTTCTGTTCAACAATGCTACTCAAAGAAGCCATCAGTTGGTGTGGCGTAGAGTCCCTATAATTAGAGTCTGGCGGACTGTCACTTTCGACCGGAGCCAATCGAGCATGACGTCATGGTGTCCTCACCGATAAATGCTACACCGTGACGTCATGCTCGATTGGCTCCGATCGAAAGTGACAGTCCGCCAGACTCTAACTAGACTGACTCTAGTGTGGCGCTACCATAACACGGTCGCACAAAATCTTCGGTTTTGTAAAAGATATTTATTGTCGGCATCGATCATAGGGCAGTGGAGGAGGCTTATGATTTTTTTAAGAGGCTGAGGACAACGCTGGGAACATTGTCCCTTAAATTTCTTAGAAATCAATTGAATATTTTGCAAAGTTACTTATACGCATATAATATGACTGTACTTTGCATTCCTGGTGTCTAAAACCTTAACGGAAACATTTTATGCTGAGAAAATCACAATTTTGAATCGCCTGTTAGAATTGCATTTTTGACACCGAATATATGTTTTAGACACCCTCAGGTATAGGGTGCCTGTACCAGTTATCGCACCACCTAAGAAAAACTATTTCTACAAAAATAAGAAGAAGACCGACGAATGCAAACAATAAGTCAAATGATTGATTAGTTTTCAAACTATACAGGAAAAATATAGAAACGGAGCCAAAACTACTTTTAGTATTTATTACGGCGTGTGCCAATGATAGGAACCCTGTACCAGTTATGGACACATTTGTTAATTTGGGTTCCACTTCGCACTATCTACATGCATTTCTTATGGGGTTTGCCATAACTGGTACACTATGGCGAAATAGGGTGCAAGGAGGCCGAAAAGTTAAGGAAAATGATTTATTTCTACCATAATTTGAGCAAATTGTGAAGTTTGAATGACTGCAATCATCTTTTTGTGACCGTGATCTGTTGTTCACGATTTTTTCTTGTTCATTTGTATCTTTACAGGTTGAAAATCAACTATGGCGAATTTGAGGTACTATAGCCATAACTGGTACACTGAGCCTATATATAATTTGGACAGGGCTATTAACTCAATGTTTAGTCATGAATACTGTTAAATCATGGAAGTGGTATGAATTAATAAATATTTTTTTGTAAATAATCAAATTTCTTCGATTAGCAGGCATTTATTTTGGTAATTATTGCAGTTTTTGTTAAAATCGAGGAAATACCGCCAGACCCACAGAAAACGCTTCCAAGTATGCAATCTCACGGCATCTCCATGTAGTTTTTCAAATGACCAAAATATGTTAACTGTAGAAAAGCTGTAATATATTTTGGACACCACCTATTCAGGTTAAGAGATTGGCTGCCTAATGCTTCTTCATTGAACATTTCTCATTGCAATAAGGCTTTCAAATGTCTTACAATTATTAATTCAATGATTTTGAGGTGCATATTGTATGTGACGGTAAAGTGTATGTTCTCTTGCATACCTGCGCATTTGAGGGGTTTTAGTGGCACAGTTTACATTTTCGATAAATAACTTTGAAGTAAATTTTCAATTGTTAAGCGTATTTTTAACGTAAATCATCAGAATAGGGTTCAATTAATCCAGTATCTACTTTTTTTTAGCTCTTCGGAAGAAGCCAAACATCACCGTGCCTGTCCAAATTACATACATGTCCAAATTATATTTTTTACCCTACCTTGAGCTTGACAATAAAGTACATGATCGATTAGACAGACCAAGTGCTGTTTTTTTCTCATCTGTAGAGCCTTTCAACCACTGCGTCCATTCTTTAGGAATATTGTGGTATGACCCATATTTAATTTGGTGCTAGTCAAGTATCCTGTCACAATTGAGCTGTGATGGACAATGGTTGACGTAACACCTGATCCCAACTAGGCACAACTCGTTTTATAAAGTTTATTACCCTGTTGGGATTACTTCTCCAAATTTCCAAGGGCTCTAGAAACCCTTTACCAAATATCGCCAAACTGTTATGGTACAGCACTCCGCAGTTGCTGAGTAAATGCTCGGCAGTTTCGTTTTCCGACACTCGGAGGATTGGATTTTTCCAATCTTACTTAGATGATATTTACTCGGGCAGTGGCCAGTCATCAGACCAGTAATTACCCTAAGATCTCTTTTGTTTAGATTCAGTATGGACCTGGCTTTTTCTGCACTGGGTTTTATGAACCTTTTTGCTTGCTTGGATGTATCCGTGGCATTCCAATTAGTTCTACTGTGGACATTTCCCAAATTTTTAGTTTCATCCGAAGAGCACACTCAGGAACTCCACAGAAAGGTTCAGGGCCTACAAAGCTTGATGCCGCACCCTGTCTAGCTAAATTGTCGGCGTTTTCATTTCCCAGAATTCCACAATGACCGGGCACCCAGTATAATGTTACCTCGTTCCTACTGGGCAATTGCTTCACTGCCCATATTCGCATAGTCGATGTAACCACCATTAGCAATGCCACCGTACAAAAGCTAATATCTAACGCGTGTGCATATTTGTGACCAGTTTTATTCAAAAGATCACAAGGTCTAACCCTTAGTTAGATGTTAACGCGGAAAAAATCTTGGACTTAATATTCATTCATTGTGAAAATTCCAAAAGTATGTTGAAAAGTACACTGGCGCTTACATCGACTATGCGAATATGGGCAGTTCAGAGAAACAATGCATTCCCACACTAGCTTTGATTGACACGTGAAAGCTTTTAGCGCATTTAGAACCGCCTGACTGTCCTAAAAAATACAGATCTTGGCAAACCTATAATGTCTTTTCAGACAAATGTTGGCACACTCTAGAATGGCTTGAACTTCCGCTTGAAATACAGTGGGACTGCATCCCATTGGTACACACTAAGATTCAGATGTTCCAGCTCAGTAATTTTTTCACTGAATTCAGTAATTTTTTCATCTTTTTACTGAGTTTTCAACAGCAGTATTATCTCGGTACACTCGGTAATCGTATTTACCGTTCACCAGTAACGATATTTACCGTGCTTCAGTAACTTTTGACAGTTCCTTAGCTGAGCTCGGTAACTCATTCACAGAATATCCGCAAAATAAACAACCGAGCGTACCGAGTTAAATCTGCTGTTGAGAACTCAGTAAAAAGATGGGAAAAATACCGAGCTGATCTTAGTGTGTATAGCTTTACTGATACCGGGGCCAAAAACACCAGCTCCAGTATTTTCCCCCATCTTGGACCCATCAGTATAAAATACAATAGAACCTGGACGTAAACTTGGCCCACCAGCATCCCACACATAGCGACATGGTTTCACCACTTTGAAGGGAACATCATAGTTGGTCTTCGTTATCATCCAATCTTCTACTGTTTTTACGTCCATGTTTAATTTGAAGTCTTTGATGATCCTCAAATGTCCAGCAAGATCCCCGTCTAGAACTTTATTGTAATGTATAAACTGCTGGGCACTTTTTGCCGCCTGTAGTTTAACAAATTGATGCAATGGCAGTAAATTGAGAAGGGCATCCAAAGCAACTGATGAAGTGCTTTCCATTGCTCCTGTCATAGATATACAAGCAAGTCTTTGTAGCTTTGTATGTACTAACTCTTCGAAGACTGGAAAGTGCTAGTACGCAAGGAACATACTAGAATCCTTACTACTGAACACATGTTCCATTATTAGAATGGTGGAATGGTATTGCTGCTAATGTTAAAACCCGGCTCTTTTTACTGGGGAGAATTTAGCGGTAAACAAGGGTGATGCTAGGTTTCCGATGCATGGCCAATATCAGTACTCTTGTTTTGTTTTCTAAGAAAACAAAACAAAAACTGTATCAAAATCGATACTTTATTGCCCCTCAATGGCAATTGAGTAATGCGACATGCACTACACTAAGGATACGGGTAATGTCACAATAGATCTAAAAACTGGTCGCAGTGACAAACCCGAACAGGAAAAAAAAGTCTTTGTAGCTTACTTAGCTTCTTTTGACAGGTTACCTCATTTGTTTTGGGCCACCAAACAAGTGAAGCATAAGTAATCTTAGGCCGGACTATTGGGGACTACGAAGGTTGATGAGCCGGGAAACACTCTTTCTTCCTACGGGGTTTCTTATGGGAGTATGAGTGAAAAAAAAGCAAAAAATCTTCCCTCCTTCACTTTCTCACAGAAAACCGCAAACAAAATCATCACCTTCGTAGTCCCCAATTGCAGCATAGATCCAGTGAATCATGTTAGGTCTAAGACCCCAGGTTTTTTCTAAGGCTTTGCTGCACACCCAAAGGGCATTGGTACCCTTGGTTAAAACATTGTTTAAATGAGAATTCCAATTCAGTCTTTTGTCCAAAGTTATCCCAAGATGTTTAACTTCTTCTGAGAACTGAACTTGAACTCCATCTAAAGAAGGTTCAGTAAGATTTATTTTTAACCTTCTAGTAAAAGGTACAATTACAGTTTTTGAAGGGTTTACGTTTAATCCCTCCTCTCGGAACCATTTGATGGTAACATTCAACGGCTATTTCCTTGGCTTGAAACGGTTTCTCAATTTTGCTAACTAGCGACTGTAGCGCTGTTATAGTAGATTTGCCTGTTTGATAAGCAAATTGAAATTAGCTTAGAGGCATTCCTACTAAGCTGGTAGACTTGGCAAAGTCATCCACTATTTTCTCCGTTTGCCAGCTTTTGGGATAAAAACAACACGAACCTTCCGCCACGCCTTAGGTATGTAAGCTAAAGTAATACTGACTCTGAATATTTCGGTTAAGAGCGGACAAATCGCCTCTTTTCCATGTTGTAAAGCTGGGAAAATTTCATCTTCCCCGGCAGATTTGAAAGGTTGAAAGGAGCTCAATGCCCATTCGACCCTCGACGGTGTGAAGATTTCACAAGCTTTTTGATAGGCATTGGTCGACCACGCATGTCTTGCCTTATCCGAGTCCTGTTCTTCATCCGAATAAGGAATCGATCCTGGGAAGTGAGTTCTCATCATCACTTCCAATGTTTCAGAAGAATCAACAGTAAAACTGCCGTCTTCCTTTTTAAGACTTCCAAGACCATTTGAATGGTCTTTCGAAAGGACTTAATGAAGCCTTGCAGCCGTAGGAGCGTTATTGATGTCTTCACATACCCGTCTCCAGTCCTTCCGTTTGGCTAGTCTCAATTCTCTGTTGTATTCTGTAAGGGCTTGTTTATACTGAACCCAATCAGATGTAACTTTTGCTCTATTGAACAACCGTCTAGATTTCTTCCTCACATCTGCCAGCTTATCATTCCACCAAGGGACATCCCTGTTGGATGACCTCTGTCGGATTGGGCAGCTAGCATGATATGATGAAATCATTTTATCAATAATCTCATCAGAGGCATTTTTCAACTGTGAACAGACAAGATCTGCTCACCCTTATATGAATTTCCATTCATTAAATAAAAGCTGTAGAGGTCCCAGTTAGTTTTCTTTGGGTTTCTATAGCTTTCAATTAAATTTGATCCGGCTTTATAATCGAACCTGATATGTTTGTGATCTGACAATGATTCCTCATCAGAAACATGCCAGTTCGCGATCTTATCTGATAGCATATAGCTACAAAGCGTAAGATCTAAAACTTCCTGTCGAATAGCATTAACAAAAGTTGGAGAATTCCCTCTATTGCATATGTCTATGTTATAAAACGAAATGTAATTCAGGAGATCCTCACCTCTTTTATTAATATCTGTACTGCTCCATATGGTATGATGGGCATTTACATCGCACCCTATTACAAATTGAGCGTTTATTTTTTGCAATAATTAACAAAACTTACGACCAAAGATGGAGGCACATCATCAACGTCTCCAGGAAAATATGCAGAAGCAATTCATACCTCAGTTTTTCCCTGGATTGTTGGGACCTCCATTTTAATCGCAACAATGTCTCTTGTAATAAACTCAGTAATTGGGACAAATTTTGTTCTCCTGCTTACTAAAATGGCTGTTCTTGGATTAGACTGACTTTCGTCGTATAAAATCCTACAATTCTGCGAAGAGCAACCCACTACCCTTCCACTATTTACCTAGGGCTCTTGAATTAAGCCCACGTCTAACTGTTCTCTAATAAATCTTCTGCTGAGCACAGCTGAAGCATCCTTCGCGTGGTGAAGATTTGATTGGATAATTTTTAAGGTACTCATTTTTTTTTACTTTTTACAGGAGAAAAATAAGGTCCACTGCCTCATTGCTCCGTTTAACACAGTAAGGGCAAAATACTGTGGAGGGTGCCCTGGTACTCCACAGGCACCGTTAGCGGTTAGGTTTTTATTAGACCCCCCTAACCATCCATTCTTAGGCACGGTACGCATTAAGCCGCATGACACCATGAATTAGGGGTCGCCTGTTTGGTGAACTCTTACCACCGGATCAGACAATCCGTAGTGATATTCTTAGCCAGTTGAAGGAACTGCTACCGCCACTACACGGCTATCTAGGCTGATCGGGAATAGAAATTAATATTGATGATCAACTTCTTTCGAGCCCGAACAGCAGGCAGCAAGTGCTGTTAGTGCGGAGGTGTTGATTGATGGTAAAGTGTTTGAAGTTGTTGAAGAATTTGTTTATTGTAGAACTCTTGTGACATGCGACAATGTCGGTCAAATGAATATGTTCTGTCTTAAAATGGATCAAATACTTAAATCAAGGTAGTTCATCTAAATCAGGCATTTTACATGAAAAGTTGCATATGATTAAATTTGGAGAGATTGGGCCCATTATACCCATCTACTTCACAAGTTGGCGTTTTTTTGTAGGAATACGTGTCGACGATCACCTAAAATATAATTTGTATACATGTAACGGGATTCCTTCTATGCATCAGCCACTGTGCTTATTTTACTTAGTCTAATCTATATTTTTTTTTCAGAACGAAGATGTTTAAAACGACACTGTTAGTGAGCATAGTGTTAGTGAACGTGTGCAGCACTCTAGGTACGCAAAGAACCGTTTACAGGGCGGGAGACGAGTTGGTGGAAATAACTCGAACCAAAGTAACGAACCCATACTCGCCGCTCTACTCCTATTATGCGTACAGTAGTGCACCACAGTATGGTAATGACCGATCGGATGTGGTGTATTATACCTACCCAAACGAAGTGACTACCACGCAGAACGCCGTCAATCGGCGCGTACTATCGGGAGAACCATCTCAAGGCATTTACAAACAATTCATTATAATATCTCTCTACTTCCTCATTCAGCCCCAAACAGCTGGCAGTAGTTAATCGTTGGTAGTATAATAACTTTAACCTACGCACGCAGCTAGCTTTGGGCATATTCGCACGATGCTTGTTTCACTTGAAATTATGTAACGTAACTGACTTGGGCGTGTTGCAAATGGTCGGATATTTTACTCTGAAAAAAAAAATCTAATTAGACCGTAGTTACTAAAAAGCATTAAAATTTAATTAGTTATATTATCTTTATTATTAAACAAAATTTAACTTAGACACGGTGTGTATAGTGGAAGAATACCTATTAGAAAAAAATGTCAGTATCCCTAAGTCGCCCACCAAATGAAAGCTAAGGGCCTCTGCTTTCATTTGGTGCTAAGAACGAAATGTTCTATCGGGAGTAATTTTCCCATACAAATTTTGGGTAAAAAGTACTCAACAAATATGTATTTTTCGGAAATTTGTAATAGAAATCAGAAAAAAATAAAACTTGTTCTAGATAGAACATTTTGCTCTTAGCCTCAAATGAAAAAGGGGACCCTTAGCTTTCATTTGGTGGGTGACTTAGCGATACTGATTTTTACCCTTCTTACACCCATAAGAAGGGTATAAATATCGCTCGAAAAACCGACTTTTGATCCGAGGCCCGGAGGGCCGAGTCTCATATACCAATGAACTCAGCTCGACGAACTGAGCAAATGTCTGTATGTGTGTGTGTGTGTGTATGTGTGTATGTGTGTTTGTGTGTGTGTGTGTGTGTATGTGCGTTACAAAAAAAAGTCACGCACGTTTCTCAGCCGTCTGTCAACCGATTTGAGTTCTCTTGGAAGCAAATGAAAGCTACTATATCCTAGTAGAACGCTATTGAATTTTTTTTCGATTGGACGTTTGGTTACCGAGATATCTCTCGAAGAGTACTTATGAGCCATATTTCTAAACTTTTTAAGATTTTTCACCAAGTGTATCATAATAAATATTTCGGCCGTTTGTCAATCGATTTGGGTTCTCTTGGCACCAAATGAAAGCTACAGCATCCTAGTAGATCGCCCAGAAATTTTATTTCGATTGGACATTTGGTTACAGAGATATCTTTCGAAGAGTACTTCGAATTTATACAACTAAACCTTTTGAGATTTTTGACCAAAAGTATCATAATAAATATCTTAGCCGTCTGTCAACCGATTTCGGTTATCCTGGCACCAAATAAAAGCTACAACATTCTAGTAGAACCCTATACATTTTCATTAGGATTGGACATTTGGTTACCGAGATATCTTTCAAAGAGTACTTGGGAGTAATACAGGTTAACTTTTTGAGATTTTTGACCAAGGGTACCATAATAAATATCTCAGCCGTCTGTCAACCGATTTGGGTTCTCTAAGCACCAAATGAAAGCTACAATATGCTTTTATAAGGCCCTGAAATTTTATTTCGATTCGACATTTGATTACTGAGATATCTTACGTAGAGTATTTCAATAAATTATTTTTTTTATTATATTCACTTGTTATCTTGCATTTGTTTTTGACCAGTCTATGGGAAATTATTTTTCAATAAATAATGCTGATCTCATACAAAGTGTATTCTAGCAGGTTATTGTTTTCAACAAAATTATAATTAACAAATTACAAATACACAGGAATTTTATGAAAACTAACAATATGTTAAATGAAAGCATTAAATTTATATATTGTGGGAAAAATGCAAGAACTGTACAGCCAAAATAACTAGTTAATGCCAAAACTGATTAACTTAGTAGATGTATCATTTTTGTCCTTTCAACACCATAACCATGAATACCAAGTACTTCGGAGTTAATTTATTCGACTGATTAAGAGATATTAGACAAAGTGCATCTTGCTGATTTTTTTTATCCATTTGTTAATCGATTCAAGATTATTTGGCAGTTAACAAAAGATACAATATTCCAGAATATGAAAGCTATTTTTTTAACATTCCGTATAAGATTCTTGGAGGTATCTGGCATTACTGGTAAGTCCATGGTCTATGCTATTTTGGGAACCATTTCACTAGATGTCAAATCCACAATATTTTCTAGAACTTTTGGCCAATCGCACAAAATAAATTTGCTTAATACGCATAATACAACAATATTTTTAATAAGTGTAAGAAGGGTTCTGTTCACCATAGGTGGATTAAATCGGGTTTTTATCGATAATATTGATTGTCACCGTGTAGACAGCGGATAAACAAAATGATGACAAAAAGTAGGTAATGCTAACGTTTAAATTATCATGCTGTTACGAAAGACAAAATGATCCTCATGAAAATGGAACAGTATATTATATCATGAGATATTTTGATATTATGTCATGAGTAATTTTGTTCAGTTTAACATTATGAAATCCGTGAATTTCTTGAAAACTTGAATATCATCTAGAGTAATTATTGAGATACTAGCTGGCCCTACGTGGCTAGATACGTTTTCGCAATTCCGAGAAGTGTCTTAATTGCTAAATGTAACAAGGTTGGATTTGCGTTTTAAGTTTATCTTCAACTTAATTCAGAAACTATATTCATTCCTCTGAAGTGTTCTAGAATATCCTACTTCCTCCTTCGTCTTTTTTCTGGCAGGTTCGTCCGAATTCAATGCGCTATTTTTCGTGGTAAATATTCGAGCATGTTATTGGTTTGATTCCTACGAAGAATGTTCGATTTCATCTTCTGATTCTCACAGAAATATTCCTCAAATTTATTCGTATTCGGAACAAATAGCTTTTAAATATTCCATTCTTTTTTAAAAATATTTGGTGATTGTATTTTTATTCATCTAAGAATGTTTTGGAATATTTCAAAATCATACGCATCTTCATCTTCTTCTCCCAGGAAAGTTCCAGAAATTTCTTAAAAGTCTAAAAAAGAAGTTCAAGAACATTCAATTTATATGTCTCTTCATTCCTTCGAAATATATCCTAGAATATCTTCTTTTCCTTGCTTTGGAAAGTTTGGAAATTTCTTCCAATTATGAAAAGAAAGCATAGTTAATTAATTCCTCCGAAGAATGTTCTAGAATATACTAGAAACTTGTTTTCATCTTTTTGGCAAGCTCCGGAAGTTTTTTGTTATCTAAGCGAATATTCCATTATGCTTGGAAACCCCTCAAACATTTGTAAAAAAGAAGAAAAATCGCGAGCACTCGTGGAATGTTCTGGAACAGTTTTTAAACCCCCATCTACCTCCCTTTTTTTTGCTTTTTCTTCTCCTTATTCTTTTTTCTCTAGTTCATACAATGCCATTTCCACCATACCACTATACGTGAAATATATCAGCGAAACTTTGCTAAGCGTGACGGGAGGACAGATAGACAACTCCGGGTTTTATTTCACGCAGCCCTATTTTGATGCACCCGTTTTTGATCTTCTAACATAAATTAAGAAAAAAAATTATCCATTAAGGAGATTCTTGAAACTTCTAGAATAACAATTGAGAAAGCTTCTCTTCAGAAGCCAGTGTATCAATAAACATGTGAAACATTTCACTCAGCATTGGACTTATCAGAAGCGCCAGAATTTATTCTATCATGTATATACTTTTTAACCATAGCCAACTGTTGCAGGGTTTTTGTCCATTGAATGAGTGAATGTTCTAGAAATCGAAAAAGCGCCTGAAAGTATACTTCCAAGTACACACCTCGAAAATTTAAGAAGTTTGATACTCCAGAACATTACAGAACGTTATTTTTTTGCTGAAACTTGCAATAACTTCCAGATAGTTCTCGGAAGTGTTAAGCATTTTGATGTTCCAGAACATTCCAGAATGTTCTTCTTATTATTATATCTGAAGAGTCCAATAACTTCCAGAAAGTACTCGAAATCTCAAAAGTTTGCTATAGCTATGGGGAAACATTTCAATGAAACATTTCAAAGCGTTATGGACAGACAGACAGACAACGCTGGGATTTTATATATATGATTACTTATAGGGCATCCAAACCAACTTGAAGTTTGAAATTTCTGGTCTATCTTCGTAACAGTAGTCATCATCACATTGCTTAATCTACTATGGTTACTGAACCCTATAGTATACTTGATGACTAATAGACCAAAATGAAGTTTAGTCTTCTACATCTACAGCCGATGCAGAAGATATTTTCCCAGGTATTTTCACTCTGAACAGTCACCCAAATTGAGCCTAACTCATTGAACTTCAAAGTTATTTTGAGATATTCCAGAATAATTAAACTACTCCGATGAGCTTAACTTAAGATCTAAACTCATAACAATCGTCATATCCGCTATATAATAAAAAAACGTTGTATAATCAACTAAGCTTAGGGGCTGTCCATTAATTACGTAAGGGAATTTTAGCGATTTTTTGACACCCCCTCCCACCCTTGTAAGATTTTTTGTATGAGAACCCAAAAATTTTTGTATGGCACGTAAGATTTCTCAAACCCTCCCTCCCCCCATAAACCCTTACGTAATTAATGGACAGCCCCTTACAGGTTTCAATTGTTCTTCATCACCACAGTCGGCGATGAGGAGACACCTTAAGCTAGGCAAACAGTTTCAACAGTAAATAAATTGCTTCGCTCTTCATACATATGTTCATAATAGATGGATATAATTGCGGTATCCGTACATATGTGCGTTGAGTTGATTGAAAAATCATTAATTGACCACACGGATTTATTTTTTTTTTTTTGGAAAAGGTGGTTTATTCGTCTCTTCATTAGTAGTAGTTTACAATATTTAAATGTTTACAATTCCAAGTGAAAATTCAAAGCATTTACTTCAATTACATTGTAACACGGATTGGTTTTTTTTTTTTTTTCTTCTAGCTGTCATCTGGCTCAGACCTATCGATCCATAAAGCCAAGTCTTGTGAATTGTGTTGCCAAGTTAATCGTATTTACCGAACGCGAAATTTGATTCCCCTGTTGTGCTTTTAAGTAGCTGATTTTAAATTTATGTTCAGACTTATCACTTTATTTAATTTTACAAACAATGCGAATTTAATACAAAATCTCAAACATTTTTATTAATTGTTTTAAGGTATTCGACTATTGCGGTGTAATTGGATTTACTATTTTTTGCTAGAATTTGCTGAATCGGAACTCTATTTATTAAATCTTGATATTGGGTTCTAATCGAAAGATAATTTGGGCAGTCGTACAAAAGATGTTCTAAATCTTCTGTGATTGAGCAATCGTCACATCGGTCATTCGGAATTAAATTCCATTTTGCTAACCTGTCTTTCGTGGCCATATGTCCAGATCTGATTCGTGATAGCATGATGGTGTCTAGCGTTTCGAAGTTGAAGTGTTTGAACCACGGTTTTAAAGTTATATTTTTTGCATATTCAAAGTGAAATTTACCTTTATCGGATGAAATTTGCGTATATTGATCCTGCCAGTTGGTTACCGTTTCCATTTTAAGTATATTGATCAAGTCTTGTAAGGTGAAGTTTATTTGTTCTATTGTCGTTCGTGTAGTTCCTAACTTAGCTGCTCTGTCTGCCCTGTCATTTCCTAACAAATTTATATGCCCTGGGATCCACTGAATAAAAACTTTATCTATACATGAATCCTCAACTAAGTTTATAAGATTTTTAATTAAATAGTTATCTGTTTGTTATGAGTTGTTTAGTAATGAACAAGCGCTTTTTGAATCTGTGAATATTGTCAACTCTTTAGCATTTTTATTATTAGCGTATTCTATTGCTTTGATTATTGCTGCTATTTCAGTGTTCATTATTGTGAAACCAGTTTTGAGCCTATAACTGAAGGATATTCTTTCTACTGGGTCATAAAAACCAAAACCAGGGATTGTATCCATGAGAGAACCGTCCGTATAAATATGATATGTATTTGCATAACTAGTTTCTATCAGTTCTGCTACCATCTGTTTTTGAATTTCTATGCTAACATTTGCCTTTTTCAGATTTTTTATCGAGTCCTTCACTTTAAGTTTGGTTTGGAAGGTGAAAGGTGATTTTAAAACTATGTTTTGAGCAAGCTGTGAGTAATGGAAATTGTTTACAGAAGCTATCTTTTCTATATATGAAATGTGTCTAGGTAAAAAATCTATTTGCATCAGTTCTGTGAGATGACTAATTATAGGACTATTATTGAAATATATTGTTTTAGCTACCTCTTTCGAAGCAAGAATTTCTGCTCTTAATTTTAAAGGCATTTCACCTGTCTCGAATAAAACGACATGATTGGGAGTGGATTTCAAGTATCTCATGGATGTTCGTAATGCTGACAAATATACTGTTTCTAACTTTTCAAAGTTTGTTTTTGCTGCTGCTGCTACTATTGTTATTCCGTAATCCAAAAGAGATCTGACTATAGCTTTAGTAATTTTTAGCATCTGTTCGGGATGTGCGCCACTACGTTTCCTCGATATCATTTTGAGTATATTTACCTTTTGTTTTGCTTTGATGCACATTTGCTCGATCTGATATTTAAAATTTAGTTTATGGTCTACTATGATTCCTAAAAATTTGTGGCTCTCTTCTATTGGTATTGAGGTGTTATTTAAATGAATGTCTATGTTAGGGTTATATTTATTGGTAAAAACTATTGAAGCTGATTTTTGCGGATTTAACTCAAAGCCTAAATTTTTGAATTCCAAGTTTAACTTCGAGAGAAAGGTGTTCATTTTGTTAGCGGCTACAGCTATACTAAAACCTTGTATAACGGCAGTGAAATCGTCTGCAAATTGAATTAAAGTTCCGTCCTCTTGAATTATTTTGTGTACAACTTTAGTGTAAAGGTTAAATAGAATAGGGGACAGCGGACATCCTTGTGGAAGTCCGCTGTTGGTAATTTGTGTTATTTCAGTACCATCATTTAAAAGTAATATCGTTTTTCTGTTTTTTAAATAATGATAAACCCAATTCACTAAATGATTGGGAATATTCTCATTTCGAAGAGTTTCTAAAAGTTTATCAACATTGACGTTGTCAAAAGCCTTTGACAAATCAAGAAATGTAGCTACCATGACCAAACCTTCTCTTTTAGAATGTGTGACCATAGAAACTAGGTAATTAACACAATTTATTGCACTTGTGTGTTTCTTGAATCCAAATGAATTAACTGGGAGGATATTATTTTTACTAATGAAAGTTGAAAGTTCTTGTTTGACGGTACAATTTATAAGTTTTAATAAGACATTCATCATTGCTAATGGTCTGTATGAATTCCACTGGTTGGGGTCTTTACTTGTTTTAAGTAATGGTATTATTTTGATAGATCTCCATTCCTCGGGTATATTACCCGAGTTAAGGACTTCCTCAAGTAACTCTGTAATTCTTATTTGTAAGTTAAGATTAATCCGCTTTAGTATGTAAAATGATAGAAGGTCTGGTCCTGGGGTAGAGTGATCTTTTTTTGAGTAAATTGTCTGTCTAATGTCCTTGAAATTAATTTTTATGTAGTTTTGGGTTGGTAATGGAGTGTAGTTAATTTCATTTACTATTGTTGGAAAGTTCTGATTCATGAATTGTGTCGCTAAGTGTTGGTCATTCAATAGGATTATGTTATTCTTAGAAGGGCGACCACCCCCGATCATCTTGACAGTATTCCATAGTTCTTTCTGTGTCATATCCGGATTTATGGAGTTAATGAGTTCTTTCCAGCATTTCCTCTTTTCACTTCTTATCTTTCTTTTCAATATTGCTCTTTCTTTTTTAAAGTTCGTGAAGTTTTCAAAAGTTTGATTTTTATAAAATTCTTTGAGTTTTTTATTTTTTGAATTGAGTAGTTGTTCGATTTCTTTAGTCCACCAAGGTTTAGGTACTTTTTTGATTTTTCCTTTATTCAGATTATATTTTGAAGAATTTATTTGTTCTGCAAAAATCGGTGAAATATCTTCTACTGTATGAATCATGTGGGGTTGAATTTTATTTATTTTTTCTATTGCTTGATTTTTGTTTAGGCATTCTGATTGGGATTGACTAACATTTGCTGCGCTTTCGATTTCTAGTTTGATGATTTTATGGTTGCTGAAAAAGTCTAGGTCCAGTACTGTCCAGTCTGATTTGCAAGCTATGACAGGTGATACGAAGGTAAGATCGATTGCTGACGGTATTGTGTCTGGTGGTTTGATTAACGTACTCGCTCAATCATTCAATAAAACTAAATCTCTGCCCTCAAGTAAATGCTCTATCAATTCACCTCTAGGACAGTTGGGGTGTAAGGGGTTCCATAATCTGTTATGAGCATTAAAATCTCCTGCTATTATAGTGGGTTTGTTTTGCTGTTCTATAATATCTAGTATTTTTTTTAAAGGGGTTTTTATGTCGTTATTATTAACCGGTTGAGGCGGTATATATATTGAAATTATTAGCATTTTAGGGATTGTATTTAAAGTTTCTATTGCAATAGCTTCGACTGGGTTAAGTGAAGGTAATTTAAACTGTTTTATTGATATGTCGTTTTTAATAAGGAAGCCCACACCCCCATAACCGGAGGGCCTGGCTTCCTTCAAAAAGTTATACCCTGGAAATTTATATGTTTCTTCTGGTTTAAGCCATATTTCACTTAATATTACTAGATCTATGTTCTCTTTACTTAGATAGTTCTTTATCAGTTCTCGAGTGTCTGTCGGTCTGATGCTTGTTACGTTATTCTGAATGATTCTTAGATTTCTGTGTTTGTTCTGGTCCATTATTGTTTGTTTCTATTTCATTTTCATAGCAGATTTCCGGATTTAAAATTGAATTTAACTGATTACTTATGTTGATTAGTACTAAGTCCTGTTCTATGTTTTCCGTTTTATTGGTGCTTTTCAGAATAGTATCCTGAATAGCTTTGATTTTATCAACTATTCCTTTCAGATTGAATTGTGCGATCAGTTCCTGTTTGATTCGGTGTACCATTCTTTCTGTTTCTGAAGTTGTATGTGGATTCGGTTTGAAGACATGCGGTGCTTCTTCATAGAGGTCGGCTTTAGGAAAAACTTTTGGCTGAATTGTCATCTTTTTCTTTGGCTTTCGAGTCAACAATCCGTTTTCGGTGACACTGCTCCAGGATGTCCCTGCTGTGTAGCCCCAAGCTCCATCTTCATGGTCGTTTTCCGTTTCATCACCATAGATGTTCCCTGATTCTTTTTCCGGCAGTCTAGGAAATTCCTTGTTCGAGTTTAACCTGTTCTGTACTGACTTTTGTTTCTTCGGATGTTTCTGTTGTGCTTCAAAATACGATATTTTATTCTTAGCCATTTCCACTCTAATCTTATCCTGTCTCTCCCATTCTGGACACTCCCTGTCAGATGCCTTATGAGCTCCCCCACAGTTAATACATTTCAATTCTGCTGCATTACAATCCTTTTCTTCATGTTCCATTCCACATTTACAACATTTTACTGAACTTGCCTTACAAAACTTCTGTCCATGTCCGTATCTCCAACATTTGTAACAAATTTTCAATGGAAACACATATGGTTCGCACAGACGATCCTGTCCATAGATTTCCACTGATCTTGGTAAATATTGACCCTTCGCGTAAATTTTGATCGAGTACGTTGGTACCAGCTTATCCTCAACCTTTTTCATCATTCTTTCTACTTTCTCTATCTTGATATTACCACTATGCATATTCTCCAATATCTCTTGCTCCGATAACGATTTAGCAACATCCCTTACCATCCCTACTGTCTGCTTAAACATTGCCGGTACGTAGACTTTGAACTTGAACTCTTCCTTCAACAACTTCGAATTAATCAACTGTTCCGCGTCTCTTGGTTTATTGAACGTCAGTTGAAACCGACCCCTACCTACTGATTTCATCTCCTTGTAGTTATCTGCCTTAATGTTTTTCAACATCTTAGCTACCTCCATCGGATGCGGGTAAACATCACGACCATTACCTTCAATTTTCTCCCGTTCAATAACAAATGTTGTGTAATCTGTATTTTTAATCCAACCATCATTGTATACCGCATCAGTTCTGTCCTTATTCTGTCGAGTCTGTTTGTCTGTTTGTGCTGTGTGTTGTTTCTGTGTGTTTGTGTGGGATTTGTCATGTACTTTGTTTCCGGAATTCAAGCCGCCATTTTGTTCTTCAGTCGTGTTGATCGTCTTGTTTCTCTTGGTGTCGACGCCATGTTCGAAATCGTATTTTGTCTGGTAGTCTGATCTCAATTTCCGTTTTTCGTGGACGACTGTGAATCCTTTTTTCAAAGGATCATCGCCGCCGCGGCCGTCCCCGTCTCCCGTGTCCATTCGAACACCTTCTGCACGACCTTGCCTTCAAACCAAACTAGTCCCCCCTCTAAACTTTCCTCTTACCTGCAACCGTCTTAACCCTAAAAAAATACTTAAATGGAGACACTTATTTACTAAAAAAAAATGATAAACCTTAACACTAATTTATTTACACCACTATTTACACTTTTGGGGAATCAAATTTAATCTATATACAACTATATTTTTCGACGCGATCAAAAAATTCACAAGCTCGTTTTACTTCCGATGTTGTCCCTTCGAACGATGAACAGCGAAAACGGATTGGTATACCGATGACATTGTGATCTGTCACTGCCATTCCCTTTGAGCTCTGATCCCAGCCGGTTAAAACTGAGTTTCTTTTCTGATGCCGATACTCCCAGCCAGTGTCTAATTTTGGCCATTTTTTCCTTATGTGACGACCTTTTTTCAAGCATTATCAAAGAGCGCTATGATGGAAAATTTGAAAACTACTGATCTGTTTTCTTAGGCGACTGTCTCGCGCCCATCTCTGACTGCGGGTATAAGTAGTCGCGAAAGTAGATTTAATTTTGATTGGTATGATACTAGTTGTCTCGACAAACGTCGTAATGCCTGCCTACTGTGTTTTTTGACATAGAGCTCCAAGGGACATCCCCAGCAAATTAATTTGTATGGGAGCCCCCCTTTCTAGGGATGGCAGAGGTCTCACACCAAGTTAAGGACACAAGACACGTCGTGTATTTTCCCTAACGTTCCCTCTCTTTCTCACGTTTTGCCTCGCAATTTTGAAGGTATAAAAAAAAATGGGTTCAACTGCACTGACGTATCATAGATGGTCACCAGTACATCATATCATGTTTGTATCTTCTACATTCTGCAATAAGTGCGGGAATTAGTTAAGCATCGACCGCGCAGGAGACACTGAATCGATTTAATGCAACCGCGCATATCTATTGGCGTTTTCGCACAACCTTGCGCGATAATTTGCCTTGCAATGCATAATGTTGTTCGTTAATTATTTTTGCTCATATTTGTAACACTGTTGAACACTTGCAAATCGCTTATGTGTATAGAACAAAACCGAGATATGCAATATGAAACTGATCAATCAATTCAATTTTAGCTCAAGGATGTGCACGAAACCCGTGCGGTGTGGGCGCCATGTGTCAAGAAACAACCGGTGGCAGACCGGTGTGTTCATGCCCGGCAGGATACAGCGGAAACCCGTTAACACACTGCAGGAGGTATGAATTCCAGATGTTCGAGAAAATTAAAAAATATATATATATGTATATATATTCTAAACTACCATTTTAACCAGATCTGAATGTCTTGATCATACCGAATGCCGTGGCGACCAAGCTTGCCAAAGCGGAAACTGCGTTAATCCCTGCTCGGGAGTATGCGGTGTGAATGCAAACTGTGATGTGAGAAACATGCTTAATTTTGATAAATGTATCAATAATTTGAGTTCGGTTTTTTTTAACAGGTCAGGAATCATGTTCCAGTATGCAGTTGCCCAAGAAATATGGCTGGAGATCCATTTGTGAACTGCCGTCTCAGGGATCCAGGTTGGTATATCTTATAACATTATGTAGGGTAGCGAACCACTTGGGCAGCGGCCGGTATTTTGGACACTATTCGCTATAATTCAGTCAATTCCAAACCAATTGACTTGATATTTTGTACACGGCTAGATACTATACGTATCTCATCGCGTTCCACAAATTGTGTAAATTTGTTCAGAATTGGCTGAGTTATAGCAGAAAAGTGCCCAAAATAGGACCCCTGCCGAGATGGTTCCCCTTCCCTAATGAAGAACTTTTCAATACTTAAAGTTTCCATTGAAACCTGCATATTAAAATGAAGTTTAACACTCACTAGCTGACGACCGAAAACGGTCGCCGCCAGTAACATGGCCATTCGTAGCATCTTCTTCCAACGCAGCCTCTCATATTGTTATTCTTAAACATCACCTCAGAACATCACCATAGTAGACGGAATCGCAAATCGACCACCTTTTGATTGATGGCCGAAATTTATCTACATTATCGGCGTCAGGACCAATTGTGCCGCTAATATCAATTCTGATCACTACCTGGTGATGGTCAAGCGGCGCCCAAAACTCGTCGTCATTAACAATGTACGGTACCGACGAGCGCCCTCGTATGATCTAAGAGCGACCTAAGAAAGTAGATGTCGCTATGGTCCAATGCACGAATTTATTCTGGCCTGCTTACTCTCACGCGAAATTTGACGTTTGAGCGGTGTCGGCACCGCTCAAATGTCAAATTTCGCGTGAGAGTAAGCAGGCCAGCATAAATTCGTGCAGTGGACTATTGCTTACGCATAGAATATCGAGGCAACTTTGTGGGACGAGGGTGAATCTCAAATCATCAGAAGAAGTCTTGCAGGGCCGCAGTAGCAAATGATGCACAGTAACCAATAGTATCTAACTGTCATAGACGGCTGACTTCGGCAGGTGCCTCTTTTTTTCCTTCTAAACCATAGGGGGATAAATCTGCTCATCAGACACCCTAACAGTAAGGTTAGGGTAGTGTGGGGTTAAGGCCGTCTTCTACAACACTAGTAGAAGCCAGGACTACTCTCTCCTCGACCCACTAAAACACATTCCTATGGCAGGTGCCTCTGACTGAGTTCCCATAGAACTCGTTGAGCGTTGTGGATTGGCGACCTAGTTGAGGGGAGGGGTTGGACGAGACCTCGCAAAATAGATGAAATTCGGAAAATATCGACGCAGTTCATCGTATTTAGGCATATTCGCGTGAAAGCAAGGTAGTATTGTCTATTCGGTTGGAATCAAGACCGACATTCAATCAAAAATTGTCATTTTCTTGGTCCACAAGTGTCGCAACTGTTTCGCATCTAGTGCGCTGTGTTGCTGATAACAACGGGAAGGATGCGCACTACTTTTGGAATGATTAAAAAACGTCGCGAGTTGGGTCGCGTCGCGACTTGATTGTGCGAAGTCCGGTTTGGTGGCGGCCCGACAATTCAATGAGCTGAAAAAAGTTGAATACTTATTGTCCTATTTTTGGCTTGTATGACAAAAGCAACCGATTGACACAGATCGCTGGACGTGGTGGAACGAGCGAGACATCAAACACAGCCGGGTAGACGGCAGAAAAAAAAAATAGGTGGCACGGTCGGAGTGATAGCTCCGAAGATTACTAGGGAAACCCTGTGCGTTTTAGTGAGGGGGCTAACAACTTCGAGATGGCAATTACACTAAATTCTGTTTTTACGCGATTTTTTGTTCCGCGTAAAAAAAATCGTGTAAAAAAAGTTTTCAAAACTATGAGGATGATAAGAGAGGTCTCTGGTAGAAATTTGAGCCCCATCGGAAGTAAATTGCGACCAGGAGAGAAGAATCTTTCCAAAAACACATCGCATAATTTCGAGAAAATTGTGTAAAAAAAATCGTGTAAAATAAAACCGCGTAAAAAAAGATCGTGTAAAAAAGAATTTAGTGTAAAGTCCTGCATGCTTTTGGGGTTAGGTCGCTTCAGAAGGATCGGTTTACGATTTTAACAGAACGACACTTATCGCTCGATGTTTGTAGCTGTTGGTTTTGGTCAAGGGTGATACAAACAGTCACTGTGAGTAATGTAAAAAAGTTTAAAAGGGACCAATCTGCCTAACCGTTACATTTTGGAATCGGGAACGGCCTCGACCTCAATAAAGGAAATTTGCATTACATATGCCTACGATTCATTTAAGTATTTCTATGAAAAACTTTTACTGTCATCGTCAAGAGATACCCTTAAATTTCCAAGAGCTTCCTATTGTGGTATTATTGTGGTATATTGAATTAGCATTAAGTTAAAATACACACTCAAGGAACCGTCAACCAAAGGACTCTTCCCCAACATTTCTTTGACGAACTCCCTCAAAATCGATGCGGGGAATTATCCATTTGATATTTTTCATATTAGTGTAACTCACTAGCCATACTGTATCAATATTACTTGAACAATTACCTTCTGCATGTTTTACAGAGGAGCAGTGCCGCCCAAGTCCATGTGGATCAAATACCAAATGCGAAGTAATCAATAGTGTACCAACGTGTTCCTGCTTACCTGGTTACATTGTAAGTAATTTAGTCAAACGGCTGCAGTAGCAAAAGTAGCTTCTATTGTTATTTGTTGTATTTAGGGTTCTCCGTTATCGGGCTGTCGCCATGAGTGCGAAAGCGACGCAGAGTGTGGAGCTCAGGAGTTCTGTTCGCAGTTCAAATGTACCAACGCATGCTCACAATGTGGCAAAGGTGCGACTTGTGCGCGTGTTACAAACCATCGGTCGGTGTGCGAATGCCCGAAGGGATACATCGGAAGCCCGTACACGGAATGCCGTGCCGAATGTTATGGCGACCGTGACTGCCCCGCTGGTAGACCAGCCTGCATCTACGGCGTATGTAAGAATCCGTGCGACGGATCTTGTGGAGTAAATGCCGATTGCAACCTTCGGGGACTCACGCCGGTGTGCAGTTGTCCACGCGACATGACGGGAGATCCCTTCGTGAGCTGTCGACCATTCACGAAAGAAGATTTGTGCATTCCGAACCCATGTGGAACGAACGCAGTATGCACTCCAGGCTACGACCGCACGAATCGTGAACGGCCAGTTTGTACTTGTCCACCTGGATACACAGGCAATGCACTCTCCAATTGCGTCAGGGTACTTACATTAGAATTCAGTAGTGTCTACAACTTCTCTAACTTTCATATTATGTATTTCAGGGTGAATGCCAAAGCGACAGCGAGTGCTCTGACCACAGAGCTTGTATCAACTACCAATGCGTCGATCCCTGCCGTGGACAATGTGGAACGGGTAGGTCTTCAAAATAAACTTGATAAATCGATTACATGTTCTAAATATTTTTTTCAGGAGCACAATGCCAAGCCAAGAGACATTTGGCAGTTTGTACCTGCCCTGCTGGCACCGATGGAGATGCACTAGTTTCTTGCAGAGCGACAAAGAGTTACCCAGTTGCTCGTTACCACTGAGAGTACAATCATGAATGGCTTGATTTTTTTTTTCAATTCAGTTATACTAACATATCTGAAGAAATGATTTTTGAATTGAAAATATAACTCAGATTCCTAACAATAAAATGTACTTGTGGAGTGTTAATCCGGTTTTGAATTTCCTTGTTTGCTTGAAAGAAATATTTAAAATAGGCAATTGCAGCTTACGTCTTCAGATTTAGTGTAAAATGTTTAGTGGGTTTTTCTATGAGTGGAACAAGCTGGTAAAGTATTTACACGACTGATATGGAAGTGTAAACAGGTCCAGCAGAGTAAGGTACCAAAACAAATCAATAAGGCATGCCGAATGAAGCTTGAGATTGGCGTCAGGTCAAATTATGCTATAGTCTGGCCTACGAGTTGAACACGCTCGTCGCCACGAAACCCTACCATGATTCAATATTACGCGCCAATTTGATACTGACGAAATGCAAGGCAAAGAAAACTTCCACAGCCAATTGAATGCTGTCGTGGACAAGATTCTGAAAGGTGATATCAAGATCCTCATGGGCGACTTCAACGCGAAGGTTCGTTCCGACAACTCGGACTATGAGCACGTCATGGGACACCATGGTCTCGGAGAAATGCGCGAGAACGGAGAGCTGTTTGCAGAGTTTGGTGGCAACAATCACATGGTAATTGGAGGATCGCTCTTTCCTCATCGACCAGTGCACAAAGTGACATGGGTTTCCCGTGATAACGACATTAAAAATCAAATCGACCATATCTGCATAAGTCGAAAATGGAGACGGAGCATTCTTGATGTGCGATACAAACGTAGCGTAGACATTGCGTCCGACCCTTACCTCCAAATTGGACTAGGACTAGGGCGCACGTCAACTGGAACACGCTGCGATGAAAAGGTCCACCGTCGAAGAACTAGAGAACCGTACGGCGGATATTCCGGAAGGTGGAAGCGTAGAAGTCAATGGAGCGCCATCTCCGACATTATCGATAAATCTATTCCACCGATTCGATAAATCACAATAATGATATAAAAAATTGGCTAAGAATAAATAGTGTTCTATCCAATAAAATCAAATAAGACTAATTAGAAGATCACGCCGCGATATAGATATACTTCTATGAACGGAAGTGTAATTCCGCAAAAGTCGCCGATCGATAGAGCGAGGAATGAAAATAGAACAATACATGGGCAGTCGGGTGTCTGAATTTTTCGCCAGTCTTGGTATGGTGGTGTGAACTATAAGCCAAGCCGATACCAGGACGTACATCAAAGGTTTTACGCATTCGATGTATTCGTTCATTACATGGCCGCCATGCCTTATTTCGCCTTATACAAATTTTCACATTTTTGATCTCTGTGTAGTAAACCTTAACTATTTGAGATACACTTGATAAAATATGTTCTAATACATTTCTCAACCGTTTGTTAAACGATTTGGATTCTCTTAGCATCAAATCAAAGCTACAACATCTTAGTAGAAAGTTATTGAACATTACCCTCAGTGTACCAGTAGCCGCTCACGAACGTAGAAAACAAGGTTCCCTGTAAAAATACAATCTTTTTTGCACGGATACTGCCCAAATGGTATACAATACCCTATTT
Organism: Aedes albopictus; assembly: GCF_035046485.1. Taxonomy (NCBI): domain Eukaryota; kingdom Metazoa; phylum Arthropoda; class Insecta; order Diptera; family Culicidae; genus Aedes; species Aedes albopictus. The sequence continues at coordinate 204,231,559 of NC_085138.1, forward strand.
CGAAGCTCTTCAAAATTGAACATAATGCAACTTTGTTTTTGCTTAAATGCACTAGTTTCCACGTAAATATGCCTAATTTGGATGAACAGCATCGATTTTGATGGTGTTTCATTGGTTTTGGTTTGGTTAATTTGGTTTTGGTATAATCGACCACATTTTGATTGATGGCCGGTATTTATCTACATTATCGACGTCAGGACCAATTGTGCCGCTAATATCAATTCTGATCACTACCTGGTGATGGTCAAGCTGCGCCCAAAACTCTTCGTTATTAACAATGTACGGTACCGACGACCGCCCTCGTATGATCTAAGAGCGACCTAAGAAACTAGATGTCGCTATTGCTTACGCATAGAATATCGAGGCAACTTTGTGGGACGAGGATGAATCTCAAATCATCAGAAGAAGTCTTGCATACTAGGGCCGCAATAGCAAATGATGCACAGTGATCAATAAATAGTATCTAACTGTCATAGACGGCTGACTTCGGCAGGTGCCTCTGGCTCACCCTTGCGGAGTGAAAATAATTTCCCTTAGACTGGCCAAAACCGGTGCACGTACACTATCAGATTGGATGTAAACAATCGACAATGAGAACTTCTGTTTGACGGCTATAAGCACACCTCCACCACAGGAACGAGAACTGTTGGAAGGGCTATGGTCAACTCGAAATACACGTTATACCTACTCTTGGGAGAAGAATAGACGAAACACGATGGAATCATCAAGCCACGTTTCCGTGCAAACTAAACAGTTCGGCAGTGGAGAGGAAGATATTGCAATGTTTTCGATTCTGCCTTGCGGCACAGACAAACAGACGTAACACTCTAATATTTCTCATCGCACACCGATTTAACGGTCTATATAAATACATATTTACTAGTTGGCCAACTATCCACTTGTGGCGCTCGCATCGTCTTTGTTCGAGTTTGACGTTTGTTCACTACCGCCACCTTGTTGATGGTTGGCCAAACTCAGTCATTTTTGTATGGATTACTGCACGAATTTATACCGGCCTGCTTACTCCCACACGAAATTTGACGTTTGAGAGGTGTCGAGGGGTGAGCCGATATCGATAAATCCGATATTATCGATAATTATCGGGTTCAAATTATCGATACGATATCCGATAATTTAAAATCCGATATCGACGATATTCTACGCGCGGTATCGGACAGTCCATCAGTGCTATTTAGCCAACTAAGTTTGCAGCAAGAGAAAATTTTCAAGTCTCGCTGATTTAGGAAATCGGCTGACTTTTCAGTGGAGTTATTACGAAGGTTTAACGGCATATTGTCTATCCGGTTGGAATCAAGAAAGACAATCAATCAAAAATTGCATGTTTCTTGGTCCAAAAGTGTCGCAACTTTTTTGGGACTCCCGCGCTTTGTTGCTGATGACAAGGAGATAGATGCACACTACTTCCAAAAACGTCACGAGTTGTGCGACGTCCGATATGGTGGCGAAGTGACAATATTATTTACTTAAGGGTCAACAAGGGAAGAGTAGAGCGATTAAGAAATCTGTATTGAGAGTATTAATAAACGTGGCTTCCCACGTTTTCCCACGTAATAACTGGAAATGCCATGTCAGTCTCTTCTCAGCATTTGTCGTCTTTGAAATGGCTTAAAAAGTTAATATTTTCACTTTAAAAAGTCATCAGCGAAACACAAACCGTAAAACACAGACAAACAGACGTAACACTTCGAACATTTTTCGATTCAAATCATAGTCACGGAAACATATTCGCCCAATGCTAAAATGACTAAGTTTGGCCGACCATCAACTAGGTGGCGGTAGTGAGCAAACGTCAAACTCGAACGAAAACGATGTGAGCGCCAGAGGTGGGTAGTTGGCCAACTATCAAATTTTGAAAAAAGATCGTTAAATCGAAGTACGATGGGAATTATCAGAGTGTTACGTCTGTTTGTCTGTGCGTAAAATGTATATAATTACAGTGGTGTTTCGGTTTTATCACTAGTCGTTTTAATCACTACTCGCCCGAATTCACGCTTTTCTATTCGATTTTATCACGATTTCCGTTTCGTTTTTATCACACTTGTTCTAAAACATTCCGAAATCAAAATAAAATCAATACTGCATTGCCCAGTCCACCAAAACTGTTAAAAAATGTGAACTTCGACTCATATATATTACAGCTGAACGATTTTGAATGAAAAAATTACATTTTTTCTCGTTTCACCAAATTTACGGTTTCGTTTATATCACGGTAAAATTTTTTTTGATTGTGATAAAACCGAAAAACCACTGTACCGTCAAGGCGCCATTCACCGTGGGGGCTCCATTCACCGTGTGCCTTCGAATATTTTTTTCATTTTTTCCATATTATGATTGAATGATATGACAATTTTCCTTCAATTTCACCAATACAACACTAATGTATTGTTACCATGCCATAACGCTCATTAGAAACATTTAAAAGTATCATTTTGACACTAAAGTGTGTTTACATGAAGCGGGTTTCTGCTCGTTCACTGCATTCACAGTGAAAAAACGAAAACTGCGCTAAGGTGATTTAAGCGATAAACTAAATGTAGTAACGTTTTTATTCCACCACGAAGCAATTAAATTCACACATCAGGTATGTATTTTGCATTACCGACGTAAGTAAGAAAGTACGATTACTCGTACTTTTTAATTGAAACAAAAAGGCACGGTAAATGGGTACCCTAAAAATCAATGGTCTCCATTCACCGTGCCCCATATTGTCCCATATATCTAGAATAAATCGAAAATTTGAATATTCGTTTTTCTAAGAAAATCTTGCAAGTTATTACTTGAAATGAACTTAAACGAAGAAAATTCCCTTGGCTGGGTTGTTTTGATCATTTTTAAACAAAGTAGAATAAAATTTCTCATACACGGTGAATGGGTCCCTACTACCACGGTGAATGGTGACCTACCACGGAATTAGGGGACCCTACTACCCTTTACTAATTGTACTATATCACCAAATTTTGTGAAAAATTTTCTACTTCTGTGGATATTGCATTAATTTTAACCTATAATGAAGGCAATTAAAAGCGGCACCAACAATGTTTATAAGACTGGTGTCAAATGACAGCCCTTATTTGCCCCGAATCCTCTTAGATCCACGGTGAATGGTGCCGCGACGGTATTTCATCTGAATTTGGCGGAAAACTACTAATTTTTGGTGTGGTAAATTTAACCCTGATTTGGGTAAAATCCAGATCGAACTTTACAGTGTATTCCAGTTCCAACATATATATAGATAGATATAGATGGTGTAAGACTGGTGAAAAAAGCCCACAACTTTTGAGCTATTATTTAATTAAGAGCGGATAATAAACCAATTCATCAGGAATGTTCTCAACATTAAGCGGTAATTAAATACGGTTTATAAACTCAATGTATTTACATTTGACTGCAGTTGTGTGTTGTGTAATCTTTGCCACCGTTAAGTGTATTGCTTTATATTTGCATACATACCTACATAGACTCATTTTCTATTTTTATGGTGATCACTGTCCTCTAGAATGAAGTCGTCATCTTTTGGCATAATTTCAGGTTCCTCTTCAAAATTGGGCTTGTAATCAAGAAGTTCATAATCTAACGCTTTACGTCCACTATTAAACTTCTTAAACTTTCGTCGCTCCAAACTTTTACTAAACTGTACCTTAGAGTCCTCTTGGATTGCATTTAGATCGGTGTCACTAGAGCACTGCGAGGAGGGAACAATCTTTTCATCGCCTGATATTTTATCTTCACTATTATATTGGCTCCACGCCTGCTTGGATTTGTTGAGTGATCGTTTGATTTTGTTCATGATCATTCCGTGATTCAAGCCCAGAACATCGTGGCGCATGTCCGGCAGAGGATCATGATCGTCACGAGGGTATTCGATTTCGTCCTCCAGTTCACCGATCTTTCTACGCACCTCGGAAGGTAGATCGGTTTGCAATTTGATTTCACTTCTCGGCACTAGGCTTCGATTGGTAAACTCGTAATCTTCTCCGTAATCCGCTTTGCGCAAAGCGCTGTCTACATCAGCGTTCAGGCCATGCGCTTTATCCTTTACAAAGGTCAGTTTTGGTACTTGACCGATCAGCCTCAACTGGGATAGTTCGTGACGCAATCCACCAGCCACGCGTTTCAGCAACCGTCCGATTTCCGCATCTTGGGCACTGTCGCTGGCAAACCAGAACACGTTGACGCCGTGGAAGTCCGTACTGACCCGAACGCGGGAAATTTGTATACCGTAACCGACTATTTCCTCCGAGTACTCTCCGGTAGCCATCAAATCCGTGATCTGCTCCATGAAAAGTTTATTCAGCACCGTCAGCCGCCTGGTCGATTCCTTTCCCTGTCCTTTGGTGGAAGCCAACGAAGCCGGGGAAGAGAAAGCCGTCTGAGAAGTCCGTTCGCCGTACCATTTCCGTTTGTTTTTATCCGAACCGTACATCAACTTGTTCAGCACTTTGCCTTGTTTTCTGAAGCTGACACAGTTCTGGTGACTGCAGTGTAATGCTCTCAAAAGGACCAATTTCGGAACATCTTTCACGATCCTGAGCATTTTGATGCAGCGCGCCGCGAAAACTTGTTACGATTACGAAATAAACATCACAAAAGAAACTGCGCGAAGAAAATAAACACAAGGATGAACGAGATGAAGCTTCGAGCCACAGGTTCGGCACATCAGACAAAGCGCACGGAAAAAATATTTTAACCAGTGAATAGTGGTTTCTGCTTTTAGTAGTGTTGCGTGTACGTACACGCTGCATTACACGAACACCACTTGAGTTACTGGTTGAAAATAGTAAACAAAGATCAGCTGTTCCCAGCAAAATCAAATGGGCATACAGTAGACGTTCGGTCGGTGCAAACGGTTTAACTGCAATGCTTTCTAACTGCAAGTCCGGTAAGTGCAACAAATTTGCAGTTATCGCACCGCCAAACGTCAAAATGGTGCGCCATGTTAGCCCTAATGAACAGTCGAATGAATTTTTCGTTCATTTTACGTCAATTGACGGCTTGTTGACACTGTCAGGCGTTGCAGTTATCGAATTTTCGTTCGCTAAGTGAAACGTAAACATGTTGCAGTTATCGAACGTCTACTGTATTTTCAACCAGTAGATTTGCATTAGTGTTCGTGACACCGCGCTGCGAAACCACTGGGTCAATTGGGTTGTTTAGTGAATAAAATATTGTTATTTTCTATACATATTACTAATCGAAAGAGCTCATTTTTCTGAGTATAACGTGATTTTATTGCGATCCAATCCCTTTGATTTGATGGTTAAATAAACAATACAAATTTAATTTCTGTGGTTAGAATGACAGTTCCTCGGATAGTTCATTCGATAGGGGGTATCCAGATTATTTCATAATCGGATTCTCTGCCCAAAAATTGATCGAAATGCAAATGTTAATTATTTTCGGAGTCCACTAACTATTTTTAAAATGCTTTTAAAGTTTGTATGGGGATTTTTTTTTGTTCTGGTCGAACTGTTATTTTATGGATTGAACTGTCATTCTAATCCACGAAAATAGGACATAATCGGTGAAGTACTAGAATTGAAGTAATGAGCAGAATTTTTGTATGATGAGAAGGTCAGTTCTCCGTTTCTGCAATAAAATGGTTCAAAAAGCGTGGGTTTTATGATTCCTTGCCCAATTTCAGGCTGTTTGAGTAAAACTTTGGGTAATCGCGTTGTTGTTTTCTCCATTTCTGGCAACTTAACCAACACAGTTACCTAAAGTTTTGCTCAAACAGAATCAAATTACGCAAGGAATCATAATACCCACGCTTTTTGAACCACTTCATTGCAGAAACGTAGAATCAGGGGAAAAATCTTGGGAAAAATGCAAGAACCGGACAGCCAAAATAACTAGTTAATGCCAAAACTGATTTACATAGTAGATATATCCACAGACAAACAGACGTAACACCTTGAACGATTTTCATGAAAATCCATCGCCCAGTTCACACTATCATCACCTGGTGGAAAAGTTGCACGAATCACTGTGTTGTGCAATATCGTCAACAGAAGGCGCTAGTGTGAAACGTCAAACGCATAGAAAAACGATGCGCGCGCCTCTGGTTGTGAAAGCCACAACTATGAAAATTCAAAATGATCGTTAAAAGCGTGGTCGATGGAAATTTTGTAAGTGTTACGTCTGTTTGTCTGTGATATATCTTTTTACACCATTACCATGAATACCAAGTACTTCGGAGCTAATTTATTCGCGAGTTTATTCGACTGATTTAAAGATATTAGACAAAGTGTATCTCGCTGATTTTCTTATCGGTTCAAGATTGTTTGGCAGTTAACAAAAGATACAATATTCCAGAATATGTATTGCAGACTACATCCCAAATTGGACTATCACACTTTTTTTGGTACGCCTAAAAAGTGTGATAAAAGTACACATTTGCCTCGGATCGTCTCAACGTCTTCGGTGCACTTATTCCTCCATTTACGAGAAATAAGTGCACCGAAGACCTCAACTCGATCCGACGTGACCCTGCGCTGCAATCACACTTTGAAGGTGTGTGCACACTATTGTGTCAGTCCAATTTGGGGGTGCAGTCAGCAATAAGCTATTTTTTGTATCATTCCATACAAGCACAGACAAACAGACGTAACACTTGCGAAATTTCCATCGACCACGCTTTTAACGATCATTTTAAATTTTCATAGTTGTGGCTTTCACAACCAGAGGCGCGCGCATCGTTTTTCTATGCGTTTGACGTTTCACACTAGCGTGTTCTGTTGACGATATGGCACAACAGAGTGATTCGTGCAACTTTTCCACCAGGTGATGGTAGTGTGAACTGGGCGATGGATTTCCATGAAAATCGTTCTAGGTGTTACGTCTGTTTGTCTGTGATACAAGTTTCTAGGAGGTGTCTGGCATTTCTGGTAGTTTAGTCCATGGTCTGATGCTATTTTGGAAACCAATCCACTAGATGCCAAATCCGCAATATTTTCTAGAACTTTTGGTCAATCACACAAAATAAAATTGTTAAATACGAATAATACAACAATATTTTTAATAAGTGTAAGAAGGGTTGGTGGATTAAATCGGGTTATTTTTGATGATTGTTTCTCTACTTTGCACGATATGTAGTAGCGAAGCAGTCGATGTTTCCAGCGCATTTTTTCCATGAATTAAGCAATCAAAACAAAAACATTGGATGCCATGTTCAATCGAATGCTGCCCCTGGCAATCCATCGATGATTCTGGCCCTGGCAATCCATGAGACAGATGCGATCAGCTAATTATTTTTTTGTTTACCATGTTCTTCATCTTTCCCGCAGCTGTGCTGAAAGTTCATTGTAGCGTTCATCATGGATGGTGCACAGTCTGCCAGGCGATTTCGCCGATGAAACGCCAAAGTGGGACTTCGAAAACGCTTTCGCTTAATCATCGTCCCATCGTCGCCGTCGTCCGTCGTTCTGTGCGTGCGTGAAGTTCGGTTCTGTTTGCTTACGGAATTTGTTGGAAATTCTCGTGTGATCGGTTATCCTAAAGGCATTCAAGTGCAAGATTTGACCGCACCTCACTGCAGCGATCAGAAATCAGAACAAACAAACTGTAATATTCGAATTATAATCTGCCTTTGTTGGGCGTAGTTGATCAGTGAAAAATCGACGTGAGGTAGTGTACCGTTAATCGCATCAGCATAACTGGATTAAAAGTTTGGCGCCGATTACATAATATTTGTATGATTACATAGCAGAATCAGAAACGATTGCTGAAGTGATTTACGGGAAATTTTAGCCACGGCTTAGTGGCTCCACATTAGAGCAAAATTTGCGACGGAAAAATCGATAAAAATACAATCGAAGGGTCATCGGAAAAAAATGTTTTTTTTTTTTTATTTTTCTCGCAAGTGACAAACGGTTTCGACATTCATGAGAGCGAAATGTCAAAAAAGTGTTCATGTGGCAGGTTGTGAATCAGAAAATAGATCCAAGTTTCGAAAATCGTTTGTGACTTGCTGAAGTGTATTGCTAAATTAAAATTAAATTGCAAATCGAAACAATTCTCTTGTATAACTAGTGCAGGTTTAAGAAACAAATTCGAACCCTTTGTTGGTATTATTAGTAGTGAAAATATTTACGTTTCAGTTCGTAGGCGTATGAATACAGTGTCATCACAATAGAACGCTTTTTCGAACACGGTCGCCGCCATGTTGAATTTGTGAGAGGCGAAGGCGAGAGGCGATTCAATTGACTGCTGTGTGCAGCACGAAGAAAATCAGCGGAAGCGGAGTTTTTCTGTTTTTCCCGTGAAAACCCGTGCGAAAAGTGTTGAAAAGTGTACCATTTTGTTGCTAGCGAGTTCGTGATCAAATTGCCATCATGTCGCAGGCACTCCCGATCCGTTTCCAAGAGCATTTGCAGGTAATTTTGGCTATCTTTTCTTGTGGGCGAGGAAGTGAAAAACGATAAGTGAAAGAAGAAAAAGCCGAGTAAGAAAAATCGAATCAATAGACGCCCCCTTTCTGCATAGCTCCACTCCATGGAGACACCTAGTGAATCAGCCAGTGACGATGGCTATGATGATGATGATGATAATGATGAATTTGTGTACTTCCTCTCTTCGGATGGATCTTTTCCACACTGATGGATGACGGACGGTTGTGTCAATCTTTTTCTATGTTCATAACGATAACAACAGCCTCTTCTGCCTGAAGAGAAAGAGCTGCTAGGAGGTTACTGCTACTGGAAATTGAGTCATGTATTAATCATCATCGTCATTATCATCATCACGGTTGGACACACGTCGACGGGTTTTACATTACAAAAGAAGACTGGGTCACAGTTTGATGCATAAACCTATGCCTTGTATGGAACGAATTGAGCCATAACTCGATGTTGTAAATACAGGTAATCTTCGATATAGCAAATTCGATATAACGTACATTTTGCTTCGATATAACGTAGGTAGGGTATATGTGCCATCAGTAATCTCACGCTCCCATATTCATCCCATTCGAAAACAAGCGATTACGGCACCGATTGATTCCGTTCTTTTTGTTTTCATGGGTACTCACTTCTAACAAAAAATACAAAAATAAAAAACAAAACAAATAGCGCTTCAATCCTTTGTTTTTCGTAGGATGAAAATGGGAGCCACATGCTTAAGAAGGGAACCAATACCCTACATAGTGAAACATTTCATGTTGAACTCTCCTTAAATCTAATGTTACAGGTTCGCGTAAGAAATTTATTGAACGCGCGTTCAATAATTTGATCAAATTCTGGTTCAAACAGTTCTTTTAAGGGTTTCATCAGTTTTCTGATAGAGTAAACGGTAGATTTTTCGACAAAGTGACGCTGCTCACATAAAGTGTCAAAACCGCCGAATTTCGCAGCACTGTGCGGAAACTAAACCGTGTCACTGAATCTGACGAATGCGCTTTCTTCTTGCGCTACAACCAAGATTCTAAAGGAATTTCATCAGGTTTCGCTATTGATTCAAACTGTGTTATAACTAGCTGACCCGACGTGGCTAGCCACGTCCGTTAAGGGTTTTCACAATTCCGAGAGTTTTTATAATGGCTTAAAACTATTTCATATGAGAATTTTGTTTATCTTCAACTTTTTTCAGAATATACTTAATTCTCTGAATTTTCAATAGAAGGTTTCTAAATGTTCCCTTATTTATCAAAAAATCTCAAATGTTCTTGGTTGATTGTTGATAATAATATTTTCATACATTCAAGAATGTATTTGTATTTGTATTTATTAGATTTGACGTAAGCCTGGCAGCTATCAACTATTTTTCAGGTCAAGGAAAGTACCTTATAGTATAGAGTATTACATTTAGAAAAAACTAATATTATACAACTGCAAAGCGAAGTTATTTTAGTTTTAGTGTGTTTAAATTAGTGCTTTTTTGAAAGAAGTAATCGTAGGTTTGTTCTTGACTGTGAAGCGGATCTGGTGTGATGGTTAGAACACTTGACTATCACGCCGAGGACCTGGGATCGAATCCCACTCCCGACAAACTCACAAAATGTGAGTTCTTCCTTCGGAAGGGAAGTAAAGCGTGGGTCCCGAGATGAACTAGCCTAGGGCTAAAAATCTCGTTAATACAGATAAAAAAAAAAAAAAAAAAATTGTTCTTGACTTCCGTGGGTAGCGCATTCCAGCTGAGTGCCCCGGCGATTATCACACTTTTCCTGCTACTGGTGCTGTTCCTCGGAATTATGAAGGAGCTCGTTCGATCTGAGCGGCATTTTTGAAGGAGGTCGAGGATGTACGTCGGATGTGAGTCGTAAAACGCACTTCGCATGAAGCAGTTGATACGATTCTGGTAGTGCCGCATGAGGTCACGACCCAGAATATTGTTGCGAACAGCAGCGGTGGAATCTCTTCTCCGGATGTTGTATACGAAACGGACACCGGCCTTAAAGCTCCGATGCAGTTGGTCCTTAAGTTGGGTGGATAGTCCAGGCACGTACACTGCGTCGCTGTATGTGAGAAAAGGTATGATCACCGCTTGCATCAGCTTCATTCGTGTGGGAATCGAAAGGACCGGTGCGAAGCGACGGAAAACCTTTATCGTGCCAAAAACTTTTTTGGTTACATCGTTCACTTGGGCCGTCCACTTCAAGTTGCTATCCATCTTTAATCCGAGGTTGTTGACCTCATTGGACAGCGGGATGACTTCTACAATATTCCAAAATATTTCGTATCTTCATCTCCTTCCTCCTCCCTCCTCTTCTTCAATAACTTCTTCCAGAAAAGTTTCAGATTTTTTGATTTGAAACATGTTCACGTTCATGTTCACGAACATTTAGTTTATACGCCTCTTCATTCTTTAAAAATATGTCCTAGAATATTTTCTTTTCTTTGATTTGGAAAGATCCGGATAATTTCTAAAAAACTTATTTGTCTTCTACTTCTTCCGCTTTGCCCAGGAAAGTTCAAGACATTTCTTCATATTTGAAATAGAAACTTCTCGAATATCACATTCAGGGGATTCAATAAACAGCGTAAACCGATTAAACTGATTAAACCTTTGCAATAACCAAGGCAATCTTCGATTATTTCATTCAAAAATTTCATGAAACATTTCAATAATCAGGTAATCATTGATTACGCAGTTATTAAATTTGTTGAGTGAATACCCCTATTGACCTTCTTGCAGTTTAAAAGAATTTGAAACAGAAAAATCTCGATCACACAGAAAGTACTAGAACAATTTTTGAAACCTCGTCTCCCTTCCTGTTCTCTCTTTGCTTTTTCTTCTCCTTATTCTTCTTTTTCTAGACCATACAATGCTGTCCCATCATTCCTCTTCTTCTTCTTCTTCTTTATATGGCTCGACTCCCCACTGGGACTTGGCTTGCCTCGCTTCAACTTAGTGTTCTTTGAGCACTTCCACAGTTATTAATTGAAGGGCTTTCTTTGCCTGCCATTGCACGAATTTGTATATTGTGAGGCAAGTACAATGATACATTATGCCCAGCGAGTCTTGAAAATGTTCCCGATCGGAACGGGAATCGAACCCGCCGTCTCTGGATTATCGATAAATAGCCTTAACCACTAGGCTAACTGGAGACCCCCATCCCATCATTCCACGTTACGTGAAATATGTCAGTGAAACTTTGCTAATCGTGACTGGAGAACAACAGACAGACAACTCCGGCATTTATTTAATCCCGTATGCCGTTTTCATCTGCTTAATATAAATTTAGAATATGTTCATCCATTAAGAAGATTCTTGAAACTTCTGGAATAACAATTTCCAGAAGCTTCTCCAGAAGCCACCGTATCAATAAATATGCGAAACATTTCATTCAGCATTGGACTCATCAGAAACGCCGGAAGGTATACTATCATGTATTTGCGGCGATGCTACACCGTTTCGTGCTACACTTTTCGCTGAAAAAACGAACGTTTTTGGTGTACTTGCATTGGTGTGCGTGTATAAAACCAAAATATTGACTACTTTGCTAACGCTGATTGGTGGACGCGGTGTACACCTGCTACACTCCCGATTTTCTGAGTGCAAAAGTGCTGCACCGGTGTAGCACTACCGCAAACACGAAAACGACATAAAAATGAAAACGCCAGAAAGTATTCTTCCAAGTACACATCTTGGACTCGTGAATGCCTGATAATAGGGTTCTAATCCCTGAAATGGAAAGAAACTTCTAGAAGCTTCTAACGAACTGAGAATTTTTCATTCCATTTTAGCCACCGTAAATAAATGTTTTGGGCGTCTATAGCAGAAGCAGTTGACTCGCGGGTACTTATGTCGTTTTCGTTTTTGCGGTGGAACTACACCGGTGTAGCACTTTTGCACCGAAAACGTTCGTTTTTGATTTTCGTGCTACACCGGTGCAGCACTTTTTCTGCACCGCGCATGATAGTGTAGCACTCAAAAAATCGGGAGTGTAGCTGGTGCACACCGTGTCCACCAATCAGCGTTTGCAAAGTTCTCAATATTTTGGTGTTTATACACGCACACCAATGCAACTGCACCGAATATGTTCGTTTATTCAGCAAAAAGTGTAGCACGAAGCGGTGTAGCACCGCTGCAAAAACGAAAACGACATTAGAAAAACCATGCTGAGGGTGACTGGTTCGTTTGACAGTCGTTCCTGGAGCAGTTCGCATTCGAAATTTAGAATTTGTTTTTGTATGTTTCTTCCTTTTTTTCTGGAGCGTCCAGAAACATGCTGAAGTTCTCGAAAATAAAAAAAAAATGCTCTAGAACATTCCAGAACGTTCATCCAAGTTTCTGAAACTTTCGATAACTTTCAGAAAATTCTCAGACATTTTGAGAGTTTTGAAGTTCCAGAACGTTCCGAATATAACAAAGATAACAACCATCGTGTTGTCTTCCGAAGGTTTCCAGTGAATTTAGCTTACCCTGCTACAACAAACCATCAGGTAGATCATTCCCTTCCGGTATGACTCTGCAGCCATAGGTAATCCTTGCGCTGATGGTGGGTACACAATCATCATCATTATCATCCAGAACGTTCCGAATGTTCTTCTTCTTATTATTATATCTGAAAAATCCAATAATTTCCAGAAAGTTCTCGTAATTTTTAGATGTTATAGCTATGGTGAAACATTTCAAAGTGTGACGGAAGCACAGAGAACAGACATCCAGGCTAGAACAAATTTCATTCATAAAGTTGTGTAAGGATTTGAATCTTCACTTAAGTAAGGTTGCAAACCAATACACGATGAAAACACTAACGTCGCCAAATATTATGCTTTTGGTCGAAAACCGAAGTGACCGTACTTGCGAAAATTGATTTTTAACGTACTTAGAAATGTCGCAACTCAATTTTATTAGTGCATATTGTAGCTCTTAATTAGCTTAATGATGCGCAACAGAAAAAATAGATTCAAATTTACGTCGCAGCTGCAACTTCGCATGTGCTTCAAGCGACGACTTCGATTTGGTGGTGCGACGATAATACCATATTGCCACAGTCAGTGGTGAATTGAAACATTTCAAGTGGTGAATTAAATTAACATGGGAAATTAACCGATTGCAGCGCCACGATGTTGCCACTTGTGTTGCCGATTTCAAGTGGCCGTTAAATTCCTCACACAGTTTCGGAACTGGACTTGGATGTCTGTTCTGTGTGACGGTAGGACAGACAGACAACTCTGGTGGGCTTTTATAATTATGATGATTTCCAATGGACGTATCCACCGATGAATCGAATTCATCGCGGTCCGAGAATTTTGACACTAGAGCGGGGCCGTTCCAATCAGAATTTAACGTCCATATTCCATTTTACGAGCCGATTTTATGAATGAATTTTGACAGGACGCTACCAATAACCCGTGAAAATCAATATCATCATCAACATTGTTGTCACTTCGTAAAAATTTTACGCCATTTAATGGCTCATACACATCCCCTTGCTGTCAAACTTGCAGAATTTATTGTGCGGGTATTCCTCAATCGAACACCACGGTTAGGAACGTTCGTGCTTCGAACCGTCCCAAAAATCGTCCGTTTTTGCCTTCACACCTGGTTTCACAGTCGAATGTGTCAAAAGTGACAGTGACACGTGTTTTTTTGCTACCTCACTCACATATCATCTTCGCTCTCTTTCTTTTTCAATGATGACAGCAGAAGGTCGCATCAAAAAACGAGGTAGTTTGTGCAAAAGTGGCAGCAAGAAGACATCAAATTGACGAGGTTTTGTAGAAAAGGACGTTTGAAATAGGGTGACGAGTCGACCTTCGAATCCAGTGGTCGAGTAAGCTCACAATAATATGCAAATAATAAAAAAGATATTCATTCAAGACTGGCGACTTGACGGTATAATCATTTGGTGTAATAAATCGTTTTGACTGAATGCAATTTTTGACATCATCCAATTACCGCAGAACGTTTCTGGGCCAGCAAACTGTAAATTGGAACCACTTTTAGCAAGCTTGCCTGTCATTTCATTCCCTTCAATGCCACAGTGACCTGGAACCAAGTATAAGTTGACTGAGTTTTCGCAGTGAAATACAGTGAGGATTCGCTCGCTGGGTCACGACTGCGCCCCGATTAGCGAATCGTGTTCGTTCGTTGGGGCAACTGATCAAAATGCTCTAGACACACGCAAGTGACGAGAAATACGTCAGGAAACACTCACATACTTGCACAAAAGTTCTGCATATAGAGGTAATCACGTTCAAATGTATGCGTGCCTTTTTAGTAGATGTAGTTGTGAAACTGCGAGGAAAATATTTGCACTCTTGCCCCGGACGTTAGTTTTATCATTATTTACCCGTTTTACCCAATTCGATTGGGTAATATTTGCATATGCAATCTGAATAGCCTTTCAATCGGCGTGCACTTTTGTGTGAGGAAAAATTTGCTCTAGTGTTCGTGTGTTGAAATGTCACTTATCTCTATAGGAGCTGCGATGCGACGGTGGTCAGACGTCAAACTTGTTTTGACATCGATTTTGACATTGACAGTGCTTTTTAGTTGGGGTTTGCCCCAACCAGCGAACATTCAACCGTCGAGACAGCCCAACTATAACGAGCCGCCAGACAAGCTTTGAAGTGCATTTGTAAGCGCACAATGTTTTTTTAGTGCAGCTTGACTCTCGGAGAGAATACAAACATTTGCATATCTGTATTTTCTCTCAAGGCAAATATTTGCGCATTTCAAAATAGCAAGAATTTCAGCTTGAAGCAGGGTAGTGTCCCATCGCCACTGAAATGTGTATTCGAGGGCCGTAGATTTCTGCTACCATTTTTATTCCAACTTTTGAGCCATCTGTATAGAATTTGATTGATCATTGACGAACAGTGGGACCTCCGACTTCCCAATCTACGGGAGTTGTTTTGTGTAACTTGTAGGGAACATCATGGCTCTCCACAGGTTTCATCCAGTCTTTAATCATTTTGATTACTGGCCTATTTTCATCAGTGAATCAGTGCTGACATGCTTCACATGTCAGCACCCAAGATTTTCATTTAGATTTTCGTATTTCGTTGTTGTACTCAGTCAGGGCTTTCCTGTACTGAGTCCAGTCTCCCGCTTGTTTCGCCCTATTGAACATTTTACGAGAAAATTTTCTAACGCGATCCAGTTTGAAGTGGCCAATCTTGTTAGAGATCACAGTCATTTTAACTTTTTCGTCGATATTCGGCCTCCTTTGTCTCCGACATTCGCCACACAAGCAATCAAACTACTGTACGAAACAAAAATGTCAAACGAATGCACTTCACCACGATAGCGTCTGTGGGAGACGGTTCGGCTTTTGTTCCTGTCTTCTTGTTTGTTCTGTTTGTTTTGTTCCTGTCTTCTTCCATAATGAGAGCTGTGTTTACCAAATGCGTGTCGTATTCAATGCAACATGCAAGAATAAACTAATACTAACATTCATAATCGAAATTGGCTGTAAATCTATGTGAAAAGCAAGAATTAGACAAATGTCATCGTGTCAGACGATATTAATTTCACGCTTTCTTAGAGCAACATTAACGGCGGCTACTATTCGAGCAACCCGCGCAGCGCTACCATTTTGACTTAACCACCCTTTTCCACACCGGTAGCAATCAAATTAGTCACCCTAATTCGTATCGGGAGGGTTGTCATATTCTTATTGCATTTTAGCAGCGCAACTGTCGCGCTGTTATATTTGGTCACCCACCCATAGCGCTACTATTTTGCGAGCGCATCTAGCAGCGACCGGTAAAGTTTGCTGCAATGATGGAGGGCTACCAAACGGGGTATAAAAGCGCACCGTTAAAGGTGCTCTTATGGTTATTGAACTTCGTTTTACCGCTCGTGTTGTGTCAAAGAGGTAACGGTAGCGCACGAATGTAACAAAGCAAGCTGACACCTGACTGCGGCAACGAAATGAGGGTAGTGAAAAGTGTCGAATGTTTACAAGACTGACCATGGCATGTCTCTAGTAGTCAGTATAATCTCCACCACTCCAATTGAAGGTTATGTGTTTATGATCAGATAGAGAAATCTCATCTGCCACGAGTCGATTTGTAATCTTGTCAAAGATTACGATTACAGCATTGTACAGTGTTAGATCCAAGACTGTCTGATTGCATTTGAGAAAGTAGGCTTGTCACCATTATTGCAAATGTATATAATATTGGAAGACAATACTCTATAGAGTATAGAGGATCACCAATCCAGAGATGGCGGGTTCGATTCTCGTTCCGGTCGGGAAAATTTTCTCGACTGCCTGGCCTTCGACTCCTCGGATTGGAACTTGGGCTGCCTCTTTTCAACTTAGTGTTCCTAGCACTTCCACAGTTATTAATTGAAGGACTTTCTTCCCTGTTCGGAACATAAACCATTGCGACCAAAATTTGATCTATTGTGGTATATCCCGTGTCCTTTGTATAGTATGGTAAGTGGGGGCAGGATGGGTCACCTAAGAAATTGATCCCTATAACTTTCTGAATATAAATCGCATTTCTCTGTATTCTACCACGACTCTCAGATACACTAATCAGCTATGATATAAGAGTATAAAAAGGTTATAAAGTTTGAAACCTGCGTCTTGACAAACAATTTTCAAAGCATGACCCATCTTGCCCCACCTCATTTTAACGGGGGCAAGATGGGTCAGCTATAAGAAAACTCGATTTTCCTCCAACAAAAAATACTATATCTTCTAGTTTTTCTCTATACATCTAAGCGATTCTATAACATTCCCCAGAAAACCATTCCCCAGAAAACCAAACCCCAGAATTCCATTCCCCAGAATGTACCATTCCCCAGAAAACCATTCCCCAGAATGTACCATTCCCCAGAAATCCATTCCCCAGAATGTACCATTCCCCAGAATTCCATTCCCCAGAATGTACCATTCCCCAGAAAAAAATAAAACTATTGCTTTAATTCTGAATGGTTTATATTAATAGCTAAAAATCAAATATTTGTTCGTAAAAAATCACCGGAAGAAACATCCTGCCAAAAATTCTTATTTGACAAGAAAAACTTCGCAAATAAGCATGATTTGCCTTTACAATTTAGGCTATTGGTATAATTATTGGCATCGCAACTGCTTACTTTTTCAACATACATTTTTCCTTCTTTTCTGCATAGGCTGTTCTTTCGAATTGTACTTTTCAGTAAATTATCGGCATCAAAACTTCTTACATTTTCTACGTAGTTTTTTCCTTCTTTTCTGCATAGGCTATTGTTTCAAGTTACACTATTCAGGTAATTATCGGCACCACAAGCACAGGTGTTTAGAAATTTAGAAAAAATATGAAATAAATATAACAGCAATTTTAACACCGGTGGAGGCTGTAATGCCCATAATTTCCCGAAAAGTGCAATTCGAAAGAACAGCCTATGCAAAAAAGAAGGGAGAATCTATGTTAAAAAAGTAAGCAGTTGCAATGCCGATAATTTCTTGAAAAGTGCAACTGGAAAGAACAGCCTATGCAAAAGAAGGGAACATTTTTGATAAACATATAAGCAGTTGTAATGCCAACAATTCTTATAACGACTCAAACATTTTTTTTAACGAAGAAGGAAACGTAACACTCTGATAATTGCCATCGTACATCGATTTAACGGTTTATTTGAAAAATTGAGAGTTGACCAACTGCCAATTCGCGGCGCTCGCATAGTTTTTGTTTGAGTTTGACGTTTGCTCACTACTGCCATCTATCTAGTTGATGATTGGCCAAATTTATTCCTTTTAGAATTAAGCGAACCTATTTCCGAGACTAAACTTTAAATCGAAAAATGTTCGAAGTGTTACGTCTGTTTGTCTGTGGTGACATTGTTTTCCTTGCGGCATTCAAAAGCCCAACACTGTTCCTTTTTTTAAACAAGCTTTTTTTAGAATTTAGGCAATTGGTACAATTATTGGAATTATAACTGCTTTCATTTTCAACATAGACTTTTCCTTCTTTGCTGCATAGGCTGTGCTTTCGAATTGCACTTTTCAGGAAATTATCGGCATCACAACTGCTTACTTTTTCAACATAGATTTTCCTTTCTTTTCTACATAGGCTGTTCTTTCGAGTTACAATGTTTAGGCTAGTTACAATCGGCACCACAAGCACAGATGTTTAGAAATTAAAAAAAAAAATATATAATAAATATAACAGCAATTTAACACCGGTGGTTGTAATAATGCCCATAATTTCCTGAAAAGTGCAATTCGAAAGAACAGCCTATGTAGAAAAGAAGGGAGAATCTATGTTGCTATTTTTACTAATTGCCTTAATTTTAAGAAGAATATTGTTTAAAAAGAAGGAACATTGTTGGGTTTTTGAATGCCAAAAGGAAAACAATGATACTTTTTCCCTTCTTCATTAAGGACAAGGTATTTGGAGTACATAGATCAAAATTTCTAGAGCACCGTTTTTTAGAACCGTTTAACGGATTTGGATGAAAATGCATCACACTAATTGTTCAGTGGTTGTCAACAGCGTGATGCATTTTAATCCAAATTCGTTCAACGGTTCTAAAAAACGGTGCTCTAGAAATTTTGAGCAATGTACTCCAAATACCTTGTCCTTAAAAATATTTAGAATTGTTGGCATTAAAACTGCTTAAATGTTCACTTTTTCTATTCCATTCCATAGTATTGGAATAATGATGAAAGCCCTTCTCATACCGCATGAATGAAGAGCCTTTGAAGCGAATAATTAGGAACAGCCATTGGGATGGATCCCTCCAACCGTTTGCAAAGAAAAACGTGGTCAGTTGAGTCTTTAGTATCTTGTACACTGAACAACATCAGAAGAATATGCGTTTTCTCTGTAAATTTTGCACATCACTTTTAAAACGTTATTCATCGTAAAACAAGTGCTGCACAATTTTCACAAATCTATCAAAAACAAAACATTTTATAGCAACGCAACTAACAGTTTGTGAACTTTCAAGATAGGTTAAAGATCAACATGCAACTGTGTACAATGGTAATTAAACGTTTGAACCATTGTAGAATATTTTTATGGATATGTATGTATGTATACATTTTTACCTTAATTTGTTACATATACCGTACAAAAAATAGATATTTGCTCGTAATAACACTATAATGTTAAAATCCTTGCCTATAATACTTATGACACACATGTGATACAAGAATCACTGTACAATTGCGCTTGAAATGAGTGCCATACTGAAAATTCTCTCAGTTCAAGTCAGTCTTGTTAGAATTTTCTTGACACTGCGTACCGTTGTACAGGAATCATACTCGTATCACATGTCTGTCCGGGACATATCATTATGATCAACATTTTACTGTTTGTGTATCGAATTAAACTTTTTAGCAGAGTATATCAAGCTTTTCTGGGGAATGGTACATTCTGGGGAATGGTGCATTCTGGGGAATGGATTTCTGGGGAATGGATTTCTGGGAAATGGTACATTCTGGGGAATGGTACATTCTGGGAAATGGTTTTCTGGGGAATGGAATTCTGGGGATTGGTATTCTGGGGAATGGTTTTCTGGGGAATGTTATAGAATCCATCTAAGCTTCATAGACGTACAGATTACATGAAGAAAGTGTTGAAACATATCGGTAGATTATTCTCAGAACTAGAAGATTTTTGTTCGGGTAGCCATAAACGAACTTTGAAAACCTATATTTTTTGAAGGAAAATTTAAAAAATATGTTCTCAAATTTTCAGTGCTCTCATCGCTTCGATAGTGTAGGTCACAGAATAGCCTTTCCATGAAAAATAAAACATTTTCAAAAACTATGCAAACATACCGAAAAATTAGGGTGACCCATCTTGCCCCGTCTACACAATACACGTAGTCATATGAAATGTATAGCATAAGGAGTTTAACGAAAAAATATTTTATTTTTTTCTGTGCGAGGAACGTATAGAATTTTCAAAACAATATACCACTTTTTTGTGTATCCCCGTCGTTCATCTGGGAAAATTATTGAAAGATTCAAAACTTATATTGTGCGATTGAAAACGGTACTGACCCATCTTGCCCCCTGACCCATCTTGCCCCCACATACCATACATGTCGTATTACTTTATCGCCATTAAGAAGTAATAAAGTATTCGGTTTTGTTACAGTAGGGCTTTCTTAGCCTGCCATTGCATGAATTTTACATTGTTTGGCAAGGGGCCGTAGAATTGGATACCACGTAGACTTTTTGGAAAGAGGGAGGGGGTCTGGCCAAAGTCTACGCTCCATACAAATTTCAAAATTTTTGTATGGACAAAAGTCTACGAGGGGGAAGGGGGGGTCTGAGATGGCTAAATTTTGGTCTACGTGGTAACAGCCGCCAAGTATAATTATATACTATGGCCAGGGAGTCGAGAAAATTTTCCCGACCGGAACAGGAATCGAACCCGCCGTCTCCGGATTGGTGATCCATAGCCTTATAATCACCCGAGCTGGAGAAAATAGCTGAAGAATACCCAACTCAGGTATGGAAAACCGAATACCTACAACCTGAATGCGGTATTAAGAAGCCCTGTATAAGAGGTAAAATGCCTAAAATAATACCTGGTGTGTATTCTGTGCATAACACGTGAATAATAACATCAGGTATGGTAATACCTAAATAATATTCGGCGATTTTTCCATAATTGAATAATACCTTAAGCAGTCTCCAACACCAAACCAATAACTCGTTTGGGTATTTTTACAATACTTACAAAATTAAATACCGAAATAAGTTATTTTCAATACGTGGGTAACCGACCTTCTTCAGAAGGATCATTTCCTGGCCAAGATTAGAGATTAAACAGAGTGTAGAAAAAGTTTAAGTTAAAACGGCTATTCCTTCAATATCGTTTTTTATGTATTTATACATGAAGTACTTCATTACTAATTGAATCTAATGTATTCTTGCAGCTCACCAACATCAACATAAACCCGAGCTCAATCTCTTTCACCAACCTAACCATGGAATCGGACAAGTTTATCTGTGTCCGTGAGAAAATCGGTGAAACGGCGCAGGTCGTCATCATCGACATGAACGACGCGCAAAATCCCATTCGCCGGCCGATAAGCGCTGATTCGGCTATCATGAACCCTGCTAGTAAGGTCATCGCTCTCAAAGGTATCTATGCTTGAAACCCTCAACAACATGTTGCCACTACGTTAATTTGTTCTTATAATCTGGACCCGCAGCTCAAAAGACTCTTCAAATTTTCAACATCGAGATGAAGTCGAAAATGAAGGCCCACGCAATGACCGAGGAGGTAGTCTTCTGGAAGTGGATCACGCTGAACACGCTGTCTTTGGTGACCGAAACTTCGGTGTACCATTGGTCCATGGAGGGAGACTCTACCCCAGTAAAGATGTTCGAGCGACACTCATCGCTGAACGGATGCCAAATCATCAACTATAGAACCGATCCCAAGCAGGCTTGGCTTCTCTTAGTTGGTAAGTTGGTCGACCCTCCCGAGACTCATACAATTCTTGATTATTTCAATATTATTCCTTTTTCCAGGTATCTCCGCTCAGCAAAACCGTGTGATCGGGGCAATGCAACTATACTCAGTGGAACGCAAAGTGTCCCAGGCAATCGAAGGTCACGCAGCGTCGTTCGCGACATTCAAGATGGAGGAGAACAAGGAACCATCGACGTTGTTCTGCTTTGCCGTTCGCTCGGCCAATGCTGCCAAACTGCATATCATCGAGGTTGGTGCACCGCCCACCGGCAACACCGCTTTCACAAAGAAAGCCGTGGATGTCTTCTTCCCACCGGAGGCGCAGAGCGACTTCCCAGTAGCGATGCAAGTGTCGCCAAAATATGACGTTATTTATTTGATCACCAAATATGGCTACATTCATATGTACGATATCGAAACAGGCACATGTATCTACATGAACCGTATTTCGGCGGATACCATTTTCGTGACGGCTCCGCATGAATCCAGCGGCGGAATAATCGGTGTCAATCGCAAAGGTCAAGTCCTGTCGGTAACGGTTGACGAAGAACAAATCATTCCTTACATCAACACAGTTCTGCAAAATCCCGATCTTGCACTACGCATGGCCGTCCGGAACAATCTATCCGGAGCAGAGGATTTGTTTGTGCGCAAGTTCAATCAACTGTTCCAAAATGCCCAGTATGCCGAAGCTGCCAAGGTTGCAGCTATTGCTCCCAGGGGAATACTTCGTACTCCTCAAACAATCCAAAAATTCCAACAGGTTCCCGCTCAGCCTGGAACAAATTCGCCTCCGTTGCTGCAATACTTTGGCATTCTGCTTGACCAAGGCAAGCTGAACAAATATGAATCTCTCGAGCTGTGCCGCCCGGTCTTGGCCCAGGGTCGTAAGCAGTTATGCGAGAAGTGGCTGAAAGAGGAAAAACTGGAGTGCAGCGAAGAGCTGGGAGACCTGGTGAAACCGTCAGATCCAACTTTGGCTCTCTCCATCTATCTACGCTCGAATGTCCCGAACAAGGTCATCCAATGCTTCGCTGAGACCGGACAGTTCCAGAAGATCGTACTCTACGCGAAGAAGGTCAATTACAGCCCAGACTATGTTTTTTTGCTGCGTTCAGTCATGCGGACCAATCCAGAACAGGGTGCCGGATTCGCAAGTATGTTGGTTGCTGATGAAGAACCTCTGGCCGACATTAACCAGATCGTAGACATATTCATGGAACAGAACATGGTTCAGCAGTGTACGGCATTCCTACTAGATGCTTTGAAGAACAATCGTCCCAGTGAAGGTTCCCTTCAAACCCGTCTGCTGGAGATGAACTTGATGTCGGCTCCACAGGTGGCAGATGCCATTCTTGGTAATGCCATGTTCACTCATTACGATCGTGCCCACATCGCCCAGCTGTGCGAGAAAGCTGGATTGTTGCAACGTGCTCTGGAACATTACACGGATTTGTACGACATCAAGCGTGCTGTTGTACATACACATCTGTTGAACGGAGATTGGCTGGTGGGATTCTTCGGTACGTTGTCAGTTGAGGATTCTCTGGAATGTTTGAAGGCAATGCTGACAGCCAACATTCGCCAGAATCTGCAAATCTGTGTTCAGATTGCGACCAAGTACCACGAACAGCTGACCACAAAGGCTCTGATTGATTTGTTCGAAAGCTTCAAGAGCTACGAAGGATTGTTCTACTTCCTGGGGTCGATTGTCAACTTCAGCCAAGATCCGGAAGTGCACTTCAAGTACATTCAAGCGGCATGCAAGACAAACCAAATCAAGGAAGTTGAACGTATTTGCCGCGAGTCCAACTGCTATAACGCCGAACGTGTGAAGAACTTCCTCAAGGAAGCTAAGCTGACCGATCAGCTACCATTGATCATCGTTTGCGATCGTTTCGATTTTGTACACGATCTTGTACTCTATCTGTACCGCAACAGTCTGCAAAAGTACATTGAGATTTATGTACAAAAGGTGAACCCATCTCGTCTCCCGGTCGTTGTTGGAGGCCTTCTGGATGTCGACTGCTCCGAGGACATAATTAAGAACCTAATCTTGGTAGTGAAAGGCCAATTCTCCACCGATGAGCTCGTGGAAGAGGTTGAAAAACGCAATCGGCTGAAGTTGTTGCTTCCGTGGCTGGAATCTCGCGTCCACGAGGGCTGCATCGAGCCAGCAACTCACAATGCTCTTGCCAAGATCTATATCGATTCGAACAACAATCCGGAAAGGTTCTTGAAGGAGAACCAGTTTTACGACAGCCGTGTGGTGGGAAGATACTGCGAGAAGCGTGATCCTCACTTGGCTTGCGTCGCCTATGAACGTGGACATTGTGATCGGGAACTGATTGCCGTGTGCAACGAGAACTCGCTCTTCAAATCCGAAGCCAGATACCTGGTTCGCCGACGTGACGCAGAACTGTGGGCCGATGTGCTGTCGGAAGCTAACCCGTACAAACGTCAACTGATCGATCAGGTCGTGCAAACTGCGCTTTCCGAAACACAGGATCCGGACGACATCTCTGTTACCGTAAAGGCATTCATGACTGCTGATTTACCAAACGAATTGATCGAGTTGCTCGAGAAAATTGTGCTAGACTCTTCGGTGTTTTCGGATCATCGCAATTTGCAAAATCTGCTCATCCTCACGGCGATCAAGGCAGACAGAAGCCGAGTCATGGATTACATCAACCGTTTGGACAATTACGATGCACCGGATATTGCCAACATTGCTATCAACAACGAGCTGTACGAGGAAGCGTTCGCCATTTTCAAGAAATTCGATGTCAATACTTCTGCTATTCAGGTTCTGATTGAACAGGTGCACAATTTGGAGAGGGCAAATGAATTCGCCGAACGCTGCAATGAACCGGCAGTTTGGTCTCAATTGGCACGCGCACAATTACAACAGGGATTGGTTAAAGAGGCCATTGACAGTTACATTAAAGCAGATGATCCTAGTGCGTACATGGACGTTGTGGAAACTGCTAGCAAAAATGAATCTTGGGAAGATTTGGTTCGATATCTGCAAATGGCACGCAAGAAGGCTCGTGAAAGCTACATCGAAAGTGAATTGATCTATGCCTACGCTCGCACTGGTCGGTTGGCAGATTTGGAAGAGTTCGTTTCCGGACCGAACCATGCCGACATCCAGAAGATTGGCGATCGCTGCTTCAATGATAAAATGTACGAAGCTGCGAAACTACTCTACAACAACGTCAGCAATTTCGCCAGATTGGCCATTACTTTGGTCCACTTGAAGGAATTTCAGGGAGCTGTGGATGGCGCGAGAAAAGCCAATTCCACTCGTACATGGAAGGAGGTCTGCTTTGCTTGTGTTGATGCCGAGGAATTCCGATTGGCCCAGATGTGCGGCCTGCACATTGTAGTCCATGCAGATGAATTGGAAGATCTGATTACTTACTATCAGGATCGAGGTCACTTTGAAGAGCTGATTGGACTCCTTGAAGCAGCGCTTGGATTGGAGCGCGCCCATATGGGCATGTTCACGGAGCTGGCTATCCTGTACTCGAAATACAAGCCAGCTAAAATGCGTGAACACTTGGAGCTATTCTGGTCCCGCGTTAACATTCCCAAGGTACTTCGCGCTGCTGAGCAGGCTCACCTCTGGTCGGAACTGGTATTCCTGTACGATAAATACGAAGAGTACGATAACGCTGTCCTGGCGATGATGGCTCATCCTACCGAAGCTTGGAGGGAAGGACACTTCAAAGACATTATCACAAAGGTGGCAAACATTGAGCTATACTACAAGGCTATCCAATTCTATCTCGATTACAAACCGCTTCTGCTGAACGATATGCTTCTCGTGCTGGCACCCCGAATGGACCATACTCGTTCAGTGAACTTCTTCACTAAGCAAGGACACCTACAGCTGGTGAAGACGTATCTTCGTTCAGTGCAAAGCCTAAACAACAAGGCAATCAATGAAGCACTCAATGGACTGCTGATTGATGAAGAGGACTACCAGGGACTCAGAACATCGATCGACGCGTTCGACAACTTTGACAACATCGCTCTTGCTCAGAAACTGGAGAAGCATGAACTGACGGAATTCAGACGGATTGCCGCTTACTTGTACAAAGGTATGTATGTTTGATACAAACTAAATGGTTTAAATTTAAGGTGGTGTCTATTAAGACAGTATAAGACTAAGTCAATGCTTTCTATCTACCTTGATAACCTTGTTGGAAGGAAGTTTACTCCAGCACCGTCCACTAAGTCGCCGACCTCTTCTTGGTTCGCTGTTGAATAATCTTTTCGCAGTTCTTTCTTCCGGCATCCGCACTACTTGACAATCCCACTAGTTAGGTCGTATTTATGCGTTTCACAAATTGAGTACAGAGTTTTATATTTGTAGACTAAAGAGCGGATTTCGTTTGTATTTTTAAGCTACGGGACGTAAGCTAGTTGCGAAGTCCGTGTAAAAAGTTCCTTTCGCTGTTGCAATACGGCTTTTCTCATCACATGTTACAAGTGGTCCAAGATAAGGAGATCCTTCAGCAACTTCAAACACATCCTCATCAATCACTACCTCAACACTAACAACACTACGCCTACCTCGGTCTCTACTTGCTACCATGTAGGGTAGCGAACCACTTGGGCAGCGGCCGGTATTTTAGGCACTCTTCGCTATAACTCAGTCAAGTCCAAACCAATTGACTTAAAATGTTGTACACGGCTAGATATTATACGTATCTCATTGCGTTCCAAAAATCAGTGACAAGCAGGGCGTGGAGGCTGAAACACGCCGCATTTCGCCTTTACCGCGTTTTCGCATTTTTATTTGTGTTTTCGTTCGTACTTGGGTGGAACGCTGATGGAAGAGTGAACGGTCGTCGGTCGTCAGTGACAAGCAGGGCGTGGAGGCTGAAACACGCCGCATTTCGTCTTTACCGCGTTTTCGTATTTTTCTTTGTGTTTTCGTTCGTACTTGGGTGGAACGCTGATGGAAGAGTGAACGGTCGACGGTCGTCAGTGACAAGCAGGGCGCGGAGGCTGAAACTTGCCGCATTTCGTCGTTCCCGCGTTTGCGTATTTTTCTTTGTGTTTTTTGTTCGCACTTTGTGTTAACGATCGACATTGCCCGCATCGTGGTGCTCGTGTTCGTCGTTTTTCCGAGTTCGGAAATGCTAGTATCCAAGAGATTGTTTTTCAGTGCGTCGGGTATTCTCGCTTATGTATTTTTTTCGGATTCTTCGATGGACGATCGGAGAATCAACGAGCGGTGTGAACGAGTGCACATTTAATATGGTTGGACCGTTTGCATGCTGAGACCAAAGCCAAACATAGAAAACCAGCTGGTCAGGATTACCCGGTGAGTTCGTTCCTTATTACTTTTTATATTTGAACATGACATATATGGGGATTTCGGAGGGGTAGCCTAAGGAAGTTAAATGAACTGGTTTCCGGGCAAATGTTCGTGGGGTGGCCAGACTTTGTCACGAGATAACAACTATCATGTTGTTTTCCGAAGGTCTCCAGTGAATTTAGCTTACCCTGCTACAACAAACCATCAGGTAGATCATTCCGTTCCGGTATGACTCTGCAGCCATAGGTAATCCTTGCGCTGGTGGTGGGTACACAATCATCATCATCATCATCATCATCTCATTGCGTTCCAAAAATTGTATCAATTGGTTCAGAATTGGCTGAGTTATAGCAGAAAAGTGCCCAAAATAGGACCCCTGCCGAGATGGTTCCACTTCCCTACTTCTTTTTGGCCGAATTTATTATCAATCTATGCTCACTGAGGAGGGAAAACTATCTCCACTGGTCTACGATCGATGCCGATAAGATAAACATTGTCCGCAAAACCGAAAAGTGTGTGCTACCGTCTGATGATGATGCCATGATGCTAATGTTACGGTTATTACACAGCATTTTTTATGTGTAGTAATTTCGTCAGTAATGCGCGTATCAACCTACTTTGAAATTATCTAACACGTGGTTAGCTTGTAAGATTTACTCCCGAAATTGTTTTTGTTTTGTTTGGGCCGCATTCCGCATTTCCTCTCTTAATGGCCGCTCGTAGTGTTTCTCATAGTGTTATATAATAAAATATGTGGACAAAGTCTGACCGTATTTAGGGAAACTTACGTATTTTCGGCCGTTTTGTTCTCTTCGTCAGGGGGGTCTTGTTGAACTCAAAGTTGGCGTCAAATCTTTCTCAATCATGCTGAATTGACCAACTTTCAGGCAATTTGGCTTTCAAAAACCCCTTATGACAAAAATAACAAAACTGCCCAAAGTCACCCTATATAATATTATGCTAGTATCTATAGCTCGAGTTGTCTGTTTTACAAAAGTGTGTCAGCAATTCCGCTAATTGATTGATGTGTTTTTTTTTTTTTCAGGAAACAACCGCTGGAAGCAGAGCGTGGAATTGTGCAAAAAGGATCGTCTCTTTAAAGATGCAATGGAATATGCAGCGGAATCCCATCAGGGAGAACTGGCTGAAGAATTACTTGGTTGGTTCCTAGAACGTGGCGCGCACGATTGCTTCGCGGCATGTTTATTCCAGGTAGGGTTTGCAATGTTAACTAACGTTTCGCAACAATGTAAAATTCTATGCTCTTTGAACTTTCAGTGCTACGACCTCCTGCGCCCGGATATCATTTTAGAGCTGGCATGGCGTCACAATATCATGGACTTTGCAATGCCCTATTTAATACAGGTATGTTAGAAATAGCTTAAAGTCAATCTCCACGAAAAAAAAAAATATAACATCAAATCCCCAGGTAACCCGAGAGTACACATCCAAGGTGGACAAATTGGAAGTAGCCGATGCTGAACGACAAAAGGAGGGAGAAAATTCCGAACACAAATCAATCATCCTGCCGGAGCCCCAACTCATGCTAACCGCTGGTCCGGGAATGGGAATGCCGCAGTATGCCCCGCAATATGCCGGAGCTTACGTTCCGGCGCAACCGAATATGTCACCATATCCGGGATATGGTGGTATGTAAAAACAACACCCACATACCTGCATACCTACACAACACACCCACACGTTCGAACATGCATCGTAGTTCTGAATTCGTTATTTGACTGTGCTATCGGTAGACACTAAAATCATTTATTTTTTGTCTTCTTAATTACGACTCGCTCGCTAACGTGCAGCGTTCAGCTAAGGTGAACATTACTGGTGAGTATATAGCTTTTAAATTACAATCATATTTTATATGTAGGGGGACCCGGGGCAAGAAGGTCACCTTAAGCATTTTGACATGGTATAAACACCAGTAAATCGAACGTTTATCGGATGCAAAGTTTAATGTAGATTACTATCTATAAAACTAAGTCCAAAGTTTAATGTAGATTACCATCTATAAAACTAAGTCCATATTGATATGAAACATACACGCTAACGCCGCTCAGCACTAAAGTGCATAATTTCCAGACTACACCAAAAATGTGTAACCCTTGCACATTTACAAAATCAGCTCCAGTGACCGCAAAATTGTTAAAATCGCAAAAATTTGTGTACGCCAATCTAGGTAGGATTACTAGTGACCTTGGAAAACAAAAAAAAATCAACATTTCGCATTTAGAAGAGTGTACGAGCTGTTTTTTGAGAATGTGTAACTGCTACACATTTTTGTGTGGTCTGGAAATTATGCACTTATGAGTAGGTCTTACACATTTTAGTGCTGAGCAGTTTTAGCGTGTATCATAAAAGTGTACAAAATATGAACATTTCTTTTGGTTGTTTTGCTCATTGAAAAAAATGGGCCGAGGCAAGAACGCCACTCTACCGGGGCAAAAAGGACACATACCTAATGAATCAGCCTTCTTCGGTGAACGCCCTGCTCGCTTTACCGGTATGTCAGAATCGGTCACCGCTTTGGAATTGGCGATCCTGCTGGCGGATGGTCGTTGTTTGCGGGTCGAAATTCATTTGTACCTGCGCACCATCCTCGACCGGCCTCTTGAAATCACAACAACAACAACGACTGTTTGACATTTGAATTCAAGATTATGTTCAAGCAAAGTGCGATTCAAAGACTGTTCCTTTTGCCCCTGGCAGAGGTGTCCTTTTTGCCCCGGAATGTCAATAGTGCATTTTAATGCATATTTTTGTATAAAATGGCGGCACAGCCACAGTATTCTATTACAAATACTTGCAATTATTGTAAACTGACTTTCAGCTTCGAATAAATCTAAAGAAATATGAAATGCCCTTTGAAAATCCTTATTTTGTGAGATGTCACTGTTATAATTTCTGACCAGATCCAAGATACAGCAATCTTCTCAGCAATTTTTAACTTAATTCAGGACTTTCAATACAAAATATGACGAATATTACATTATAAGACTGTGGAGAAGGTTCAGCAGTCATCAATTATGCCTATATCATTACGTTTCATAGGGAAATCATCGTGCCCCGGCGTCCTTTTTGCCCTGGGGTCCCCTACCTATTTATGTTTTGGCAATGTATTATTGTGTTCGCCAGTGGGTCTATTTTCGGAATATTTTGGGTTTCTTCTCGGTACTGGATTAATGAAT
Source organism: Aedes albopictus (assembly GCF_035046485.1). Classification (NCBI taxonomy): domain Eukaryota; kingdom Metazoa; phylum Arthropoda; class Insecta; order Diptera; family Culicidae; genus Aedes; species Aedes albopictus. The sequence continues at coordinate 204,261,927 of NC_085138.1, forward strand.
GGACACCATCTTATCCGTTTAATGGTAATTACCGCATAAGCGTATCACAATGGGTTCAGGTTTCTGAACTCAGTTTTACTCAATTAGTGTTTACCGATTACTCGGAAACGTTACGAAACTGCTGCAGTTGAGCAAAAACTCTACAGTTACATATCAAATACCACGAAGTTCCATAATCGGATTCACAGCTATCACATACAAATAAATAAGTTTGCCTTATATTCGCCATGTGATAGCTGGTCGGCAGTGGCCAGTCAATGCTTTGACCAGCATGCTGCAATTCTGTTTTGGCACTTTCACTAAGAGCAAGCAAATTCTTGAAAGACATTTCTGTACAGACTTTTCGAATAATTTTTGGACTAAGATTTGCTAAGGATTTTTCAAGAATGTCGACAGTAAAAAATCCCATGCAGTTTCTAATGAAATATTGCAAAAAGTTCATTATTTAACTTGATGATTTTGTGGCTATATCGGTCTCTTTCTACTCATAGTATAAGGGAGTAGAGATCAAAGTGGCCTACTTGCCTAATTTCACCTTCTATAAATTTTCACACTTGTTCGCTACCTAGCGAATTCTATCATATCTATCATTTCATTATCCACTTTGATCTCTACTCTCTTATACTATGAGTAGAAAGAGACCGATATAGCCACAAAATCATCAAGTTAATAATAGAATACGGTCGATAAACAAGAATATGTTCATTATTTAATTTTGTGATTTTCTGTGAGATTTCTTGAGTAGAATAGATTACATAATATGTTTCTACAACAATTTATCGTCTTATACCCCCATAGATTTATACAAAATATTTGTGAATATTCCTTGAAGGCTCTCACCAACATCTTAATCAGTTAAAAAAATCGCAAACATTCCCTATTAATTGACAAATAAATTCAATAGACTTTTGCATTAAATTTAATTTGAAATGCGCCGAAAACTGTTGGAGTTGCTCCATTTCTGCTGGAAGTTCAACCAGAAATAAATCAACTAATGCCGCCACATTTTTTTTCTAACAAAATTCAACAAACTCTTTTCTGCCAGGTATATGGTAAATTTACTTCTGCTAGTTATTATTTCTATTTCTGAACCTGGATTTTTTTTCCTCAGACCAGGAAAAATCAGGGAATTTTATGTTAGTAAACGAATAGACACCATGTATGAGCAACAGTAACGGCGATAGTATGCATTCTTATCTCACTCAGACAGAAAGCTTGTTTGTATCAATAACACCAACTAGAGAGTTTCTTGGAATTCATTGATGTGCTTCAAGATTTGAGTGAAAATACATAGGATCGTCCGACAATGAAAGTTGCTTGCTGCCGTCGGAAACTTGCAAGCAGGCTGAATATCTCTTACCACATAATTTTCTTGATTCTTTGGATTATTCGAGCTCAAGCTAGAAAGGCTGCATCCATTTATTACATAACGCTTTTTATATGGACCGTAATGCTCGGCCATACAACCCGCCTCTCCCTAGAGCGTTACGTAATTTGTGAACGGCGCCAAAGTCATAGGGGAGACCAGGGCCGGATTTACAAATGTGGGGGCCCGGGGCCACAGTGTTGTGCGGGCCCTCTTTTTAGAGGATTTTTTTTTTTCATTATAGAAAAGATCAGAAAATATGACAAATTCTTCCAAAAATTAGGGATGTTATTGGGGATATTAATCTAGCTTAATTAGCGTAACTAGAAAAAAGGCTATCTAAGCAAAACAGAGATCCAGATATGAAAATCTAATCTGAAGACGATTGCAAAAGAAATTTTATCAAGTAAATAACACTTTATCCGAGAGTGTTCTAAGTATTAGATTCCATTGATCAAGTCAAAATTTAAGAGAAAGTCCTTTAAGAAATTTAAAAATAGATTTTATAGGAGACATGTTTGATAAATTTCAGATAAAATTAATAGCGCTATCTTTGTGGCCGTTATTGCAAAAGCTCCGAATAGAATTTTTTGCGGAATCATTGATGAACTCTATAGAGTTGCAAACCGATTACAAGGTTTCTTTTTTTGTGGAACTTAAGCATTATCATTTCTAACGCGACTTCGATGATTATCTGATGAACGCGCAAAATAATTGTTCAGAACTTTTTGAGAAACTTCAGGAGGCAAAAAACCCATAGTGGTATTTTTAGCGGAAATTTAACTAAAAGCTGCTGAAGAAATTTCATCGGAAATCCATATTGAGTTCCTGATGGAATTTCTGTTTTATTTTGAATAGAGTTATAAGTAAAATTTCACAATAATTTTTGGCGGACGAAATTTTTACCAATTTAAACAAAAATGGTTTGCTAAACTTTAAATATTTCAGGATCTTTCAAGAATTTCTCCACCAATATCTACTGAAGTTTTTATAAGGAACCTATGGATTTGTTAAGAGTTCGCCTTAAATAACACATTCACGCAGGAAGAAAATCAGACCAGATCTCTGCAAAAAAAATCCGCCAAAAATTCTTGCTAGTTCCTTTAAAGAAATGTTTCAACAATTTTGGGATTCGATTTAAATAATTTATAAGTTTGGTAAGCGGAATCAAACTCTAGGACTTTAAAACCTTTTTCTTATTCTGATAGAAACACTTGCAAATATTCAAAGAACTATGTTGAAAATTTTTAAAAATAATACCAATAATTTTCGATTAGTAAACACGAATTTTCAGCAGAAACTGTTCGACTCTCTATTTCATGGAGTTTAAGGTTTCATCCAGAATTCAGGTGAAGATGATCATTCCGAACCATAAAAATCTTAACAACTTTCAGAGAAAGTTTGAAATTTTATAAAAAAGGCAGATATCTGCTTCTTTCTAATTTGAAGCACAATATTTCACACACATCTTGAGAGTAGAAGTACTTGTGATAAAAATTAAATCACGAATTTTTCAGCACTACTTTTTTTCGGTTCCCATTTGAAGTTAGATTTTGTGGGGGCCCCTAAAATGTGGGGGCCCGGGGCCATGCCCCCCCTGGCCCCCCCTTAAATCCGGCCCTGGGGGAGACTATCGTGACAGAGAAATGAAGGAGTAGTTTTAACATTCTTTTTTCAGCAATTTTTGTTAGGAGTCTGGGGAGCAATATTATTGGAAAACCCCGTATAAACACAATAAAGAAGTGTCCATAACAGATGATTCGGGGAAATGGATTGTGAGGGAAACGGCATTTGGGTGATCGGCGTTCGGGGTAACGCAATCGTTATTCCCTAAGTCATCATTTCCCATGTTTTAAACATTAAAATCTCTTAATAGGTAAATTAACAAAACATCGCCCTTTTTCGTTTCAGATCATTTCGTTTTCAACTAGTTGTACAAGAGAGGTTATATATATTATCGCAAACAAGAATATAGAACAGAAAAACAGAAATTAAGATATAACAACTAAACTATAAACCGAAGAGTTCGGATGCTATATTTATTAATTTGTTGATATATTTTTCAATTAAATCTAAATTGTGTTAGTCCCTTTGATCGAGACTATAATAAACAATAAAGATATTGTCCATCTCTAAATCGATCTTATTCTATCCAACTGCAGCCACTGGTGCTCGAATGTAGCCATGCCTAGTTAAGTCACACAGATGGAAGAGAAGTTAGGAAGATGTTTCATCCCAGCCTCTTAAGTTTTCATGAATTTGTGTGATTCATCTAAGTGGTAACCATTTTGTATCGATGACTATGTCTTTGTAGCAAACATCGTTGATAAATAAATAAGCAGTGATGAAGTTAATGAAAAAGATACCTTCGGAAAATTTGTTTTGCATAACAAACGTCGTTAGAATCAAATCTACAGAAATATTGTAAATATATTCAAAGAAGAAAATGGAAAGAATTATATAATTCAAAAATTATATAAAAAATATATATATATGAAAGAATTGTAGGTATTTCCGGTGGTGCAAAACGTTGAAAAATAAAACTCAAATTCTCATCAACAGTAGGTATACATATTTGCACATTTTTTTTTAAACAAAATAATTTCTTTTGTGCATTGTTTGAGAAAAAAATATAAGATGAAACGATTTTAATATAAACTAAATCAGTATTTCTCCGTAATGGATTTATTGTAACAAAATTGACCACTTTCATTTCGATTGAACCTATGTATCACTCTTCAACGTTGTTTGCTAGTCATCTTTGCTTTCTTTTGACGTTTCGTTACTATACATTATTCACCGGTTTTATATTTTTGTGTTTTACAAACAATCATAAATTTGCATTCCTTCCTAAAATAAATTATATGAGAGTAAAAACGTTATAAGGCATGATGAAAGAGGTGACTTGCCAGTTTCGCTGTATTGTCTGACTTTTTAATTAGTTATGTTATCAAAGTCATGTATCATAAAATCATGCGCGAGATGCAAAATCATACAATGGACAACTCCAAAAACAGAATATGTATCAAGCCAACTAATACTGTAATATGGCCGCATAAGCTGTCATGATCGCAAACGTGCAATCGCCTGCTTTCCTTGTCGTAAGGGACTGTTATGCGATTATGACTAGCGTATCACACTGAGTCGTATAGTACTATACTTAGTAGAAAATATATTGATATATGCTTAAATCAACTGACATGTAGGTATATGCGTTTTAGCGAAACATGATGACCACTCCATAACCTATACGGCTCTGCGGCCAAAAATAGATACCTATAGGGTAGGGCGGGGCAAGATAAGCACCCCAAAGATCCCGTTGAGTTTACTGAAAGTTAACACAATTTTTCAAAGTACCTCTCAGTAGTTCTTTTCTACCGTCGATGGGGGTGACAATGGGTCTGGGGGGTGAGATTGGGTCAAAACGGAGAAACATAAAATTTGAAATAGCTCATCAACTATGGCTTATTTATATTGAGAACTTTATATTATTCCAAAGAGTAGATGTTTTTACACGTCATGATGCAGAATAAGATGTTAAGCAATAATAATTTTTTGCTAAATTTGTGGCTAAATTTATATGATGAAACTACAGGCATACCTCGATAGTACGTACACCACCGCTTCGTTTAGTGTACGTACTATCGAAACGTACGTACTATCGAATCACAAATTTTTATTTCAAATTTCATTTTCAAATCAAAGAATGTTATTTCTAGAACGTCAGGATTGCCATGAAATTATATGTGGCCTAAGGGTCTGTTCATTAATTACGTAATTTTGCTTGTTTAGGATCCTATCTTTATTGGAAAAATCTTCTTGTGCTCTGGGGATGCTTCGTAGAGGCATCTCGTCTCTGGGAACTTATATTGATTTTATTTGAATTATCTTTTAGAACCATCCAAACTGGTCTAGATATAATTAAATCGATCTAGATCAGTTATATCTTGTTATAGAAACATTCTAGAAGTATTTTCTCCTGCAATATATATTGCCATGATATTTTCAAAATCTTCCGAACATTGCTCCTTCTAGGACACCTGCAAGAGTTTAAATTTTTTACGAGAAGGGATTCCTAGAGGTATCCCGGCGCTCTTGGAGGAATTCAAGGAAAAAATACTAGATGAATCTTAGAAAGAATTCCTGTATAGCCGAGATTCCTACAGGAATTATTTCTAAGATTCAAAGAAATTCTTGGTGATGTTTCGGAAGGAATCTCTGGAAAAATCTCTGAAAGAGACCCTGGAATCTCATAAGGAATCGCAGAAGAAACTCCTGGAAAAATCCTTAAGGAATCCCAGGAAGAATTCCTGGAGAAATCTCGGAACCAACACCTAGAGGAATTTTGGAACTGAAAGAAACTTGAAACTTGAAGAAATCCCTAAAGCAAGCGAGAAACCGAAATGTCTTTCCCCGAATCCCACAATTCGGGTTTACTCAAAAACAATTGAATTGGTACAGCCTAAATGACAATGCAAGCCGCGATTGCTCAATATTTTTTTTTCTAAGTTTTTGATGTTTTGTGACCTTTTTGTTTACGTTCGGACTTCAAGAGATTATTTCCAGAATTTCTCCAGAAGTCCCTGGAATCCTCCAGGAATTTCATCCGAGATTCTCCGAATAGTTTCTTTTATGATGTCTCCGGATTTATTTTTTTGGGCTTCCAGGTGGTATTCCTGGAAATTCTAGAATTTCAGAATTTCTCTAGGAGTTCTTTCGGAAATTTTATCAGAAATTCTTACCAAGATTCCTGCAAAAACTCCTTGCAACAATCCGTAAGGATTTATTCCTGGAATTTCATACGAGATTCTTCCCGGAGTATCTTCTGGAAATTCTTCAGGAATTCCTATTGAAACTCTTCCAGAAATCCTACAAGATCCCTGACAAGTATTATTCCTCTAAAAGCTACTCTGAGATCCCTCCAGGAACTTCTTCCGATATTTTTTCGGGAGCTACTTCTGATTCAAGTATTCCTTCTGGGATTCCTACAATAATTTCAACAGGTAATCTTTCTGGGATTTTTCCAGGATTCTTCCGGAAGTTCTTTCCGGGATTCCTCCGGGAATTTCTTCTTGGTGATTGTCAGGAATTACTTTTCAGGAACTTCTTCCGGGATTCCTCTTTGAGCATCTTCTAGGAATTCTATCAGAAATTGATTCCGGGATTTCCTCGAGAATTTTTTCCAGGAACCATCCAGGCATTTTTTTTTTTTGGTTTCTACTAAGATCTTCGTCAGGAATTCATGCAGACCCTTTTGGAATTCTTTCAGATGTTTGTAATGGAAACCCTCCTGGAGTTCATTATGATTTTTTTGGAGTATTTTGTTTTTTTTTTTGAATTTCTCATGTAGTTTCTGTAGGATTTTCTTGAATAAACACAGGAAAAAGTAACTTAGTCATAGCTCCCTCCTAGAGGAATTCTAGAATAAGTTTGTGGAGAAACCACGGAAGGAATACCCTAGAAAGTTTCAGGAAAAATTACTTAGGTAATCCTAGAAAAAGTAATGCTGAAGGAATCTCCAAAATATATTTAATCTATTAAGCACCCTCACGTATGTATCACGAATCCCTGTAACTAAAATCCGAAAGCCTTAGGTTTCTTCGTTGCTGGAAAAATAACAGGTTTCGCCTTCACCGAGCCTTTCTCCGCTGCCAAGCTCATATTTTCCTTAGCCAGCTTTTTGACTGCAAGATTGTAAATTACCTGCATGATTCCCGCTTCTTCCTTGATGAAATCCAGCTGCTTTTCAACATTTCCGCGCAAATACTTTGGCTGTTCCCCACGTCGTTTGCGAATCATACAGTAAAGATGATAGATAGCATCTAGCATGCAGCTGGTTTTCATCTCATTTGCAGCCATATAGCTTTTAGCGGTGGTTATGGACTTCTCCCATTTTAGGCACTCTTCCCAAGCGCGCACATATCGTCCCTAGAGGAAGTAATGGTGGTGATTTTCATTAAAGCATATGTCATTTTGAAAACATTCACTAACCTGTAGTTCTGAAAGATCGTTATTTAGGCCCGTGATGATGTGTAACGCCGTTTTCGTAGATTCCATCAGGTTATCTCTTATGGTTTCAATCTCTTGAATTTTTTGCTGTTCAATTTCTGATATTTCAACCTGCGCCAAAACTGTAAAACATAAAAAAATTAGAGAAAATACTCTATGGTTTTGTTACATTCATCCGAAAGTTATTCCCTACCTATAAACTCAAATTTCCAAAATTATATTTCCTTAAAATAAACATTCTCCATATTTTTATCCTTGATGAAAAGAACAACAATCTCAATCTAACATCAGAACATTTTAAGTTTAGTGGTAAATTTATCCAATGGGGCTTTCCGATTTTACGTAATAACTTTACATTATACATACACTTCATTTTAATTAGGGTGGGGCGGGGCAAGATGGGTCACCTAAGGATGGATCTCCATAACTTTGTAAATACAAATCGTATTGGTTTTCATTCGTCCGCTACTCTTTAGTACACTAGTTAGCTATGCTAAAAGTCGATGAAAAGGTCATTGAATACAAAATATGATGTTGAACAAGCAGTTTTAAAAAGTGATCGATTTTGCGCCGTGAAAAAAAGTGCGGGCAAGATGGGTCACCTTTTAAGTAATTCACATTTTCTCAACGAAAAACGTCAAAATATAAGATTTGTTCCGCATTCATATATGCTCCATATCCATACTGAGTAAACAAGAGCTACTAGTAAACGTTTTATAAATTTATTTGGAATATAAAAAAAACTTTACGATTTGAGTGGTCCTAAGGCGACTTGAAAATCGATGTTTTTACTAAAAAATTATAATAATTTTATGTTATAATTTTGAGCGTTCATTCCGCTTGATTGAAGTCAATTTGAGATAGTCGTGTAATAAAAAATAAATAACTTTTGAATGTTCCAAAAAAAAAACGTTCAAAATTGTATCGCAAATGTATCGCATAAGAAAAATGGCTAAGAACCATTTTATATTTTATTTCCAATGAGAGTGAATAATTCTTCAATCAATGCCCCAAACTTTTGTATATTCATGCTGGTCTTCTAACAAAATTATGAACATAATCAAAACATGAGTAATGCGCTCGAAAATGGCACTGACCCATCTTGCCCCGCGACCCATCTTGCCCCGCCCCACCCTACATCTGAACCTTCTGAACATCTGAACATTATTATCATGAACTCAATTGGACTGCATGATGAACCGAAGGTTTTTTTTATAATTGTTATATAATTGCATTTCATACTCATTTTAGATGCATTTCCCGCCCATGGTGTCTATACTGCCGTGAATCGCATATCTGTCCCATTTGCATTGGAAATCCAGCAAAGATGGGACTGATATGCGCTTCACGGCAGTATAGAGTACCATAATTTTCAACCCTTGTATCTCTGAAACTTTTTTGAATATTTTTATATTTGTAAATCATAATTTAACATGTTTATCTTTTTTTTTATGGTAATACACATGCTCAATCAATCATAATTTAACATGTTTATCTCCATGGCAGTACACTTGCTGTTCCGCCTATGATGCCAGAATCTAAACTGCCATAATGTAGGGGTAGGCGGGGCATAATGAGCAGGTGGGGCATAATGAGCACCTTGTATTTTCACTGTAAATCTTCAAATTACCAAAACAAATTGCTTGATTGTAGCCTTATTATCTAAAATCCAATGAGTTGATGAAAAAACATTAGTAAAAAAATCCGTTTACCTTGAAAAATTTATCAAAATGCGTAAAGTGGTCATGTACTGGGAAAATATTATAAGAATCAGGTGACCTAAAATAACGTGTTTGGTATCGAAATCACAACTTAGTGGGCATCTGTCGATTTTCTTGATATTCCCTAGGCCAATGAAATGTATTTGTAACACTTTTCAACTATTTGTATATTTATTTTGTTGAAAAAATATGCTTCAAAGAGTTGGTAGTAGGGTGAGGCAGAATGAGCAACTAGTGAAAAAATAATGAAAATGGTAAACAGCTTCAACAAACAAAATTTAATTTTGGTTTTCTCTGTTTTAATGCATATAGTAAGGTTTTGTCTGTAACTTTCAATTTATTAGCTATAAAATTTCAGTATCTGTATATTATCACCGTTTAAAAATTCCTCAATAGAAGACTCATTGGAACCCCACAGTTCCCTACAAATTAAACCCCGTAATCCCTTCAAATTCTCATTGATTGTTGCGTCTCAGATTGTTGCCGGTATGCTTTATCATTGACAAGATTAATTAATTAGCATTTGATTGTGTTCAAAACTGATATTGATCATCCTGCCCAACCTAAGGTGCTCATTATGCCCCACCCCCAAAACGCAACTCGCGATTTTATACGTTTTTAAAAACATAAAATTCTACAACATTTATAACTTTATTCGGAATTTCAACTATTAGCTTTTGTCAGTTAAGGTTCAAATAAGGATTGAACGTTAAAATTACACATTGGTTGCACTTAATTTACTGGATTTGATGGCAAAATGCTTGGGCTGCTCATTATGCCCCGCCTACCCCTATCTCCACATTCCTGAACACACGGATTGAATTTTATAATTCCGGAAGAACTTCCCTTTCGTTAGTGTTGGCTCTCGCAACAACACTAATTATGCGCATACAAATTCGATGTTTTTGTTAATGAAAATTGTCACGAAATCCTATTTTTTCGACAAAAAAAAATTAAGGGTAAAGCCACAGACAAACAGACGTAACACTCTGATAATTCACATGGTACACCGATTAAACGGTCTTTTTCAAAATTTGATAGTTGGCAAACTGCCCAACCGTGGCGCTCGCATCGTTTTTGTTCGAGTTTGACGTTTGCTCACTACCGGTGGTGGTCGGCCAAACATAGGCCTTTTAGCATTGGGCGAATATGTTTTCGTGACTATGATTTGAATCGAAAAATGTTCAAAGTGTTACGTCTGTTTGTCTGTGGTAAAGCCATCAATATAATGACATAGTTATCCTCATGGAATGGAAAATATAAATAGTTTACCCTGGCCAAGATCACAGAGTTCGACGGTATTAAAGTGAAGGATGTTGAATTTAATTCTTGTAATGAAAATATCACCTTTAACACTTTAATGCGCCTCCAACGGTTCATTGCGAACCGGCTGCTACAGATGGAGTATGGCTGATTTATCAGAAATGCTCGATATACAGGAGGGACCTGCTGGGGCCTAGTAGTTTCTATACCCAGAAAACAGTTCCGGTCGATTGAGTCTGGGAGGGTTTCGAGAGTCGTTGTGAATCACAATGAAAATATTTGTGTTTTGTGACGAGTCTCGGAATCTTTTTTGAGTCAGCAGACTTTGAACTGTTGTCTGGGCTTCCCACTATTCGGTTATTTTTAACAATTCCATTCAAATATGTAATAATTAGTAGTATCTCGTGTATTCAATTTGTTAATGCATCCACTCAACATTTGATGCGCTTTCGTAATTTAATTTTCTCTATAATTATTTTTATATATGATAGTTTTGTGAGCAAACTCTAATGTTTCGAACACCCAATGCCTAATAATGTTTTCTTACGATATCAATTTAAAATAACAAAGAAACTAAGGGGCTGTCCATAAACCACGTGGTCATTTTTTGGGACTTCTCAACCCCCCCCCCCCCCCTGGTCATTAGTCCATACAAAAAGTTTTATTCGTCCATACAATATGGTCATCGGACGAACCCCCCCCCCCCCCCCCCCCTCATGACCACGTGGTTTATGGACAGCCCCTAATAGTGGGAAGTGCAGCATTGAATAGTGCTTGCTTATAGATTCGAAGCTAACGTGTGATCAAGACGAAATCGACAAAAACTGACTACTTCGACTTTGACTAACGTAGACTATTTATGACAAATTAGAGATTTTTACATTAGATTTACACAGTGATGGGAGAGGTTTCTACGTCCGTCGGCGTGCCGCTAGGAACATTAAAAAAAAAAAAGAATGAAATATAAATAGTTTCCTAACCGATTTTATTTTTTTTGCGTAGTCATACGTTGAAAGGAAGAGAAACATGTTTGTGATTGATGCAATATGAATGGTGCACATATGTAGATGGGGAGGATGATGGCGTGCAAAAAATTAAGCAATGAAAACTGGAAAATTTTCCAATGTAATCATTGTCTGCAACCCATTCTAGAATTCTTATGGCGTAGAAGTTTAAAGTTTTTTTGAAAAACTTGTCTCTAATCGTAGTGGATTTGTAGAAATGTGATTCGGAAAGTGATTTTTTCGGATTATCAAAAGAAGAATCCTGTGCTATGAACGTATATTACAAGAAAAGCGAAGAAATAAAGTTCTCCAAATTCAGATTTGAGTTCCAATAGCCTTGGGCAATAATTTATGCATAGAAAATAAGAATTTGTTCTACCATTTTGAGCAAAATTTAAAAAAAATCCGATTTTATCCACCTATGGTGAACAGAACCCTTCTCACACTTATTAAAATTATTGTTGTATTATTTGTATTTAAAATATTTGTTTTGTGTGATTGACCAAAATTTCTAGAAAATATTGCGGATTTGGAATCTAGTGGATTGGTTTCCAAAATAGCATCATGAACCATGGACTAAACTACCAGAAAAGCCAGACACCTCCTAGAATCTTGTATGGAATGTTTAAAAAATAGCTTACATATTCTGGAATTAGTTAGCTCCGAAGTACTTGGTACTCATGGTTATGGTGTAGAAAGCACAAAAATGCACTAAGTTAAACAAAAATGTATAAAAATATTAAATTTTGAATGTTTTCAATGGATCTAGTCGAAAGTACTAATAATGCAATTTCAAATGCAGAAAACCGCTTCTTGATAGCATTGTTGGCTTGGTTACTGTGCTTCATGGCAGTTACGGGAGATAAAACCGCTTCGTTCTTTGAAGGTTCTTCTAAATAACGATGTACTCTATTGCAAATACAACTTAACAATGATGTCGTAAATAAAAATTAGCATGTAGTTATTTTCAAATAAGGTATATAATCACATAGGGTCAGACATTGCTGAAAATAAATAATAATAATAATCTCTAGAATCAAAAACTTGCATTTATGGAGCAAAAAGTATGCAATTTTTCATTATGGCCATCATTAAGTATTAAATTTATGATGAAGAATGTACTTTAAAGCATATTTTTCTTCGGTATCATTTAGAATGCGATTCTCTTCTATACTGGACAAATTTTGAACTGATTCCGTAGTGTTATTGCATCACTGGAGTATTTTTTATCAATTTCATTGATAACAAGGCAACTCACTATATCAAGCTGTATAATGCTTGGTGCATTACTACTGACCAACTATTACACTCTACCTTTAGAAGAATAGTATTAGATCCCAACACATTGAAAAGTTCATGAAAATGTTAAAACTATGTATGTGGAAAGTTGTGTAGAATTTTGAGAAATGGGGTTTTAATGAGTTTTAACGAAAACCGCTTCAGTTCCATAACTAAGGACAATTTGTATAATGTTATATTTTTCCTACACTGTAGAATAGCTATGGAAATTTATGCAAAAAACCGATAATGATTTTATTGAAAAATAAAAAAGATATCACATAAATAAGGTGTCCTCTTTATAAAATGAACAGTCCTTATTCGTCTCAAATATTTAATTTCCTTTTCTCCTCTGGCTTCATCCTATCCAACGTGACCCTGTCCGACTCCAAAAAATCACACTGTTGTCTATTCACACGCTTGATGTTGCCATGCCTCCAGCATGAATTTAGGCACTGTCCAGGGTGGCCACTCAGTCGGGAATTTCGGGAAAACCGGGAAAAACTCGGGAATTTGAAACCACCGGGAAAAAGTCGGGAAAACCTCGGGAATTGTTGCTAGCCACCGGGAATTTCCAACAAGGACACTCGGGTGACTTCTAAAATGTATACTGTTTCCAGAAGCATAGGTATGAGAATCTATGGGATATGCAGTCAAAAACTGTTGAATGAACTTGTCTTCGAGTAATAGCATTTAAAGTGAATCATAGTGATATTACCTAACATCACAGTTTGAATAATTTAAAAGATATTCTAGAGAACATTATGGTGGAAAGACTGGTTGAGACAAATAAAAATATGTATAGATTCATATGACCCTTCTGCATTTCAGAATGTACATTGTACATGTTCAGAACGCATCAAACGTCCTATAAAAGTTCTATAAAATAAAATATAACTTCTTTCTGAAAAAAAGTTCTGATACAATCTCTAGGAGAATACTTGTTATAGTCTTCGAGCGAAAAATCCTTTAGAGATTCGGATAGTATGCTGATACAATTTTGATTGATTTCTTGAATGAATTGCTCCAAGAAATTTTTAAGGTAATGCAAGCAGAAATTCAAATTAAGAATTTAAAAAATCAGGATGAAAAATTCTGGTGAAAACATTCTTTCAATCTAAAAATAATTAGTGAAAATCATTTGGAAGAATAAAAGAATTAAACGACGCCTATTGTAGTTCATAAAAGTATTTCTAATATTTTGTTTGAAATATTTCTGTCGTTTTTTATAAAGTTCTTCGCTGCATGCTTTTGTTGAACTGGTGAAAAAAGTGTTGGGAGAAAACTGAAGTGAGATGTTGGAAAAATCTCTTTTTGTGAAGCTTAGCATACATTCCTGGTAAAACTCCTGGTCCACAAAATTCTGGAGAATTTGGAAAATTCGTAGTTTCTAGTTATACTACCAATTGAAATTGTGGCGGGAGTTCCACTGAGTATTCAAAAGCATCGAGAGCAATCTAGTTGTATGATTTATGGATGAATTCCCAAATAATTGATCTGTCTCTAAATTTTGGGGAAAATAATTTCTCAAACACAAATCTTTAGGAACATCTGGAGATATTACTAACCTATCTGAAAATGTGATCAGAAAATTAATCTCTGAAAATTTCATATTGCAATCGCTGATGAAATAACTGAATGCTAGACGATTATCAGACAATATCCAAGGTTTCTTTGATATCTTAAATTTCTCCTAGAATTTACGATTTCAGCCTAAGAAACCTGCCTGATTTTCTGCAGTAGCCATTTACGCTACCATTAGTTCGCCACTGATTTTCCATTGAAACGAACGAACGACCATCAAAAATACTACACGGATTTCGCCAGAAGATTTCCCTAGAAATTGTTTCGTGAAAATTCTTTCAAGAGTAATCTTTTCATATTTTTGGAATAATACTAAGAAATTCACTTATTATTAGATTCGTACAACAAATCCTATACCGTCGTGCGGGGCTACTTTTGAAATACGGGGCTACTTTGGACACTTTTGAATATGGATTTTTTGAATTTGAAATATCGTTCAAATCTGTTTGATGTCTTTGGGACTATTATGACGCAATATTTTTCCCTTCATTTGGTTGAAATTGTTTTTCAAAAAAACTCTTTATTGCTTGTCAGGAGGCGAAAAAGCATCGAATGAATCATAAAAATATACATAACGTATCAGAACATTTGCTCTGTAAGCATTGTTTCTGCAGTTCATAAATTTCAAAGGGTTGCTCAATTCGTGCAAGAAGTATCGACGTAGCATATACAATCGAATATTTGTATGGATACACAATATAAATGACCGTTTCACCTAAATAATGGAATGATGGCCCCCAGACAGCCTTTTAGTCTATATTAAAATATCACGCTGCTCATAAAACCAAAGGTAGCACAGAACCACCTAAAACGCATATATTTATTGAAATCATGTGTGATATAGTATACAACAGTATTGGTACAAAGTAGTATTCTAAATAAACCCGGAATTTTAACTGCAGTTTTGTTTTAATTATGAATGTCCAAAGTAGCCCCCCTCTGGTTCTATATGATATGTCTCCGATTGATGTATGGACAACTTTTTTGTTCATGGATGGATTTAGTTCAAATTTTGCATGCATCCTACATACATATTCACAATTATTATGTGTAAAAATTGTGGAAATACATTCACTACTCTGGGAGTTACAATGTCATAAAGTTGAAAAACCATTAAAAAGTGTATAAAGAAGCCCCCCACGACGGTACCAGTTATGGCTATAGTACCTCAAATTCGCCATAGTTGATTTTCAAACTTAAACGATGCAAAACATCAAGAAAAAATATGTGAACAATAGATCACGTTCATAAAAGATGATTGCACTCATTCAAATTTCACATTTTGCTCAAATTATGATAGAAATAAATCATTTTCCTTAAAATTTCGGCTTCCTTGCACCCTATTTCGCCATAGTGTACCAGTTATGGCAAATCCCATAAGGAATGCATGTAAATAGTGCGAAGTGGCACCGAAATTAAAAAGTATGTCCATAACTGGTACAGGGTTCCTATCATTGTCACACGCCGTAATAAATAGTAAAAGTGGGTTTAGCTCAGATTTCATATTTTTCCTGTAAAGTATGAAAACAAATCTATCATTTGACATATCGACGACATTCGTCAGTCTTCTTCTTATTTTTGTGGAAGTAGTTTTCCTTAGGTAGTGCGATAACTGGTACAGGCACCCTAGATTTAAACTATTTGGGAAAAAACAATTAACGACATGTTTTGCAGGGTAACTTTTCGATACTGTATTTTTGAATTTACTAAAGTTTGTCATTCAAACGTCGTACTCGCCTGCCAACTGTGTTTTTTTTTTTACATAAAGCTCTATAGGGACATCCCCCTCAAAGTCATCTGTACGGGAGCCTCCCGTTCCAGAGACCGGAGAGGTCTCACAGCAGTCTAAGAACCTTCCCCGGTCCCCAACCTATATACATACAAAATTTCACGCCGATCGGTTCAGTAGTTTCCGCATCCATTACGGTCAGACAGACAGACAGAAATTCATTATGTATTATACATATATATATAGATAAAAAGTATCTCATCCTAATGCTAATTTAAACCAATTTCCATAAAAAGATAAGGAATTTTTAGAGGAAAAACTTTGCCGAAGACAGCATGACATTTTTTTCTATCCGTTTTAGAGTTAGGCAGCATCCATTTATTACGTAATGCTAAAATCGGCATTTTTGACCCCCCTCCCCCCCACCGCACAGTGGTCCAGATTTGAAAATACATGGCAAAAATTGCCAAATCATATCAGTCTGCTAGTTTTAGCTTAAATGAATACACTGAAACATTATTGAGCTCTCAATTTCATATTAATGGAATTTAATTATTTGTCGATTTCTTCGAACGAATTCCGAACAAAATTGCTGTTTTTCATACAATTTGGCTCTTCACATATCACTATGGCGCTAATGTTTTGGCAGCTGTTGGCAGCTACAATTTTCCTTAATCAATTCTGCATACTTAGATGAACGTTTGCACCGAATATCTGCGCGGGGAATAGCTGGAAGCAATTTGTAAGACAATTTGAAGTTGAAGTATAAGAATTTCTCGTACTATAATCATATGTGATGTTAATTTTGAAGCCAAAAGTGTTATTTTGATCTCTTTTTCCATTGCAGGTGCCTAATATACACAAGAACTTACGAATAAACTTCTGGAAGCCATTGAATCACTTCTATTTTTAGATTTTTGTAGTAGTTGAACTTGCTTGTGTTCCCTATCAAAAAATTAGCAATTTTTCCATCACCAGCTATTTAGCGCTGTAAAAAGATACAAACTCATGATTTCCAATTTATTTAAAAGACAGTCAACGCTTCTGATATTGTAGATGAATGATCGATGTACTGAAACCCATTTAAAAGTTGTCCAAAAATTTAGTTTCTGCGAGCTTTTCTCAAAATTGGACCATTGTGCACCGTAAAGCTTTTTTGTATGAAACTCCCAAAATTTTTGTGTGGACCGTAACGCTCGGCCGCACTATAGTTATAACTACCATACCCCCCTCTCCCTTGAGTGTTTCGTAATTTGTGGATGGCGCCTTATTCACGATTTACTATATGGTAAAATTTGATTTTTTAGGTATTTTTCCAAAAAACCATTTACAAAGTGAAAGATATTCTCCACAAAATGTTATTTATTTATTACTTTGTCTTCGACTTAGTCGTACAGACTGTTCTAATATTAACTATACTAAATTAAGTATCCTATTTCTAAACCATTCTTTACACACCAAACGCTTTCAGCAATATTTTGCTGAATTTTTGGCAAAGTTTGCTGAATTTCAGCAAAACGTACTGGTGATCAGCAGAGTTTACTGAACAAATCAGCAAAATTTTGCTGAATTCCTGCAAAATGTTTACTGAAACCTTCAGCTCGGCAAAATTCCGCAAAATTTTGCTGAAACCCTCAATCGATTTTTGGTGTGTATACACACTATATATATTGTCTATCCGGTTGGAAGTGTCGCAAGTCCACAAGTGTCGCAACTGTTTCGCATCTAGTGCGCTGTGTAGCTGACAACAACGAGAAGGATGCGCACTACTTTTGACATGATTAAAAAACGTCGCGAGTTGGGTCGCGTCGCGACTTGATTGTGCGAAGTCCGGTTTGGTGGCGGCCCGACAATATGTCTATAGACATATTAAACTCGAAACTAACACATACATTATTGAAAGTTCGTATACATACACTTAATGGGTTGTTTTGGCTGTAGTTTGTTCTGTGACTCGGAACAGCAAGAAAAGTCGGGGCGGAACATTCAAAGGGACTTCAGCAAGAAGCGCCGGACAGTCGAGTACATCATTGATAATGTCAAATAAAAAGAGTTGTTGAAGCTTCGTTCTTCTTGCTGAAAGGCTTTCCATGTTGATAAACTGGCAACGGTCGGGGTAGCTTGGTAAATTGAAGGGATCTCTTCAGGGGAGATCACGCAGAGTAAATCGCAGAAACCACTTCTGGACACGCTCGATTCTGATAATATGCGTCATGTGATACGGCGACCAAACAGGGGCAGCCAGGGCCGGATCTAAGGGGGGGCCGTGGGGCCCGGGCCCCGGGCTCCCACATTTTAGGGGCCCCCACAAAAACCTTTTTTGGCTGCTAACATTAGCTTTATTTTTCATATTGCTCATGTACTGTTCAAAAATGAGGAAAAACATTTTGGTTCATCTCTCCGAGGGGCCTCCACATCTGCTCGGGCCCCCACAATCCTTAATCCGGGCCTGGGGGCAGCATATTCTAGATAGTGGTCCTCAGGCTCATTGTCTACGCGGGCCACAATTGAATTTTACAAGGAGGCTGTGAGCCGCAAAGCATTTCAGAATTGAGGGGCCCAGATAAAAGTCACCATTTTTGACAATATTTTGAGCATATCAAAAAACTCTTCAGAATTCAAGCTTTCAGGAACTTTTTTAAGATTTTTTTGCGATGTTTAATAATATACAATACAGCCTAGATTCGCTGGTTGGGTCCCGGCTGCGCCCCGATTAGCGAACCGTGTTCGTTCGTTGGGGTAACTGACAACTGATCAGAATGCTCTAGAGTCTAGACACACGCAAGTGACGACAAATACGTCACAAAACACTCACACACTTGAACAAACGTTCTGTATATAGAAGCTGCGATGCGGCGGCGGTCAGATGTCATACTCGTTTTAACATTGATTTTGACACTGACAGTGCTTTTTAGTTGGGTTTTGCCCCAACCAGTAAACATCCAACCAGCGAGACTGCCCATCTAACGAGCCCGCAATGAACGAATCGGCACTGTAATTGAAAGAAATTTGGGTCAATTTTGAAACTCCATCCATTTTGTATGGGATGAAAAATTGGTGAAAAATATTAAGCCTCATTTACTTGAAAGTGGTTTTTGTCTCTTACACCCCTTTGTTTCTGATCCCCTTAATTTTGATCAAATTCAAATAGAGTTTCAGGATACAACTTCGCCATACAAGTAATTATTTATATTCTACAGAATTATGTTTCAGAGTAAAAATAAAACATGTCATAAGTATTTTGCAAATGAAAAATAATTTTAAAGTTAACTATACTGACTTAAAGAAAGCTTATTGTTTATGTGTATCTTTTGCTTGGGAATTATTTTTTTCTTCTTAAAAGGGCTTTGATAAAAATGTTTGGTTTAAGTTTTTGCAATCTTTATAATATATTTCAAAATCACTTCGCGGGCCGCAATAAACCTTCTCGAGGGCCGCATGTGGCCCGCGGGCCTCAGTTTGGTGACCACCTAGAATGCTTCTGATTAGGGCGCAGAAGAGTGTTTTAAGAGCGTACACGTCATTGAACATCGAGGCGTGTCGGCGAATAAATCCAAGTGCAGACCAAGCTTTGGAAATAACGGAGGATATGTGTTTGTTGAATCGGAGTTTCGAATCTAATGTAACGCCGAGGTCACAGATTAACTGGACACGTTCTAGAGGTGTCGTTCCGATATAGTACTGATGTGTGTAAGGTGTACCGCGTCTGGCAAAGGAGATGATTTTACATTTGTTGCTGTTAATACGCATACCATTGTCGTCGCACCAGTTCAGCAGGACATTGACGTCTTCCTGCAAGGCGATACAATCCACAATGGAGGTGATGATGCGATAGAACTTCAAGTCATCTGCAAACGATAATTTGAACGAAGAGAGTTGCAAGCATAAGTCGTTCGCGAAGATGATGAAAATCAGAGGGCCTAGCACACTGCCTTGTGGTACACCAGAAGAAATTTCAAATGACCCGGAGCGTGCCGAGTTGACAGATACAAACGCCTCTCTGCCCGAAAGATACGAATACAGCCACGTTGTAATCCACATGGGAAACCCGATGTGATCCATCTACGGCCAGGAGATGCGGTACCGTGTCGAATGCTTTAGCGAAGTCAACGTATATCCCTTTCGTGACGAACCAGCACAATTGTGCTGTTGAGCGGTAACAGTTTTACATATTTTGTTCATCTGTTTAGACTTTGTTTTATGTGATGTAAACTGTTTTAATAATTCAGCCATTACTTATACTTGTATGTGCGCAAACAAACTTCTGTTTACTTTGCCTGTGAAATTTACCACAAAAAAGTCAACAAAAAGTGCGCAAAAACCGTAAAACATGAAAAAGTTTTATCTGTCGAATATATTTTATTTCCGATTTATCCAGGTAGTCAAAGCTAGAAATCGAAAGATAAAGAGTAGTTCTTTTAAATGAGCAAAAATAATTTTTGCTTTTTGGGTAATATAAGAGTTCTAGAGAGCCAAATTTAAGCATTTTGTATGGAAATTTCACTTTTTTGCGCTCCGTCTCGAAAGGGATATTGAGTCAACTTGCTGCTTCGACTCGAATGCTCGTGAAATGGTCGTAACGTAGCACATTAGATTGGATGTCGTCGATCGGCTTTTCATGAATCCGTGCTGAAATTCGGAAATGAACGGTTACGCAGCATCGTACAGCGTTTTATGTATGAGTGATTCAAACACTTTACTAAGGCAGGACAGAATAGATACTCCTCGGTAGTTTTCGACAAGCTGCTGGCTTCCGGATTTATGAAAGGGCACGATAAGAACTGTTTTCCAGGCGGACGGAAATTTCTTCTCCCGAAGCGATTGTTTGAAGATTATTGCGATTGCGGCTGCTAGCGAAGTGGCACACTTTTTGAACATAACCGGAGGCAATCCATCAGAACCAGGTCCTTCTTTCTCGTCCAGATCATTCAAGGCTTGATGTATATCTGTGATTGAAAACTGAATATTCGGGATACGGATATCGTAGGACGGTACTCCACGAAATTTGTCAGCCCGTGGCACAGGAGAAGCTCTGGAAAACACACTTCAAGACCAACAATTGAAAAGGCCACATCAACATTTTGTAAACAAACATGTTTCTGTTGATTTGAGGCCTTTTGAACTCCACCCACACAACTTACCACCACTAACAGAAAGCGCAAACATCAAGCTTTCTATTAATGGTGGTGAGATGCGTGGGTGGATCCCAGAAGGCCCAATGTCGACAGAAACGTGTTTGTTTACGCAATTTTTTCTTTGTTTGTGTTTTTGGGAAGTTCTTATGTGACATTAAAAAAAATCCTAAAAATTCAAATTTCAGCAAATAGTAAATCGTGAATAACTCTAAAACGGATAGAAAAAACGCCATGCTTCGGCAAAGTTTTTCTTCATAAAATATTTATCAAAATATCGGATCTTGCCAAAATATCTTTAACAAATCGGATAAGTTTTTAAATTTATTTAATTTAAAATTAAATTGCCAACAGCAACCTCCCCCACCCTCCTCGACCAGCCAAAGAGTGCAGGGCCAAAGAAAATAAAATATTTGTAACGGCCTAAATAAATTATAAAAAACTAGCTGTACCCGGTAAACTTTGTCTTGCTTAATACGTTTTTTGACGATTCAAGACCAAGTCCCCGTACGCAAATATTTTTATATAGATAGATAATAAAGTTTGTCTCGGGTTCGTCGAAAATCGCTGGTGCTCTAGAGCAGTGTCGCGAAGCATCAGCGTACAAGTCACAAAAAAGCTGATAAACATAAAACTTGTATCACCCTGTCTCTGCGGTTTCTGATTCGCTCTCTCTACAGTCGCTAACACCAGAAAAGACAGAATCCCATCATAGTTACCCGGTCACCCTTGTTTTGCTACAATCATCCTGACTTGGATACGGCTCATGTGAGTGTCATGACTCTCTCCGTCGCCTCAAGCAGATGCACGCACAACACATGTAAAACTATGCATGTGTATTATCACAAGCACGGTACTACGTCATAAATTCTATTCGTTTTGCATAGCTCAGTTTAAACGCACACATTGAGCGCACCACGCAGTTCGTCCTGGCTATGGCAAACGCTCTCACTTCGCCCGTTATGCATCGTTGCTCAGAGAAATTGATTCTCTAGCAACCCGCCTGAAGCATACTCAGCAACTGCTATCGCTGCAAAGCTGCGAAGGGTGGAACCCACAACATGTTTGTCATTCCAGGCATGACATGCTAGCTGGTTCGTATCACCTTGGGAAGGGTGACTCCAGAAAGCGGTTCAAGTGATTGTCTCGTGATGGTCGCGATTATTCGCAAGACTGCTCTAGAGCAACCAGCAACCAGGGTTAAACCAAGGAATTGGCATCCCTATCCCACCAATGCAATGTCTTCGTAGCCAGCATAACAGCGGCTCAAGCGTAGGGCTCAAGCTGACAACCTATCTCTCAACACAGCAGCATAATTTTAATGCGGAGTAAGAAAACAAGAAGACCATAACAGTCCCCTGGGTTAAACTGGTGTTGAAAAGTAAGTCATTATAATACTAAAATGAGTTGTATAAAATATAAATTATGATACTGAATTGCAAAAAAAAAATACTTACGCAATGAATCGCAGCGTTTCATCAGGTCCTCTATCGTTTCATAGGCATCTGAATTGTTAATGGTTTCGGTAAGCACGGACTGGAAATTAACAAGCAATAATTCGTTTAGGGGGTGTGCATTTATTACGTAAAGACGAGTTTTATGGTTTTTACCCTCCTTACCCCATTGTAAGATTTTTTAGAAGTGTAAAGCTAGTATGACACTCTGACCAATGCCAAATATTTGACCACTTTTGACAGTTAAATTTTGACCAAGGTGTACCCGGCAAACAAAAATATGGTTCTACCCCGTTAGGCCGAAAGCCGTTAGGCCGAATGCCGTTAGGCCGAATATGCCATTAGGTCGGATGGGTCGGGTCGTTAGGCCGAACTGGCCACTAGGCCAAACGGGTTGTAAGGTTAAACGGTTTGCTGAGGCAACTGGATAGTAAGAAACTGTTTAATGTTTGAGGGAAACGGCCTTCGACCTTGAAATTTTGGTTGGCTTTCAATGGTTAATTGAATAAACACACTAATAGTTTTTCGCGTTTTCAAATCTAAATTACAGTTACACCGGAAACAAATTCAGAGTTCCAGTACGAACATGATTAACAAGATAAAGTGCAACTGAATCAAGTTCTCTAAAACTTAGAAAGAACAGCCTATGTTTAAAAGAAGGAAAAATCTCCGACGAAAAAATTGTTAGCCTTTATGCTTATAGTGAGTATAAAAGTAAAATTACGAAAAAAACACCCTATGTTCAGAAGAAGGAAAAACTCTGTTGAGGGCTGTAACCTTATAATGAGTAAAACATTTAAACTAGAAAGAACAGCAGTAGACTGCCGCCGTGAAACAGTTAAACTAGAAAGAGTTTAGAAGAAGTAAATTTTCAGATGAAAAAGTTGATTGCTATAATACGAATATGAGTAAAACAGCCTACCCAAGGAACATTCACTCATTTAACCAACATTGCAATGACATTTTTATTCCACATTTGATTGAATTACAATTTAACATTATTTCATCACAGCTTGTAATCAGACGTTGTTCAAACAAAAGTGGAGAAGTTATTCAGCAATCTTTTCTGCAAGCGCGATACAGGCTTCACAGTCGGAAGTAATCTGTGTTATATCAGCCTAATATTAAACTTGTATTCAGCTATAATAACCTGCTGCGAAAACAAAAACAAATTGAAGTGCGAGGTGCAATCATGTTTATTTGTCGCATCTCAACGCATTTATAACACACAAGCTCTTCTAAAAATTTCTCAACTTGGGATTTGAACTCGTGATCTCCCAATCACCCGTCGCATGCCTTGCCGACTACGCCATCCTGGAATTGGTAAGTTGCTCGCTGAGAGTGTAATATCTTCGCAATGCTGTGAAAGATCAATATTCAGAGTTATGGAAGGTTGTAAATATTTATTTAAAAAAGTTGTGAAAATGACTGCAACTTTGAAATTGCTACGAAAATAAGCAAATGTTTCGAATATTTTGCATTGGTGTGCAACAAACATCGATACATATTTAATAATGAGGAACGTTCCAGTACTGCTCTATTATAATCACTTTGACCTGTTGTTCAATCGAAAAGTGATAATCGAACAAATAAATCATGAACCCGTTTAAATAGCTTACTGTTAAGCCATTATTGAACGTTCCCACAAGAGCTGAAGTATTAACATCGCAAGCATTTGTTCAACTTATGTAGACCACAATAATCAGCTATCGGAAACTGTGGAACATAAGCTTTTTAACGCGTAGAAAAAAGTTCTTCTTCAGCTTATATTAAAGCTAGTAAGGGCAAATCGAACAAACAAAAATTTCAGACGTTTGTTAAGCTTATAATTAAATTATTGTTCACATACGTGCCAAATGTTGCACTCTGGCTTATTTACAATGCAAATAGCATCATTTCAGCTTATTATTCAGCATTTGGTTTTGTTCAGCTGCGAATGTTATAAACCAACAATAGTTCGACATGTATGCTTATCTATGACTTTGAATTGTTCCTTGGGTATGTTCCGAAGAAGAAAGAACTCTGATGAAAAAGTTAATAGCTGTAATCTTTATAGGGTAGGACGGGGCAAGATGGCCACCCGGGGCAAGATGAGCACCCCTCTGTTTTACTACTTTTATGGTGATTTTTGCCCAAACAGCTTCATAATCCATTAGAATAAAGTTCATCCTGTTTGTGAACCTGATATAAGGTACTTCATAACGAACTAATTGAAAAATATCGTCAAATTAGTCAATAGCATGGATTTTGAGCATTTTCTTATAAGAAATCATCAGAATGAAATAAGGTTTTTATGTCACAATATATTTTTTACCGTAATTCTGGTTATCACCCAACATTACTAGCTTACTGCAAAGCATTTTAACTTACATTAGAAAATATTTTCTAAAAACAAACATGAAAATTTATTTAATTTAAGTTATTACCCTATAGTGGGGCAAGTTGAGCACCCCTGATTGGAATATAGAAAATATTTTGAAATTATTGTAATCCAGTCAATAGTGCCGAACTGTGCCAAACACAAGTTTCCGTGTCCTCTACAACTATTTGGTTGCGTAAATTTAAAAAAATAAGCCACTTAATAATCGTTTATTGTTTTTCGGGTCATTTTGTATAAAGTATTATAACTACATTATTTTTTCAATATTAGAGAAAGAAACTGATCATTTTAGAACGTGATACCATAGCTATAAACAAGATTTACTATATCAATCACTGTGTGGCCAATTTATTGTTAAAACATTAAGATTTTAATGAAGTGCTCTTCTTGCCCCGTGGGGGTGCTCGTCTTGCCCCGCAGCATGTTCGAACTGACCATAAAACATCTTTTTTGTTTAGTCAAAAAAATAATCCTTGTTATGCATTTTGAACCCTGCCATGTTTATGGGTGGTAGAAAACATGATATAGAAAAGAACTACTGAGAGGTACTTTAAAAAATTGTGATCACTTCCAATAAATTCAACGTGATCCTTAGGGTGCTCATCTTGCCCCGCCCTACCCTAATGAAAAAAGAACAGCCTATTTTCAAAAGAAAGAAAAAAAATCCGATGAAGAATCTAATAGCTATTATGTTCATAGTGAGCATAACAGTTAGGCTAGAAGAAAAGCCTATGTACAGAAGAAGGAAAAATTCTTATGCAAAACTTAATGGCTGTAATACTTATAATGAGCAGAATAGTTAAACTAGAAAGAACAGCCTATTTTCAAAAGAAGGAAAAATATCTGATGAAAAAATTAATAGCTGTAATGCTCATAGTGAGTAGAACATTAAAACACAAAGAACAGCCTAAGTTTAAAAGAAGGACAAATCCCCGATGATAAATTTATCCTTACAGCTTTTTTGTCCACTAGGGCACTACGTAAGCGATTCCAATTGGCAGCTGAACTTACACTTTGTACAGCGCCTTAATGTATTCTATTTTACTATATTGAACTGGTTGCCTTTGCGCTGTTTTCTTTTTTGTATCCTGCTCATGCTAGAATGATAAGCACGATCATGGTGATGCTTTTAGATTAGGTATAATAGCCTTTTTGATTTGTATTACTTTTATTTGCAAGTAGTATAATTATGTCGACAATGTTACTGTATAGAATATCTTTATTCTGTCGATAGCTTTGGTTGTGCCCGTTCACCATAACACTTTGTTTCTAACTAAAAATAAGCTTTTTCGAGATGCTGTATTATAAATCTTTTCTGCTTAGCCTCCCAAATTGATATCCCCCACAGTTTCCCAATGATGTCGACTTTACTCATGTTTATTTCGTTTTGTGCAATATCTATATATATAAAAATGAGTTTGAAGTTCCTTTGAGGCAACAAAACTCACGAACGGATGAACCGATTGGCATGATTATTGCACGGTTCGGTTCGTATTCATAGTGGCTGTGTTTATATGTACAAAAAGTTACGAAAATCAACTATAAAAGTAAAAAAAAATGATAAAATACTGATTTTTCATGAGCTGGGAAGGAAATCAACACGATCGAAATGAAACCAATCTAGAGTGCGGTGTTATTTTGAGCTCAACAGTTGTCAAACCACCCCAAGACGGCAAGACAAAGTTTGCCGGGACAGCTAGTAAAACGATAAAAGTCAGTAGACACATATAATGACAACCTATTCGGCCTAACGACCCTTTCGGCCTAACAACTCTTTCGGCCTAACGACCCTTTCGGCTTAACGACCCTTTCGGCCTAACGGCATTCGGCCTAACAGCATTCGGCCTAACGGCCTGCTCCCCAGCCACCTTACTTCCCATCCAAATTTGGAAAACTGAGCCTTAATCCCCTGAAGGTCTCAACGGTCGGGCAACCCTACACTTGGTGGATGGTCTCCCTCGGGAGTGGCGCTTAAGCCATCCTACTTTACAAAAGGGAAGTTAGCGAGGCTGACGGTTACACGGTGCCAATATTAATCCTTTGCTCCCAAATTCATATAGGGTAGATAATTATGAGTTGAACCGAATTGCGGCTTTCTGAAGAAGCGAAAAGTTTGACCGATGTTTTCTTCTACCTACATGAATATAATTTACTTCGGTGAAATTCAAATTGTTTTCACGAAAAAGTCATTTCGTTTTTTTGGGCTTCGATATAACGTACACTATTTGATATAACTTACACTTCGATATAACGTACACTTCGATATAACGTACACTTCGATATAACAGTACATTATTTGTTTTACCAAATTGAGGCTTTCCACGAAGCAGCACGAAAAAAATCCATTTTTTTTTTTAATTTTGCATTTTTGATTTGCATAAAATTTTGCACAGCTGTTCTAATCAATATAAATAACCATTTTTTCATATTAAAACTTTTTATTGAGTCTCGACTAACTTTCAAATAGGGCCTATGAAAAATATGGAACACATGCAAATGAAAAATCATATCTCTGAAACTGCTTGTTTGATCGGAAAACTGTCTTCGGCAAAGTTGTAGATTAATAAATGGTGGCTCTCAGAAAAATACACATTGAAAAATTTATTTAGTTTTTCTTCTAAAAAAACTGAATTTTGTTACTAAAAATTAAATATCTCAAAAAGCTATTTTTTTACCTTCGTGATATTTTGTGAGAATAAAGTTCATTCGGTTAGCTACCATCTGTAGAAATTTCATAATGGTAAAAAAATGTACAAAAAAGTTATGGCACTTTGAACATTTTCGGTTGTGTTTTTTTATAGTGTATGACGAATTCACGCAAACTCGCCGTAGGGGTTTGGCAAGACTATGTATTTTAAAGCAATATTGCATAAGTTGTTTTTTTTTATTTATCTAGACTAATATTTGAAAAGGGCTAAAGTATTTGACCGTTTTTTACTCAATATAACTTAAAAATGACATTACCTACAAAAAAGTTATGTATGGGTGACTTTTAGATAATCGTGTGAACTTTCATAACATTGAAAAATGTCAATACGCTTTAAAAGTCAAAAAAATGCAAATAAGAAAAAAATATTTCAATTTGAAAAACATGACATTTTTGTAATTATTGAAAATTTTACCATATATCGCAAGATGGGCACTTTTGAAGAAAAGCATTTCTGAGGTACCGTGATTTCGGATAAAATTGATCAGTGAGGTGAAATTGATCGACGTGATGGTCATTTTAATTTGTTAAAAATATTGCTTTAAACTTAAAAGAATTTGTAGAAAATGACCATCATCCGGCTAAAGGATTATTGAATGATGAGTTACATGTTTTACAGTTAATTAGTCACATATTTCTGTATTAAATTCAATATTTTCCGTAATTGCGTGTTTGGCGAATCTCAAATACCCTTTCAAACTTTTGTTGCCGTGGATGTATCGCACATGTAATGAATATTCGAATGGATGCTTTTAGCTGTCAAGTATTTGCTAAACACGATTTCATAATCAAATTTTTTATAAATATTCAAATTCATACATAAAATTGCACTTTTCCGGAAGTAATCACTTTTTCAGTATTAAATTTAAAACTTGAATAATTAAAAATTGAGAAAACTCGTTAAAGTTTTGCGCAGCATTTCGCATTCTGGGGTTGTTAATTCAGGTGGAAAACATATTTTTGGCACATGCAAAGGTATTTCATTTACTGATCAATTTTATCCCGAAAGCAAAATTATTGATTTTTTATTTTAAATGATATTTACCTATTGCAATAAAATGATTTGTAGTAAAAGTTTCAAACTCGTGACTGATAAGAATCGTGGTCGTACTTGTTTATTGCTTTGAGTTTGACTTTCTTTGTGTGATCGACTGTACGTTGGATGATATCTTTAATTGGCATTTCAGTCTAATTTGGTCAATCAAAAAGAACTATACACTCCCGTTCAAAAGTTTGGGGTCACCCCTTCAAAAACATGTAATTTTTTTAGGCCCATATCTCCACCAATTTGTGTCCGATTTCGAAACCCTAGGTTTCATTCAAAAGATAATAAGTCAAAGAAACTTTGAACATGATTTAAAAGAAGCTTTGTCAAAAAATTTTGTATGTAAACTTAACCCAAAGTTGCCAAATTTTCTAAAAAATGAATATAAACTTACGGCAGTGTCGCTGGAAGTTGGGTCGACCAAATTTTAAGATGAGAGCGGTAATATGACCCATTTTCTATGAGCTTTCAACTGCTTTTTACAGAACTTAGCTAAAAAATCTAGAAAAAAAGTTATTAAGTAAATTAATCCATGATGTTATCGACCAAAAGTTTGGGGTCACCTCTCAAAATGCTGTATGGGCCAAAAGTTTGGGGTCACTATCGTAAAACATGGAAAAGTGATTTGTTGATATATTTGTCATCTTTCATTCAATTTTAATTCTTCTCGGCTTATTTGAAACAAAATGAATGATACTTACTGCATAGACATTGAACCAAACATATTTGTTGAAATTTACATACTAAAACTTAACGTAAAGTTGCCTCATTTTTTGAAGCGTGGTAAAATGTGCTAACTTTATATAACATTTTTGTATACAAAAATCGTTAAATACTTTAAGTTGAAGACATCAAACGTAAATTTAGTTAATTATCTTTGAAATGAGCCAAAAATAATTAAAATTGAACTATAGATGACGAAGATATCACCAATTCACTTTTCCATGTTTTACGATAGTGACCCCAAACTTTTGGCCCATACAGCATTTTGAGGGGTGACCCCAAACTTTTGGTCGATGACATCAAGGATTAATTTACTTAATAACTTTTTTTCTAGATTTTTTAGCTAAGTTCTGTAAAAAGCAGTTGAAAGCTAATAGAAAATAGGTCATATTACCGCTCTCATCTTAAAATTTGGTCGACCCAACTTCCAGCGACGCTGCCGTAAATTTATATTCATTTTTTAGAAAATTTGGCAACTTTGGGTTAAGTTTACATACAAATTTTTTTGAAAAAGTTTCTTTTAAATCATGTTCAAAGTTTCTTTGACTTATTATCTTTTGAATGAAACCTAGGGTTTTGAAATCGGACGCAAATTGGCGGAGATATGGGCGTAAAAAAATGACATGTTTTTGAGGGGGTGACCCCAAACTTTTGAACGGGAGTGTATGTTTTCTTAACCCGACGTTTTGGTCCTTATTGGACCTTTTTCAAGGATTCTGTAATGTTTGAGTTTGACCATATCGCTGCATTTGAAATCACGGTAGCATTAGTAGAACATTTTTGACAGCTCCTCCCCTCTTAAAGTGTATTCTCCCATACCTAATAGAAGGCTCCTAGCAATAACATAAACTTCCCCTAAAATGCTACGTCTTTAATGGACGGTTCCTAACAACAAATACTTCATGTCATCATTTTTTCGTGTTTCTCTTCGGTAGAAAACAAAAGTTTTTATCCAGGGCGTTTTTTACAGATATTATGTTTGATTCACAAGTTTATCTAATGCAAAATATTGCTGTGTGCATTTGAAATGCAAATATCAAATGCGGGAGCACCAAATGCGGTAAGTTTTTTTAACAAGTAACCCGATGTCAGTGGGAGCTTTTTAATTCTAGGTTGGCGGTGGTTTTGCCTATGGTAGCTAAGTTGCCTTTGGTAACTCTGTGTTACCGCATTTGGAGCGCATTTGGGCACCGTTTGCATCTTGAATGCTCACAGCAATATTTATTTTATTCTCTTATGAATAAGAAAACTTTTAAGTTGAAATTCGACTTCTGGTTGATGTTCTGAATTTCTGTGTAACAGATCTGGTGTTCTGGTTCAAAAGAGAATCCTAAATTATATTCTTTGTGTTGGATAGATTTATAATTGAAACATGTAAAGCTATGTTCAATATCAATATGTGGAGCGGACCTGGTGTGATGGTTAGAACACTTGACTATCACGCCGAGGACCTGGGATCGAATCCCACTCCCGACAAACTCACAAAATGTGAGTTCTTCCTTCGGAAGGGAAGTAAAGCGTGGGTCCCGAGATGAACTAGCCTAGGGCTAAAAATCTCGTTAATACAGATAAAAAAAAAAATATATATATATATATATATATATATATATATATATATATATCAATATGTGAAAATCCACGTATAAAAATACCCAAAAATTGGTTTGACTCCAAATTCCGAATTCCAAATTGACTTCAATTTATTTTTTAACTTTTTTTAGCGTGATCGTTTTTTCAAGATTTCAATTTTTTACTTGAAAGTTCACACAAATTCCTTAAAGTCACACATACCACACTTTTTTGTAGGTCATGTTATTTTTAAGTTATATTGGTATAAAAAAATAGTCAAAAACTTAAGCCCTTTTCAAATATTAGTGTAGATAAATTAAAAAAAAACAACAAAGTATGCAACGTTGCTTTAAAGAACATAGTCTTCATACCTACACAATTCCATTTAAATCTGAGAGGGTGCTGCCAACCCCAAAATCTAGTTTGCGGGAAATTCGTCATGCACTCTAAAAAAACGGTTGCTGCGATGCAAAAGAGGGCGATCGTCGGCGGCGCGGTCTCTCCTGTCCGACCGGCTCGAGTCCTCGTGTCGCTGACGACCGACGACGTGCGCGTCGCGACGTCGCGAAGTCACGATGTCTGATGGAGCGCGAATATTGTTGTCGCGGTTGGGTCGCGGTGTTCGATGATGCGCGAATGCTGACGATTCGCATCTCTGCGCATAGGGTGCTAAACTGGTATGCCACAGCAACCAAAAATGATCAAAGTGCCGTAACTTTTTTGTACATTTTTTTACCACTATAAAAATTTTACAGATGATAGCTAACAGAATGAACTTTATTCTCACAAAAAACACGAAGGTAAAAAAATAGCTTTTTGAGATATTTAATTTTTAGTAACAAAATTCAGTTTTTTTTTCAGAAGAAAAACTAAATAAATTTTTCAATGTGTATTTTTCTGAGAGCCGCCATATAT
This sequence comes from Aedes albopictus, assembly GCF_035046485.1. Taxonomy (NCBI): domain Eukaryota; kingdom Metazoa; phylum Arthropoda; class Insecta; order Diptera; family Culicidae; genus Aedes; species Aedes albopictus. Next base: position 204,293,806 of record NC_085138.1, read on the forward strand.
TATTCTACAACTTTGCTGAAGACACCTTTCCCATCGAACAAGCCGTTTCCGTGTTATGTATAATTTTTTATTAGCTTGTGTTCCATTTTTTCATAGGCCCTATTTGAAAGTTAGTCGAGACAAAATATGAACTTTTGATATGAAAAAATGGTTTCTCACATGAAAAGGAATAGTATACAAAAAATATCAAATAGATTAAAAACATCGATTAAAATGGATTCGTGCTGGTCCGTGGAAAGCCTCAATTGCGCTAATTCTGAGTAGGATGCTGCAACAAAACATTGATTTGAGTGATTTCGTAGTTTGTGAGTTATTACTTTTTTTTTTTTTTGAAAGGTTCCTAGCGGCACGCCGAGGGACGTAGAAACCTCTCCCATCACTGTGTGCACAATCGTCTCGCGTCTATATATGGAAGAGCACGATGCGTTTGCGCGGACAACGACAGTTCACTAGGCCTTTGGATAGGATAGAGAACGTATTCCTTCAGAAGCAGTTCACCAGCCGTGCACGGACATGTCGTCCAGTAAGCCACTGTTGCGTACTGATTCAGAAGGTTACGGTAGAAGGTGTGAAAGTTTCGGTTTATTGTCATTTGGTCGATTTTGTATTTGTTTTTTTTTGTCATGTCTAGGTTTAAATAATGTTATTGTTCAAATTTATGGTCTGCCATATAGATCAGTAATCTTTGGTGTGCCTATGATCTGTTTCTTATGTCCATTTTTGTTGATCCTTATTTAAGTAATGTTTTTTTTTTTATCTTTGCAAGTTGTATTTCGTCCACATCCCTAGCACTATCATAAAGGTCCAAATAGGTCAAAATTAAAGCAAACCTTCCAAACAGCCGAAAAATGTAAAAAAATCTAATTTGTCATAAATAGTCTACGTTAGTCAAAGTCGAAGTAGTCAGTTTTTGTCGATTTCGTCTTGATCACACGTTAGCTTCGAATCTATAAGCATGCACTATTAAATGCTGCACTTCCCACTATTAGTTTTTTAGTTATTTTGAATTGATGTCGCAAGAAAATATCATTAAGTACTAGGCATGAAACATATTAGGGTTTACTCACAAAACTATCAGATATAAAAATAATTAAAGAGAAAATTAAATCACGAAAGCACATCAAAAGTTGAGACCTATGTATTAGCAAATTGAATACACGAGATACTACTAATTATTTCATATTTGAATTGAATTTTTTTAGTGTAGTTGTTAAAATTAACCAAATAGTGGGAAGCCCATGCAACAGTTCAAAGTCTGCTGACTCAAAAAAGATTCCGAGACCCGTCACAAAACACAAATATTTTCATTATGATTCACAACGACTCTCGGTACCCTCCTAGACTCAATCGACCGGAACTGTTTCCTGGGTATAGAAACTACTAGGCCCCAGCAGGTTTCTCCTGTATATCGAGCATTTCTGATAAATCAGCCATACTCCATCTGTAGCAGCCGGTTCGCAATGAACCGTTGGAGGCGCATTAAAGTGTTAAAGGTGATATTTTCATTACAAGAATTACAATTAACATCCTTCACTTTAATACCGTCAAACCCTGTGATCTTGGCCAGGGGATTTCGTAGTTTGTGAGTTATTACTAGAAAAAAAAACCCCGATTTGATCCACCTATGGTGAACAGAATACTTCTTACACTTATTAAAACTATTGTTGTATTATTCGTATTTAACATCTATTTTGTGTGATTGTGCCTTTTGGTCATTCTATAAAATATTGTGGATTTGGCATCTAGTGGATTGGTTTCCAAAATAGCATCATGGACCATGGACTAAACCGCCAGAAATGCCAGGCATCTCCTAGAATCTTGTATGGAATTCTTAAAAAATAGCTCACATATTCTGGAGTATTGTATATTTCGTTAACTTCCAAAAGATCTTGAATAGATTAACAAATGGATAAGAAAATCATCGAGATACATTTTGTCTAATATCTCTTAATCAGTCGATTAAATTAGCTACGTAGTACTTGGTATTCATGGTTATGGTGTAAAAAGGACAAAACTGATATATCTACTATGTTTATCAGTTTTGGCATTAGCTAGTTATTTTAGCTATTGTAACTTAAATCTGTAAGGTTCATTAAAAATATTTCTGTCCGGTTCTTGCATTTTTCCCATAATATATAGATTCAAAGCTTTCATTTAACATATTGTTAATTTTCATAGAATTCGTGTTCATTTGTAATTTTGTTATAATTTTATTGAAAACAATTATAGTCTGCTAGTATACGCTTTATATGAGGTCAAGGAAGCATTGTTTATTAAAAAATAATTTTCCCTACACTGGCCAGAAGCTCATGTAGGATGACAAGCGAATATAATAATAAAAATGGAATTTATTGAAATATTCTTCGATCTCAGTAACAAAAAAACACAAAAAAAACGCTTCAACAAGTTAATGTTCCGTAAAAGGAGTAAATTGTGAGCACACTGCTGAACAAATGGAATAGGTCCCCTGTGTATTCAAATTATTTCACCGTGATGCTGTTTCATCCTCCTGCAGCATACTTACTTCAAAGGGAGCATACTTTTGTATAGTCTCTTCGTAGTTATCTACAAATTTGTTCAAAACTTCTAAATCGTTGTCCAACTGCTGAATTTTTTCATTGTATTCTTTCTGTTTCCTTTTTTCATTTTCCATCTAAAATTGTGAAAAGAATAAAACATGAGCTAGGGTGACGAAGGGTATTATCGGCAGGTTTGTTCTTTTCGTCTTAGCGGGTTTTTGTGGGCCGAATTGCCTGAAATTTGGGCATACAACTCAGCTTGGTTGGGAAAGATTTGAGGCCAATTCTGAGACAAACAGGTTTAAAAAAAAAACATAACGGAGAGAACAAAACTACCAAGAATACGTAAGTTCCCCTATGTTCACAAACTCTATTTCAAAAAGCTCTTACAGTTCCATAAGACTCATTTTCCTTTAGTTCACAATCCTTTAGAAAATCGTTAACCTCGACGAAATCCTCCCATAAAGTTTGCAGCAGTTTGTCGGCCTCCTTCAGCCGTTTTTCATTCAGCTGAAATTGCTCATGCGAATGAGCACGCATCCGGCCCTGTTCTTTGGTGACCTCTTCATACTCCCGGTTACTTTGGATCCCTTTCAGATCAAAGCTCAGCCGTGCAACGTCCCAGTTGGGAGTTTTGCTATGACGGATGGTAAAATTTGGATTGAGCACGATTTGATATGAAATGTGCAGTTATTCTACTTACATGTAGTATTGATTTTGCAATTTCGATTCGGTATATAATGTAACAGCTTTTTCAGGATTCAAATCGTATTGGCCATATACACCTAATTTAGTTGTGGGTCGCACTCGGGGCATGGTGATCAATTTTGAATTCAATTACGATGTGTAACAGAAGTATTCTTGTGAGTAGATAAGAAACTGTCTACTTGTTAATTACGCTGAAGGTTGTAAATAAACAACAGTAATCAATGCAGCCATGGATACCACAGCACATCTTTTGCACATGCCTAGGCACATGCTTGTTCAATGCAAAAACGTAAAACAGGCTAGTGTAGTACTGTGTAGTACGGTGATTTAGCTTGATTGATCCCTAGCAGCGCCCAGCAAGATCATGCTGAGAGTGACAAGTTCGATTGCCAGTGGGACCAAGTTTTTTTTATCTGAGATATAGTATATCATTCTACAACAACTGCTAAATGGTTATGGCTAGTTTCCACTTCGTACGTACTATGCAAAAAGATAGGACAAGTAATAGTCAAGTAATGATTCCGTTTCAAAATTACTTGTGCAGTTCGCAGATGGCAAGTAAGGAAAAAAGTGTAACACTCGTAACGCCTCCCGTGCAAATCAAATGGAACTGTCAGTTTTCCTTGCGGAAAAATTGTCCGCGCTACTGCTCACTCCCACAGAAAATTTGAAAACAGCTCGCACAGCAAATGTGACTTTTACTGTGCGCGCTGTTTTGAAATTTTCTGTGGGAGTGAGCAGGATAGGGCAAATCCGTACAGAGGCTCATTATTCCGTAAGGAAAAGTAACGTTTCTCCCCATACTGGATCAGTTGACAAAATTACTTGCAGAAAAAGGTGGAATTTTGCTAGAGCGCTCTACCATAGACTAATTTCAAGACCTCGATGTACCAAAGAAAACCCACAGAGAAACAGACGTCACACTTCACTCGCCTCCCATCGATCACCTTTTTAACGGTTGATTTAAATATTCAGTAGTTGGCCAATCGACCACTCGCAGCGCTGCTATCGTTTTTGCTCCTGTTTGACGTTTGCTCACTACCGCCACCTAGTGGTGGTCTGGCCAATTACAATACGATTAGCATTGGGCGGTTGTGATTTTGAAACAATGTTTTTCAATGAAAATTGTTTTAAGTTTTTCTGTGGAAAACCATTAAATTTTCTGTGTTCAGTAAATGTTCATTACCGTGTATTTTTTTTTTCGTGTAAATAGCCTTTTGTGTAAATTATATTTAGCGTGTTACACCGATCTGACAGCTCTGACAGTAAGGGACTAAACCAAGTTATGTCTTTTTGGACTAAACAATTTAGAGTGGGTCATCGTTTATATGGAAAAATGAAAAATTCAATGGTATCCCATCAGATCAAAGCTGTTTTGGTCCCATTTCAGGACCCAAATAAGTGTGCAAAATTTGGGCACGATCGGTTATGTTTACGTTTTGCGCATTGCGTTTGAAGTTTGTATGGGATTTTTCATGGGAAAACACACTTTTATGCATTTCTCTCATGTCAAGCTCGATTTTTTCTAAAACCATGTAACCGATAAAGTGAAAACATAGCCTAGGGTGTCCTGAAAAACTTTGTCGAAGATTGCGAAGTGATCTGATGCTTATGAAAAAAGTTATAGCGTTGGCATTGCTTGCCGAAACACCATGATTTTGTTGCTATTGTTATTCCTTTACATGTTAAAACATAAACACATGCATGCGGTTCGTTGGTTATAACTATTTTCACAATCATCGGATCTTCAACAAAGTTTTTCAGAACATCCTAGGCTATCATTTTACAGTATCGGTTAAGTTTCAGACAAACTTTTTCAACGTATGGCAATAATGCAAAAAAGTATGTTTTCCCATACAAAATCCCATACAAATTTCAATTACAATGCGCAAAGTGTAGACGCAACCGATCGAGCTCAAATTTTGCACAGATACTCAGGACCCGAAACGGGACCCAAAAAGCTTTGATCTGAGAGAACGGTTCCGATAACCCACGCTACTAAACATAAATTACGTAAAGTGGGTACCGAGGATTGTTCATAATCTGCGAGCTTGACTGCGGAAAAAATCGCGACCATGACGCCGCTGGCTCTACTTGGCAACACGAAACATAGCTTTAATAGTCCATTTTACAAGCCGATTTTATGAATGAATTTTGACAGGAGGTAGTGTCCAACAACCCGTGAAAACCAATATCATCATCAACATTGTTGTCACTTCGTAAAATGGCTCATTGGCAAAGAAAGCTTGCGATGTAACGTCAGGAGAGAAGAAAACATTAATTAACGATGACTGTCATTTTACACGCAGAAAAATAAATTGTAAACACAATTAAATTCTAGTTCAAATCAACCGATTTTTCAGTTTGCTATAGCGACAAACTGATTTCTAGTTTAAACTGAACTGTTCCATTGGGGGGACCAAAGTGAAAAATTCAAAAACTTGGAAATTTGCGGACCCACTTCCCCCAAGGGGGGACCAAAGGGAAAAATTAGCATTAGCATTAGCATTAGCATTAAGCGAGTCGCACAAATTCGTAGGTGGTACAGTCCTAGACCGCTGTTTTGAGGGTTGCCTCCTTCCCGTCCGAACCAAAGCACAAAGATTTGGGACTAATCTCTGACTCTTAGACAAGACTGACGCAATCCTCCAATGGTCGAGCACTGTCCTGGCCACGTCCTTGCGACTGCTGAGGAATGGGAAAGGATGGTTAGTTTTGAACACCTATGAAAAATGTAGACAACTCTACGATCTCTCAGGCCTAGGTGTCACGGGAATTAGGGTGTTGTTAGTGGAAGGGTAAACTCGAAAGGATACGCTTGGTTAACGTTCAGGCACACCATTTTTAGACTGCTTCGAATCAGTTGTATGCCCAATTCATCCTGGTTTTCTCGTCATATTGTTGGCATTTGGTTGAATTACTAGATTCTTTGGTTGATAATCTGAAATATAAAATAATATTAACAACGTACGTCAAATAAGCTACATATTAGTGATACGCTCGCCACAGTTACATATTTTTAAATTATTATTTATATCGTACGATACATTTACCTGAATCCTGCTGAAATAAAATGTTAATTAGCAGTACATTGAAACACAAATACTACAAAACACAAGGAAAAGAGCATCAAACTTTGATCTTGGAATATTTAAAAATGCGATAAATATCAAGATCAAAATTTGATTTGGTAGATCTTACACCGCAACGCACCATTCTAAGGTGATCTACCCACGTTACGGGGTGGGGGACCAAAGGGAAAAATTCGAAGAAAAATTGAAAATTTGCGGACCTTCTTCCCCCAAGGGGAGACCAAAGGAAAAAATTAAAAAAATCGGAAATTTGCGGACATTTTTCCCCCAATGGGGGACCAAAGGGAAATTTAAAAAAAAAAATGAAAATTTGCGAACCCTCTTCTCCCAAGGGGGGACCAAAGTGAAAAATTCAAAAATTTGGAAATTTGCGGACCCACTTCCCGCAAGGGGGGACCAAAGGGAAAAATTCGAAGAAAAATTGAAAACTTGCGGACCTTCTTCCCCCAAGGGAAAAAATTCAAAAAATCGGAAATTTGCGGACATTCTTCCCCCAATGGGGGACCAAAGGGAAATTTAAAAAAAAAAATTGAAAATTTGCGAACCCTCTTCTCCCAAGGGGGGACCAAAGTGAAAAATTCAAAAATTTGGAAATTTGCGGACCCACTTCCCCCAAGGGGGGACCTAAGGGAAAAATTCGAAGAAAAATTGAAAATTTGCGGACCTTCTTCCCCCAAGGGGAGACCAAAGGAAAAAATTCAAAAAATCGGAAATTTGCGGACATTTTTCCCCCAATGGGGGACCAAAGGGAAATTTAAAAAAAAAATTGAAAATTTGCGAACCCTCTTCTCCCAAGGGGGGACCAAAGTGAAAAATTCAAAAATTTGGAAATTTGCGGACCCACTTCCCGCAAGGGGGGACCAAAGGGAAAAATTCGAAGAAAAATTGAAAATTTGCGGACCTTCTTCCCCCAATGGGGGACCAAAGGAAAAAATTCAAAAAATCGGAAATTTGCGGACCTTCTTCCCCCAATGGGGGACCAAAGGGAAATTTAAAAAAAATTGAAAATTTGCGAACCCTCTTCTCCCAAGGGGGACCAAAGTGAAAAATTCAAAAATTTGGAAATTTGCGGACCCACTTCCCCCAAGGGGGGACCAAAGGGAAAAATTCGTAAAAAAATTGAAAATTTGCGGACCTTCTTCCCCCAAGGGGGGACCAAAGTGAAAAATTCAAAAATTTGGAAATTTGCGGACCCACTTCCCCCAAGGGGGGACCAAAGTGAAAAATTCGAAGAAAAATTGAAAATTTGCGGACCTTTTTCCCCCAAGGGGGGACCAAAGGAAAAAAATTCAAAAAATCGGAAATTTGCGGACCTTCTTCCCCCAATGGGGGACCAAAGGGAAATTAATAAGAAAAAATTAAAAATTTGTGAACCCTCTTCTCCCAAGGGGGGACCAAAGTGAAAAATTCAAAAATTTGGAAATTTGCGGACCCACTTCCCCCAAGGGGGGACCAAAGGGAAAAATTCGTAGAAAAATTAAAATTTTGCGGACCTTCTTCCCCCAAGGGGGGACCAAAGGAAAAAATTCAAAAAATCGGAAATTTGCGAACCTTCTTCTCCCAAGGGGGGACCAAAGGAAAAAATTCAAAAAATCGGAAATTTGCGAACCCTCTTCTCCCAAGGGGGGACCAAAGGGAAAAAATGAAAATTTGTGGACCCACTTCCCCCAAGGGGGAACCAAAGGGAGAAATTCAAAAAAAATGATAAATTGCAGACCCACTTCCTCCAAGGGGGCCAAAGGCAAAAATTCAAAAAATTAAAATTTGCGGACCCATTTTCCCCAAAGGGGAAAAAAATTGCGGACCCACTTCCTCCAAGGGGAAAAATTCAAAAAGTTCACAATTTTCGGATCCATTTTCCCCAAGAGGGGACCAAAGGGAAAAATTAAAAAAAAAATGTAAATTTTTGGATCCATTTTTTCCAAGGGGGCCACAGGGACCCATTTCCCTCAAAGAAAACAATTAAAAAAAATTTGCGGACCAACTTCCCCCAAGAGGGAACCAAAGGAAAAAATCAAAAATTTGAAAAATTTGCAAACTTTCTTTCTCCGAGGAAGGACCAGGGAAAACTTCAAAAATTTGAAAATTTGCGAACCCCCTTCCCCCAAGGGGGGGCTAATGGGAAAAATTCAAAAAATTGAAAACTTGCGGACCCTCTTCCACCAAGGGGGGACTAAAGGGAAAAATTTGAAAATTTGCAGACCCTCTTCTCCCAAGGGGGGACCAAAGAGAAAAATTCAAAAAATTGAAAATTAGCGGACCCTCTTCCACCAAGGGGGGACCAAAGAGAAAAATTCAAAAATATGAAAATTTGCGGACCCCCTTCCCCCAAGGTGCTGTCTATTAATTATGTAAGGGTTTATAGGGGGAAGGGGGGTTTGAACAAACAAAAATGTTTAGGGTTCTCATACAAAAAATATTACAAGGGGGGTGGGGCTGTCGAAAAATCGTAATTTTTTTCTTACGTAATTAATGGACAGCCCCCAAAGGGGGTCCAAAGGGAAAACTTCAAAAATTTAAAAATTTGTGGGCCCCCTTCCCTACAAGGGGGGACCAAAGGGAAAAATTCAAAAAATCGGAAATTTGCGGACCTTCTTCCCCCAAGGGGGGACCAAAGGAAAAAATTCAAAAAATCGGAAATTTGCGAACCTTCTTCCCCCAATGGGGGACCAAAGGGAAATTAAAAAAAAAATTGAAAATTTGTGAACCCTCTTCTCCCAAGGGGGGACCAAAGTGAAAAATTCAAAATTTTGGAAATTTGCGGACCCACTTCCCCCAAGGGGGGACCAAAGAGAAAAATTCGAAGAAAAATTGAAAATTTGCGGACCTTCTTCCCCCAAGGGGGGACCAAAGGAAAAAATTCAAAAAATCGGAAATTTGCGAACCCTCTTCTCCCAAGAGGGGACCAAAGTGAAAAATTCAAAAATTTGGAAATTTGCGGACCCACTTCCCCCAAGGGGGGACCAAAGGGAAAAATTCGAAGAAAAATTGAAAATTTGCGGACCTTCTTCCCCCAAGGGGGGACCAAAGGAAAAAATTCAAAAAATCGGAAATTTGCGGACATTCTTCCCCCAATGGGGGACCAAAGGGAAATTAAAAAAAAAAATTGAAAATTTGCGAACTCTCTTCTCCCAAGGGGGGACCAAAGTGAAAAATTCAAAAATTTGGAAATTTGCGGACCCACTTCCCCCAAGGGGGGACCAAAGGGAAAAATTCGAAGAAAAATTGAAAATTTGCGGACCTTCTTCCCCCAAGGGGGGACCAAAGGAAAAAATTCAAAAAATCGGAAATTTGCGGACCTTCTTTCCCCAATGGGGGACCAAAGGGAAATTAAAAAAAAAAATTGAAAATTTGCGAACCCTCTTCTCCCAAGGGGGGACCAAAGTGAAAAATTCAAAAATTTGGAAATTTGCGGACCCACTTCCCCCAAGGGGGGACCAAAGGGAAAAAATGAAAATTTGTGGACCCACTTCCCCCAAGGGGGAACCAAAGAAAGAAATTCAATAATATGATAAATTGCAGACCCACTTCCTCCAAGGGGGCCAAAGGCAAAAATTCAAAAAATTAAAATTTGCGGACCCATTTTCCCCAAAGGGGAAAAAAATTGCGGACCCACTTCCTCCAAGGGGAAAAATTCAAAAAGTTCACAATTTTCGGATCCATTTTCCCCAAGAGGGGACCAAAGGGAAAAATTTAAAAAAAAATGTAAATTTTTGGATCCATTTTTTCCAAGGGGGCCACAGGGACCCATTTCCCCCAAAGAAAACAATTAAAAAAAATTTGCGGACCAACTTCCCCCAAGAGGGAACCAAAGGAAAAAATCAAAAATTTGAAAAATTTGCAAACTTTCTTTCTCCGAGGAAGGACCAGGGAAAACTTCAAAAATTTGAAAATTTGCGAACCCCCTTCCCCCAAGGGGGGGGCTAAAGGGAAAAATTTGAAAATTTGCAGACCCTCTTCTCCCAAGGGGGGACCAAAGAGAAAAATTCAAAAAATTGAAAATTAGCGGACCCTCTTCCACCAAGGTGCTGTCTATTAATTATGTAAGGGTTTATAGGGGGAAGGGGGTTTGAGAAATCGAAAACAAACAAAAATGTTTAGGGTTCTCATACAAAAAATATTACAAGGGGGGTGGGGCTGTCGAAAAATCGTAATTTTTTTCTTACGTAATTAATGGACAGCCCCCAAAGGGGGTCCAAAGGGAAAACTTCAAAAATTTAAAAATTTGTGGGCACCCTTCCCTACAAGGGGGGACCAAAGGGAAAAATTCAAAAAATCGGAAATTTGCGGGCCTTCTTCCCCCAATGGGGGACCAAAGGGAAATTTGAAAAAAAAAAATAGAAAATTTGCGAACCCTCTTCTCCCAAGGGGGGACCAAAGTGAAAAATTCAAAAATTTGGAAATTTGCGGACCCACTTCCCCCAAGGGGGGACCAAAGGGAAAAATTCGAAGAAAAATTGAAAATTTGCGGACCTTCTTCCCCCAAGGGGGGACCAAAGGAAAAAAATTCAAAAAATCGGAAATTTGCGGACCTTCTTCCCCCAATGGGGGACCAAAGGGAAATTAATAAGAAAAAATTAAAAATTTGTGAACCCTCTTCTCCCAAGGGGGGACCAAAGTGAAAAATTCAAAAATTTGGAAATTTGCGGACCCACTTCCCCCAAGGGGGGACCAAAGGGAAAAATTCGAAGAAAAATTGAAAATTTGCGGACCTTCTTCCCCCAAGGGGGGACCAAAGGAAAAAATTCAAAAAATCGGAAATTTGCGGACCTTCTTTCCCCAACGGGGGACCAAAGGGAAATTAAAAAAAAATTGAAAATTTGCGAACCCTCTTCTCCCAAGGGGGGACCAAAGTGAAAAATTCAAAAATTTGGAAATTTGCGGACCCACTTCCCCCAAGGGGGGACCAAAGGGAAAAATTCGAAGAAAAATTGAAAATTTGCGGACCTACTTCCCCCAAGGGGGGACCAAAGTGAAAAATTCAAAAATTTGGAAATTTGCGGACCCACTTCCCCCAAGGGGGGACCAAAGGGAAAAATTCGAAGAAAAATTGAAAATTTGCGGACCTTCTTCCCCCAAGGGGGGACCAAAGGAAAAAATTCAAAAAATCGGAAATTTGCGGACCTTCTTTCCCCAATGGGGGACCAAAGGGAAATTAAAAAAAAAAATTGAAAATTTGCGAACCCTCTTCTCCCAAGGGGGGACCAAAGTGAAAAATTCAAAAATTTGGAAATTTGCGGACCCACTTCCCCCAAGGGGGGACCAAAGGGAAAAAATGAAAATTTGTGGACCCACTTCCCCCAAGGGGGAACCAAAGGGAGAAATTCAATAAAATGATAAATTGCAGACCCACTTCCTCCAAGGGGGCCAAAGGCAAAAATTCAAAAAATAAAATTTGCGGACCCATTTTCCCCAAAGGGGAAAAAAAATTGCGGACCCACTTCCTCCAAGGGGAAAAATTCAAAAAGTTCACAATTTTCGGATCCATTTTCCCCAAGAGGGGACGAAAGGGAAAAATTTAAAAAAAATGTAAATTTTTGGATCCATTTTTTCCAAGGGGGCCACAGGGACCCATTTCCCCCAAAGAAAACAATTAAAAAAAATTTGCGGACCAACTTCCCCCAAGAGGGAACCAAAGGAAAAAATCAAAAATTTGAAAAATTTGCAAACTTTCTTTCTCCGAGGAAGGACCAGGGAAAACTTCAAAAATTTGAAAATTTGCGAACCCCCTTCCCCCAAGGGGGGGCTAAAGGGAAAAATTTGAAAATTTGCAGACCCTCTTCTCCCAAGGGGGGACCAAAGAAAAAAATTCAAAAAATTGAAAATTAGCGGACCCTCTTCCACCAAGGTACTGTCTATTAATTATGTAAGGGTTTATAGGGGGAAGGGGGGTTTGAGAAATCGAAAACAAACAAAAATGTTTAGGGTTCTCATACAAAAAAATATTACAAGGGGGGTGGGGCTGTCGAAAAATCGTAATTTTTTTCTTACGTAATTAATGGACAGCCCCCAAAGGGGGTCCAAAGGGAAAACTTCAAAAATTTAAAAATTTGTGGGCACCCTTCCTTACAGGGGGGGACCAAAGGGAAAAATTCAAAAAATCGGAAATTTGCGGACCTTCTTCCCCCAATGGGGGACCAAAGGGAAATTTAAAAAAAAAATTGAAAATTTGCGAACCCTCTTCTCCCAAGGGGGGACCAAAGTGAAAAATTCAAAAATTTGGAAATTTGCGGACCCACTTCCCCCAAGGGGGGACCAAAGGGAAAAATTCGAAGAAAAATTGAAAATTTGCGGACCTTCTTCCCCCAAGGGGAAACCAAAGGAAAAAATTCAAAAAATCGGAAATTTGCGGACCTTCTTCCCCCAATGGGGGACCAAAGGAAAATTAAAAAAAAAAAATGAAAATTTGCGAACCCTCTTCTCCCAAGGGGGGACCAAAGTGAAAAATTCAAAAACTTGGAAATTTGCGGACCCACTTCCCCCAAGGGGGGACCAAAGGGAAAAATTCGAAGAAAAATTGAAAATTTGCGGACCTTCTTCCCCCAAGGGAAAAAATTCAAAAAATCGGAAATTTGCGGACGTTCTTCCCCCAATGGGGGACCAAAGGGAAATTTAAAAAAAAAATTGAAAATTTGCGAACCCTCTTCTCCCAAGGGGGGACCAAAGTGAAAAATTCAAAAATTTGGAAATTTGCGGACCCACTTCCCCCAAGGGGGGACCAAAGGGAAAAATTCGAAGAAAAATTGAAAATTTGTGGGCACCCTTCCCTACAAGGGGGGACCAAAGGGAAAAATTCAAAAAATCGGAAATTTGCGGACCTTCTTCCCCCAATGGGGGACCAAAGGGAAAAATTCGAAGAAAAATTGAAAATTTGCGGACCTTCTTCCCCCAAGGGGGGACCAAAGGAAAAAATTCAAAAAATCGGAAATTTGCGGACCTTCTTCCCCCAATGGGGGACCAAAGGAAAATTTAAAAAAAAAATTGAAAATTTGCGAACCCTCTTCTCCCAAGGGGGGACCAAAGTGAAAAATTCAAAAATTTGGAAATTTGCGGACCCACTTCCCCCAAGGGGGGACCAAAGGGAAAAATTCGAAGAAAAATTGAAAATTTGCGGACCTTCTTCCCCCAAGGGGGGACTAAAGGAAAAAAATCAAAAAATCGGAAATTTGCGGACCTTCTTCCCCCAATGGGGGACTAAAGGGAAATTAATAAAAAAAATTGAAAATTTGTGAACCCTCTTCTCCCAAGGGGGGACCAAAGTGAAAAATTCAAAAATTTGGAAATTTGCGGACCCACTTCCCCCAAGGGGGGACCAAAGGGAAAAATTCGTAGAAAAATTGAAAATTTGCGGACCTTCTTTCCCCAAGGGGGGACCAAAGGAAAAAATTCAAAAAATCGGAAATTTGCGAACCTTCTTCCCCCAATTGGGGACCAAAGGGAAATTTAAAAAAAAATGAAAATTTGCGAGCCCTCTTCTCCCAAGGGGGGACCAAAGTGAAAAATTCAAAAATCTGGAAATTTGCGGACCCATTTCCCCCAAGGGGGAGCCAAAGGGAAAAATTCGAAGAAAAATTGAAAATTTGCGGACCTTCTTCCCCCAAGGGGGGACCAAAGGAAAAAATTCAAAAAATCGGAAATTTGCGAACCCTCTTCTCCCAAGGGGGGACCAAAGGGAAAAAATGAAAATTTGTGGACCCACTTCCCCCAAGGGGGAACCGCAGACAGACGTTCTAGCTCGAACAAATTTATTCAAATTTTCTATGTAAATTTTCACTAGCGACACCTAGGCAACCGATTGCTACAGTGCAGTCGCGTGCAGTTGACAGTTTGAGAAACCACGTGCTTCCAGCCGCTTACTTACCACCCAATTCACCACCCACCGAAAAATAAAATCAAAACAAACACTGTCAAAATCATTCCTACATTTGCGACACACTCACAAAGATTTCCCAATGCGAGTGAAGTTCATCCAAATGCAGTTTTACTCAAACAAATCTATGTAAAGTAAAAGTAGTAAAGTGTAAAATATTTTACAAGAGTCCTGCGCCAATTTGTGCAAAATATTTTAGATATTAAATTAAAGGCATTTACTCTGCACAAATTATGTGGAAACATTATTAGCGTGCAGCACGTGCGGTGTTTTCCCGCCATCCGGCTGGAAGACGACTGTGGTGACAGTTGTTGGTCGCAACGCACATGTGGGGCAGCGATTGAATATGAACGTCTCTAACGCCATCTGTTCGCTGATTGCCACTTGGCAATTTGTGGCGGCCATGTTTTTTACACAAGCTGCTGAGTCAAACTTGAACGTCTGTCTGCGGGGGAACCAAAGGGAGAAATTCAAAAAAAAATGATAAATTGCAGACCCACTTCCTCCAAGGGGGCCAAAGGCAAAAATTCCAAAAATTAAAATTTGCGGACCCATTTTCCCCAAAGGGGAAAAAATTGCGGACCCACTTCCTCCAAGGGGAAAAATTCAAAAAGTTCACAATTTTCGGATCCATTTTCCCCAAAGGGGACCAAAGGGAAAAATTTAAAAAAAAATGTAAATTTTTGGATCCATTTTTTCCAAGGGGGCCACAGGGACCCATTTCCCCCAAAGAAAACAATTAAAAAAAATTTGCGGACCAACTTCCCCCAAGAGGGAACCAAAGGAAAAAATCAAAAATTTGAAAAATTTGCAAACTTTCTTTCTCCGAGGAAGGACCAGGGAAAACTTCAAAAAATTGAAAATTTGCGAACCCCCTTCCCCCAAGGGGGGGCTAATGGGAAAAATTCAAAAAATTGAAAATTTGCGGACCCTCTTCCACCAAGGGGGGACTAAAGGGAAAAATTTGAAAATTTGCAGACCCTCTTCTCCCAAGGGGGGACCAAAAAGAAAAATTCAAAAAATTGAAAATTAGCGGACCCTCTTCCACCAAGGGGGGACCAAAGAGAAAAATTCAAAAATATGAAAATTTGCGGACCCCCTTCCCCCAAGGTGCTGTCTATTAATTATGTAAGGGTTTATAGGGGGAAGGGGGGTTTGAGAAATCGAAAACAAACAAAAATGTTTAGGGTTCTCATACAAAAAATATTACAAGGGGGGTGGGGCTGTCGAAAAATCGTAATTTTTTTCTTACGTAATTAATGGACAGCCCCCAAAGGGGGTCCAAAGGGAAAACTTCAAAAATTTAAAAATTTGTGGGCCCCCTTCCCTACAAGGGGGGACCAAAGGGAAAAATTCAAAAAATCGGAAATTTGCGGACCTTCTTCCCCCAATGGGGGACCAAAGGGAAATTTAAAAAAAAAAATTGAAAATTTGCGAACCCTCTTCTCCCAAGGGGGGACCAAAGTGAAAAATTCAAAAATTTGGAAATTTGCGGACCCACTTCCCCCAAGGGGGGACCAAAGGGAAAAATTCGAAGAAAAATTGAAAATTTGCGGACCTTCTTCCCCCAAGGGGGGACCAAAGGAAAAAATTCAAAAAAATCGGAAATTTGCGGACCTTCTTCCCCCAATGGGGGACCAAAGGGAAATTTAAAAAAAAAATTGAAAATTTGCAAACCCTCTTCTCCCAAGGGGGGACCAAAGTGAAAAATTCAAAAATTTGGAAATTTGCGGACCCACTTCCCCCAAGGGGGGGCCAAAGGGAAAAATTCGAAGAAAAATTGAAAATTTGCGGACCTTCTTCCCCCAAGGGGGGACCAAAGGAAAAAAATCAAAAAATCGGAAATTTGCGAACCCTCTTCTCCCAAGGGGGGAAAAATGAAAATTTGTGGACCCACTTCCCCCAAGGGGGAACCAAAGGGAGAAATTCAAAAAAATGATAAATTGCAGACCCACTTTTTCTCTTTGGTCCCCCCTTGGGGGAAGAGGGTCCGCTAATTTTCAATTTTTTGAATTTTTCTCTTTGGTCCCCCCTTGGGAGAAGAGGGTCTGCAAATTTTCAAATTTTTCCCTTTAGTCCCCCCTTGGTGGAAGAGGGTCCGCAAATTTTCAATTTTTTGAATTTTTCCCATTAGCCCCCCCTTGGGGGAAGGGGGTTCGCAAATTCTCAAATTTTTGAAGTTTTCCCTGGTCCTTCCTCGGAGAAAGAAAGTTTGCAAATTTTTCAAATTTTTGATTTTTTCCTTTGGTTTCCTCTTGGGGGAAGTTGGTCCGCAATTTTTTTTTAATTGTTTTCTTTGGGGGAAATGGGTCCCTGTGGTCCCTTTGGCAAAAATGGATCCAAAAATTTACATTTTTTTTTTAAATTTTTCCCTTTGGTCCCCTCTTGGGGAAAATGGATCCGAAAAGTGTGAACTTTTTGAATTTTTCCCCTTGGAGGAAGTGGGTCCGCAATTTTTTTCCCCTTTGGGGAAAATGGGTCCGCAAATTTTAATTTTTTGAATTTTTGCCTTTGGCCCCCTTGGAGGAAGTGGGTCTGCAATTTATCATTTTTTTGAATTTCTCCCTTTGGTTCCCCCTTGGGGGAAGTGGGTCCACAAATTTTAATTTTTTCCCTTTGGTCCCCCCTTGGGAGAAGAGGGTTCGCAAATTTCCGATTTTTTGATTTTTTTCCTTTGGTCCCCCCTTGGGGGAAGAAGGTCCGCAAATTTTCAATTTTTCTTCGAATTTTTCCCTTTGGCCCCCCCTTAGGGGAAGTGGGTCCGCAAATTTCCAAATTTTTGAATTTTTCACTTTGGTCCCCCCTTGGGAGAAGAGGGTTTGCAAATTTTCAATTTTTTTTTTAAATTTCCCTTTGGTCCCCCATTGGGGGAAGAAGGTCCGCAAATTTCCGATTTTTTGAATTTTTTCCTTTGGTCCCCCCTTGGGAGAAAAGGGTTCGCAAATTTTCAATTTTTTTTTAAATTTCCCTCTGGTCCCCCATTGGGGGAAGAAGGTCCGCAAATTTCCGATTTTTTGAATTTTTTCCTTTGGTCCCCCCTTGGGAGAAAAGGGTTCGCAAATTTTCAATTTTTTTTTAAATTTCCCTCTGGTCCCCCATTGGGGGAAGAAGGTCCGCAAATTTTCAATTTTTCTTCGAATTTTTCCCTTTGGTCCCCCCTTGGAGGAAGTGGGTCCGCAAATTTCCAAATTTTTGAATTTTTCACTTTGGTCCCCCCTTGGGAGAAAAGGGTTCGCAAATTTTCAATTTTTTTTTAAATTTCCCTCTGGTCCCCCATTGGGGGAAGAAGGTCCGCAAATTTCCGATTTTTTGAATTTTTTCCTTTGGTCCCCCCTTGGGGGAAGAAGGTCCGCAAAATTTCAATTTTTCTTCGAATTTTTCCCTTTGGTCCCCCCTTGGGGGAAGTGGGTCCGCAAATTTCCAAATTTTTGAAGTTTTCACTTTGGTCCCCCCTTGGGGGAAGTGGGTCCGCAAATTTCCAAATTTTTGAATTTTTCACTTTGGTCCCCTCTTGGGAGAAGAGGGTTCGCAAATTTCCGATTTTTTGAATTTTTTCCTTTGGTCCCCCCTTGGGGGAAGAAGGTCCGCAAAATTACAATTTTTCTTCGAATTTTTCCCTTTGGTCCCCCCTTGGGGGAAGTGGGTCCGCAAATTTCCAAATTTTTGAAGTTTTCACTTTGGTCCCCCCTTGGGGGAAGTGGGTCCGCAAATTTCCAAATTTTTGAATTTTTCACTTTGGTCCCCCCTTGGAAGAAGAGGGTTCACAAATTTTCAATTTTTTTTTTTAATTTCCCTTTGGTCCCCCATTGGGGGAAGAAGGTCCGCAAATTTCCGATTTTTTGAATTTTTTCCTTTGGTCCCCCCTTGGGGGAAGAAGGTCCGCAAATTTTCAATTTTTCTTCGAATTTTTCCCTTTGGTCCCCCCTTGGGGGAAGTGGGTCCGCAAATTTCCAAATTTTTGAATTTTTCACTTTGGTCCCCCCTTGGGAGAAGAGGGTTCGCAAATTTTCAATTTTTTTTTTAAATTTCCCTTTGGTCCCCCATTGGGGGAAGAAGGTCCGCAAAATTTCAATTTTTCTTCGAATTTTTCCCTTTGGTCCCCCCTTGGGGGAAGTGGGTCCGCAAATTTCCAAATTTTTTAAGTTTTCACTTTGGTCCCCCCTTGGGGGAAGTGGGTCCGCAAATTTCCAAATTTTTGAATTTTTCACTTTGGTCCCCCCTTGGAAGAAGAGGGTTCACAAATTTTCAATTTTTTTTTTTAATTTCCCTTTGGTCCCCCATTGGGGGAAGAAGGTTCGCAAATTTCCGATTTTTTGAATTTTTTCCTTTGGTCCCCCCTTGGGGGAAGTGGGTCCGCAAATTTCCAAATTTTTGAATTTTTCACTTGGTCCCCCCTTGGGAGAAGAGGGTTCGCAAATTTTCAATTTTTTTTTTTAAATTTCCCTTTGGTCCCCCATTGGGGGAAGAAGGTCCGCAAATTTCCGATTTTTTGAATTTTTTCCTTTGGTCCCCCCTTGGGGGAAGAAGGTCCGCAAATTTTCAATTTTTCTTCGAATTTTTCCCTTTGGTCCCCCCTTGGGGGAAGTGGGTCCGCAAATTTCCAAATTTTTGAATTTTTCACTTTGGTCCCCCCCCCTTGGGAGAAGAGGGTTCGCAAATTTTCAATTTTTTTTTTTAATTTCCCTTTGGTCCCCCATTGGGGGAAGAAGGTCCGCAAATTTCCGATTTTTTGAATTTTTTCCTTTGGTCCCCCATTGGCGGAAGAAGGTCCGCAAATTTTCAATTTTTCTTCGAATTTTTCCCTTTGGTCCCCCCTTGGGGGAAGTGGGTCCGCAAATTTCCAAATTTTTGAATTTTTCACTTTGGTCCCCCCTTGGGAGAAGAGGGTTCGCAAATTTTCAATTTTTTTTTTAAATTTCCCTTTGGTCCCCCATTGGGGGAAGAAGGTCCGCAAATTTCCGATTTTTTGAATTTTTCCCTTTGGCCCCCCCTTGTAGGGAAGGGGGCCCACAATTTTTTAAATTTTTGAAGTTTTCCCTTTGGACCCCCTTTGGGGGCTGTTCATTAATTACGTAAGAAAAAAATTACGATTTTTCGACAGCCCCACCCCCCTTGTAATATTTTTTGTATGAGAACCCTAAACATTTTTGTTTGTTTTCGATTTCTCAAACCCCCCTTCCCCCTATAAACCCTTACATAATTAATAGACAGCACCTTGGGGAAGGGGGTCCGCAAATTTTCATATTTTTGAATTTTTCTCTTTGGTCCCCCCTTGGGAGAAGAGGGTCCGCTAATTTTCAATTTTTTTAATTTTTCTCTTTGGTCCCCCCTTGGGAGAAGAGGGTCTGCAAATTTTCAAATTTTTCCCTTTAGTCCCCCCTTGGTGGAAGAGGGTCCGCAAATTTTTAATTTTTTGAATTTTTCCCATTGGGGGAAGGGGGTTCGCAAATTTTCAAATTTTTGAAGTTTTCCCTGGTCCTTCCTCGGAGAAAGAAAGTATGCAAATTTTTCAAATTTTTGATTTTTTCCTTTGGTTCCCTCTTGGGGGAAGTTGGTCCGCAAATTTTTTTTAATTGTTTTCTTTGGGGGAAATGGGTCCCTGGCCCCCTTGGAAAAAATGGATCCAAAAATTTACATTTTTTTTTAAATTTTTCCCTTTGGTCCCCTCTTGGGGAAAATGGATCCGAAAATTGTGTACTTTTTGAATTTTTCCCCTTGGAGGAAGTGGGTCCGCAAATTTTAATTTTTTGAATTTTTGCCTTTGGCCCCCTTGGAGGAAGTGGGTCTGCAATTTATCATTTTTTTGAATTTCTCCCTTTGGTTTCCTTTGGGGGAAGTGGGTCCACAAATTTTCATTTTATCCCTTTGGTCCCCCCTTGGGCGAAGAGGGTTCGCAACTTTCCGATTTTTTGAATTTTTTCCTTTGGTCCCCCCTTGGGGGAAGAAGGTCCGCAAATTTTCAATTTTTCTTCGAATTTTTCCCTTTGGCCCCCCCTTGGGGGAAGTGGGTCCGCAAATTTCCAAATTTTTGAATTTTTCACTTTGGTCCCCCCTTGGGAGAAAAGGGTTCGCAAATTTTCAATTTTTTTTTTAAATTTCCCTTTGGTCCCCCATTGGGGGAAGAAGGTCCGCAAATTTCCGATTTTTTGAATTTTTTCCTTTGGTCCCCCCTTGGGGGAAGAAGGTCCGCAAATTTTCAATTTTTCTTCGAATTTTTCCCTTTGGTCCCCCCTTGGGGGAAGTGGGTCCGCAAATTTCCAAATTTTTGAATTTTTCACTTTGGTCCCCCCTTGGGAGAAGAGGGTTCGCAAATTTTCAATTTTTTTTTAAATTTCCCTTTGGTCCCCCATTGGGGGAAGAAGGTTCGCAAATTTCCGATTTTTTGAATTTTTTCCTTTGGTCCCCCCTTGGGAGAAGAGGGTTCACAAATTTTCAATTTTTTTTTTATTAATTTCCCTTTGGTCCCCCATTGGGGGAAGAAGGTCCGCCAATTTCCGATTTTTTGAATTTTTTCCTTTGGTCCCCCCTTGGGGGAAGAAGGTCCGCAAATTTTCAATTTTTCTTCGAATTTTTCCCTTTGGTCCCCCCTTGGGGGAAGTGGGTCCGCAAATTTCCAAATTTTTGAATTTTTCACTTTGGTCCCCCTTTGGGAGAAGAGGGTTCGCAAATTTTCAATTTTTTTTTTAAATTTCCCTTTGGTCCCCCATTGGGGGAAGAAGGTCCGCAAATTTCCGTTTTTTTGAATTTTTCCCTTTGGTCCCCCCTTGTAGGGAAGGGTGCCCACAAATTTTTAAATTTTTGAAGTTTTCCCTTTGGACCCCCTTTGGGGGCTGTCCATTAATTACGTAAGAAAAAAATTACGATTTTTCGACAGCCCCACCCCCCTTGTAATATTTTTTGTATGAGAACCCTAAACATTTTTGTTTGTTTTCGATTTCTCAAACCCCCCTTCCCCCTATAAACCCTTACATAATTAATAGACACCACCTTGGGGGAAGAGAGTCCGCAAATTTTCATATTTTGAATTTTTCTCTTTGGTCCCCCCTTGGTGGAAGAGGGTCCGCTAATTTTCAATTTTTTGAATTTTTCTCTTTGGTCCCCCCTTGGGAGAAGAGGGTCTGCAAATTTTCAAATTTTTCCCTTTAGCCCCCCCTTGGGGGAAGGGGATTCGCAAATTTTCAAATTTTTGAAGTTTTCCCTGGTCCTTCCTCGGAGAAAGAAAGTTTGCAAATTTTTCAAATTTTTGATTTTTTCCTTTGGTTCCCTCTTGGGGGAAGTTGGTCCGCAATTTTTTTTTTAATTCTTTTCTTTGGGGGAAATGGATCCGAAAATTGTGAACTTTTTGAATTTTTCCCCTTGGAGGAAGTGGGTCCGCAATTGTTTTTCCCCTTTGGGGAAAATGGGTCCGCAAATTTTAAATTTGGAATTTTTGCCTTTGGCCCCCTTGGAGGAAGTGGGTCTGCAATTTATCATTTTTTTGAATTTCTCCCTTTAGTTCCCCCTTGGGGGAAGTGGGTCCACAAATTTTCATTTTTTCCCTTTGGTCCCCCCTTGGGAGAAGAGGGTTCGCAAATTTCCGATTTTTTGAATTTTTTCCTTTGGCCCCCCCTTGGGGGAAGAAGGTCCGCAAATTTTCAATTTTTCTTCGAATTTTTCCCTTTGGTCCCCCCTTGGGGGAAGTGGGTCCGCAAATTTCCAAATTTTTTGATTTTTTCTCTTTGGTCCCCCCTTGGGAGAAGAGGGTCTGCAAATTTTCAAATTTTTCCCTTTAGTCCCCCCTTGGTGGAAGAGGGTCCGCAAATTTTCAATTTTTTGAATTTTTCCCATTAGCCCCCCCTTGGGGGAAGGGGGTTCGCAAATTTTCAAATTTTTGAAGTTTTCCCTGGTCCTTCCTCGGAGAAAGAAAGTTTGCAAATTTTTCAAATTTTTGATTTTTTCCTTTGGTTCCCTCTTGGGGGAAGTTGGTCCGCAAATTTTTTTTAATTGTTTTCTTTGGGGGAAATGGGTCCCTGTGGCCCCCTTGGAAAAAATGGATCCAAAAATTTACATTTTTTTTAAATTTTTCCCTTTGGTCCCCTCTTGGGGAAAATGGATCCGAAAATTGTGAACTTTTTGAATTTTTCCCCTTGGAGGAAGTGGGTCCGCAATTGTTTTTCCCCTTTGGGGAAAATGGGTCCGCAAATTTTAATTTTTGGAATTTTTGCCTTTGGCCCCCTTGGAGGAAGTGGGTCTGCAATTTATCATTTTTTTGAATTTCTCCCTTTGGTCCCCCCTTGTAGGGAAGGGTGCCCACAAATTTTTAAATTTTTGAAGTTTTCCCTTTGGACCCCCTTTGGGGGCTGTCCATTAATTACGTAAGAAAAAAATTACGATTTTTCGACAGCCCCACCCCCCTTGTAATATTTTTTGTATGAGAACCCTAAACATTTTTGTTTGTTTTCGATTTCTCAAACCCCCCTTCCCCCTATAAACCCTTACATAATTAATAGACAGCACCTTGGGGGAAGGGGGTCCGCAAATTTTCATATTTTTGAATTTTTCTCTTTGGTCCCCCCTTGGTGGAAGAGGGTCCGCTAATTTTCAATTTTTAGAATTTTTCTCTTTGGTCCCCCCTTGGGAGAAAAGGGTCTGCAAATTTTCAAATTTTTCCCTTTAGCCCCCCCTTGGGGGAAGGGGGTTCGCAAATTTTCAAATTTTTGAAGTTTTCCCTGGTCCTTCCTCGGAGAAAGAAAGTTTGCAAATTTTTCAAATTTTTGATTTTTTCCTTTGGTTCCCTCTTGGGGGAAGTTGGTCCGCAAATTTTTTTTAATTCTTTTCTTTGGGGGAAATGGGTCCCTGTGGCCCCCTTGGAAAAAATGGATCCAAAAATTTACATTTTTTTTTAAATTTTTCCCTTTGGTCCCCTCTTGGGGAAAATGGATCCGAAAATTGTGAACTTTTTGAATTTTTCCCCTTGGAGGAAGTGGGTCCGCAATTGTTTTTCCCCTTTGGGGAAAATGGGTCCGCAAATTTTAATTTTTGGAATTTTTGCCTTTGGCCCCCTTGGAGGAAGTGGGTCTGCAACAGGCATTGAAAAAGCTCGGCTCACGAGCAAAACTCAGCCAATTTCATGCTAACTTGATGCTCATCAGAAAGATAGGCCTTGAGCGTTCAAGCTCATTGAACTAGGCCGCTCATCAGTTAAATGAGCATTGAGCACCGCAGCTCACTGTACCTAAACTAGCTGAGCTTGGATTTATTATGGAAAAAATGTCACATTTTCGACCGCATTTTTAGTATATGAAACCTATACCAATATAAATAACTGTTGTATTTTGATGTTTCTCTTATTCTGAGTAGCCTTTTACATGCTAAGGTTGGACCAGGACCGTCTCCAAAGGGCTCAAGATAGTAATGATGCATTTTGACACTTCCTCCCTCATCGTAACCTTTTTCCCCAATCCTAATACATGGTTCGTAGTAAAATAAGAGGGTCCCCCTCCATCTCAAAATACTACGTCATTAATTGATGGTCCCACTCGGTCCGTAGTCAGTGTCGAGCTGTCAAACTATTATTCCTCGGACCGTAGAGTCCTAATCTACTAACATAATGCGGTCTGGTTCGTGGACCATCGATTGCGTCAACAAAGGAAAAGCCACCCAGGCCACTTTCGTAGCAACACGCCAACGCCCAATCAAGCGGCACCGCTACCATTGAGGTGTGCGAATACCAAGCCACTAGACCAATCAATAAGAACTTCACAGTTTTCCATCCGTTTTTTTTTGCGTAGCCCCTCCGGATTACCCAGCAACATGCCGGCCCTGTGACTGACTGTGTCAAACGTTCCATACTGCTGAGTTTTTTATCCGGAAGTCGTGGTTTATCCGCTGGTCCAATTGAGCAGTTTCTCAGCCTCAGTTAGTATCAACTTCTACAAATTCAGGTCATGACAGAAGTGGCTGCATGAAAATAGTGCTGGTTTGCTATGATTTTCGACTGGCACATTATCGACCAAGAAGAAAGGCGTCGTCAAGCAAACTCTAGCTCATTGTTTATTGCAGAAGTGAGCCATCGTGATCCCTGAGTTTAAAGGAGCTGAGCATAACAGATCGCTCGCAGCACCGGGACACTGCGATCACGCTAGGCTCATGCTCGTTGAGCTCGCTCACAAGTGCAATGCCTGGTCTGCAATTTATCATTTTTTTGAATTTCTCCCTTTGGTTCCCCCTTGGGGGAAGTGGGTCCACAAATTTTCATTTTTTCCCTTTGGTCCCCCCTTGGGAGAAGAGGGTTCGCAAATTTCCGATTTTTTGAATTTTTTCCTTTGGTCCCCCCTTGGGGGAAGAAGGTCCGCAAATTTTCAATTTTTCTTCGAATTTTTCCCTTTGGCCCCCCCTTGGGGGAAGTGGGTCCGCAAATTTCCAAATTTTTGAATTTTTCACTTTGGTCCCCCCTTGGGAGAAGAGGGTTCGCAAATTTTCATTTTTTTTTTAAATTTCCCTTTGGTCCCCCATTGGGGAAAGAAGGTCCGCAAATTTCCGATTTTTTGAATTTTTTCCTTTGGTCCCCCCTTGGGGGAAGAAGGTCCGCAAATTTTTAATTTTTCTACGAATTTTTCCCTTTGGTCCCCCCTTGGGGGAAGTGGGTCCGCTAATTTCCAAATTTTTGAATTTTTCACTTTGGTCCCCCCTTGGGAGAAGAGGGTTCGCAAATTTTCAATTTTTTTTTTAAATTTCCCTTTGGTCCCCCATTGGGGGAAGAAGGTCCGCAAATTTCCGATTTTTTGAATTTTTTCCTTTGGTCCCCCATTGGGGGAAGAAAGTCCGCAAATTTTCAATTTTTCTTCGAATTTTTCCCTTTGGTCCCCCCTTGGGGGAAGTGGGTCCGCAAATTTCCAAATTTTTGGATTTTTCACTTTGGTCCCCCCTTGGGAGAAGAGGGCTCACAAATTTTCAATTTTTTTTTTTAATTTCCCTTTGGTCCCCCATTGGGGGAAGAAGGTCCGCAAATTTCCGATTTTTTGAATTTTTTCCTTTCGTCCCCCCTTGGGGGAAGAAGGTCCGCAAATTTTCAATTTTTCTTCGAATTTTTCCCTTTGGTCCCCCCTTGGGGGAAGTGGGTCCGCAAATTTCCAAATTTTTGAATTTTTCACTTTGGTCCCCCCTTGGGAGAAGAGGGTTCGCAAATTTTCAATTTTTTTTTTAAATTTCCCTTTGGTCCCCCATTGGGGGAAGAAGGTCCGCAAATTTCCGATTTTTTGAATTTTTCCCTTTGGTCCCCCCTTGTAGGGAAGGGGGCCCACAAATTTTTAAATTTTTGAAGTTTTCCCTTTGGACCCCCTTTGGGGGCTGTCCATTAATTATTAATTAATATTTTCATTTGCCGAAATTTTTGACAGTTTGTTAGAAGAAACAGAGATTTGGTAGCTTCAATATAAAATAACAGATTGTTTTAAACGACTGCTCTTTTGCCACTAACAAAGCCAGGAAGTGATTGTGTTGGTGACGGCAGCTCGGAAATCTATTTTTAAACACTCGACAAGCGGATGGAAGCGAAAAAGAATAAAAAAGGCAAAAAATCGAAACCGACCAACTTTTTGTGGATGCAGTCTTGAGTACCTGCGCGTTATCCATCACGGCCAAAACTGCACTTGGAAGTTGGAGTGATGGATTTGCTACACTTTCTTCGTTGTGGCGATGTTAGGGTAAGAATTTTAAAGATGTGTGAGTGCTTCCGGGTCATGTTTATAGGGCAGTGCATGAAATTATCTCCTTCTCTTTTACTCTTACAGACATTTTGTAAACAACAAGGCCACGAAACGTCAAAATCCCATACAAAATCAAAACAGTGCAGTGCCCTATGGTCCCCATTTTGTTGAAACAAATGAAGATAGATTTTCTATACAACGTAAGGACGACCATACGTTTATGAACATTGGAGGGGGGTGGGGGTCTGGAAAATCTTACGTGCCTTACAAAAATTTTTGGGTTCTCATACAAAAAATCTGTCAAGGGGGGGGGGCTGTCGGAAATCGCAAAAATTCCTTAGGTAATTAATGGACAACCCCTAACTAAGTTTTAAAACAGTTGTATTGCTAGTCTTAAAACGGGTTTCCAAACCTCTTCGAGTGGTCCATTTAGTTTGAAGATGCTCTTAAAGAGGTTAGCAAGAGGTTTCGATGTATGAATCAGTTTTATCGGAAGTTCTGAAAAACTGGTAACGAAAATCTCTTATAGAGCAGAATAAAACTTTAAATACGTAACTGATTTCATTTTCTGCAAAACACTGATTCTACCTCCAAAAAGTCTCTGTGGCGCTGTCCATAAACTACGTAGAGCCATTTTTGGCCATCTCAGATGTTTGTCTGTAAAAAAATTCCGAAACTTCCCCCGTAGTTTATGGACAGCCCCGGATCATTTCTGTCAGTGGCACATGGTATCCTTATGCAATGCGATGGTAAAACCCATCCCCGTTATTTATCGGACACCTAAAAACTGCAGAATCTCGAAAACGATGTTACAAACTCAAACTTCAAATTAAATACCACTCATACATGAAATTAAAGTCATAGAAAAATAGAAAAATATACATTACCTATACAGTGAGCTTCTGGCATCAGTAGAGACATTTTAGTGATATGCTCGAAAACTCAAATTTTAGGGTCCTATTTTTACTAGCTTATTCTCACAGCTATCAATGCGTTTTCGGTCATGTTTTATGTTCTTGAATGTTTCGTCAATCTGCATGTTTTGCCACTGGATTGTTTGTACTATCAACTATTTGGTGTCCGAAATTTAACGTGGACAGGCTTTATTTGATTGGTAGCAACGAAGATTCTCGTAACCACCTTTGGGGATCTGCTTCAGCATTTCAAGAACTACTAGTAGTAGTCGTAGTAGTAGCAGTAGTTGTAGCTGGTTTTAGCGTTTGCCGCTAGTAGCGCAATTAGTCATCATCAAAAAAGTTTTTAAGACTAATTCAAAATTAGATTCAACATAGTTCAAATTATCGAAGACTTAAGCGGTCTTTAAAGGGATTGTTCGGATAAATTACATACATAGAAGTATTTTTCAATGTGTAATTATTACATCACATACTAATTTTCATAATATGAAATTCAACTCTAAACTCCTAAGGAGAATCATTTTGATTTGGTATAACATGTTGAGAAGGAAACAATGGGTACCAACTTTCAATAGGGCTCTTCATTTTATATGTATTGAAAAATAACTCTGTTCCACCTATACTTTGATTGTGTTCGAAACCTAACGATTTTTGCCAAACGGTCACTAAAATGGTACGTCCAAAAAGATCCGATGCCTATAAGAATAATGAAATCAGTCATAAACACTTCCAAATTAGTAAATGGGGTCTCTTGTTCTCATACCGAATACTTCAGCACCTGATTGTATTGTGGTTCCGGAGAATATTTCACAACTCTGGTTTTCTTTTTATGCCTCAGTCGATCTCCATCTTTCAAGTAACATTTAACATATGTGTCTGGCGTTGCTTCCGAATCTTCGGGAACCAAATTTCTAGCGGAAATGACCTACATTTCAGGAAATTAAACATTAAGAATAGAATACACATTATTAAGAATATTATTAAATGTGACCCACTATCACCTTCAGTTCCAAGATCGATTTGTCCAAAGTGACAGCTAAACGTAGCTCTCCAACACATTTCAAGCTGTGTTGTGAACCTTTGGGGAGTATCTGACCAGGACCAAGACTGCTGATTGAAAAAATTGGGGTTGTGGGCTCCACTTGTAGATCACGTGTATTATCCGTTTTTATTTTCAGATTGGAAATCATGCGTTCGATTTTATCTGTATTTTTCTCGGACATGCTCTGATTCAATGTTTCTGGATGGGCGAAAGATAAGGTATGTCAATGCTGCTTATCACCATTAGGTAGACTGTTTATGTAAAGTTTTTGTTTAACAACAAATAAGGCTTATGAACACTTAGTTTAAAAACTTCCTAGAAATCTACATGGAAAATTATCTACAATAGTGCGTTCAACAAAACTAATCAGTCATATTATTTAACAATAATAAACTATGAGACTAAAATATATTTACTTGATCAACATGATAAATGGTCCGATCGAGAGAACTTTCAAAACTGTATTTTAAAACTTTGCTGGATGTTTGTAAAGGATGTTCTATCGCGAACCGAGTCTGGGGAGTAGCAGAGCAAACTCTCCAATACTCAGTAGCCTGGGACAAAAAAAACTTTTTTGTTCTTGTACACTTTTGGGATTCCATTTTGGTCCCATATCAGCTGTGCAAAACTACAGGTCGATTGAAAAAAAAAACTTTATTTTAGCGTTTACGTTCTTAAATTTCATACGATTTACTATGGGGAAAACCCTGATAAAAATGTTTGATAAAATCACCATAAACAACTATTGAGACAACACAGATTCTATTTTTGAACAATAAGGCATATTGTGTACCTATTTTCCTGCTAAAAAACCGTATTACTTACTACTTACTTTCAGTCCTGGGCACTTACGGTGTTGAAACGTATTGGAACTAAATACAATATGTGCACAATAAAATCAATAATGGCGCTAGAAATTTCAACAATAAAATCACTATATAATGAATGCCAGTTAACTTGAATTTGTTCCAGAAAATTTAGATTTATTTATTGTTAAGATACATAACAATCCTCATTTTCTATTGTAAAAGTGATATTTACAATATATGTAATGGTGAAAACCATAGGTTTTGTTGTTGCTCTTTTAGTAGCTAACCATTAATTTTAACATATTGTAACAATACATTAGGGGTACTGACTAAACAGATTATATAGCATGATTTTCTGATTATTTGAAATGTTTCATGATTTTGCGAATGAAATAATCAAATATTGCCTTGATGATTTCGACGTTTAATCAGTTTACGCTGTTAAGTGAATCCCCCTATTATGATGTACATATTTTTATAAACTTTTTTATCAGGGAAATACTTTTTCAATAAAAATCGCCACAGGCTACCCCTAAAATATAATCGTTGAATGATTTCTGTTGCAAGTTTACGAAAAACGAACTCTACGAAGGCCGCAAAGCCATCCGACGCATGTGAAAGAAGTAATTTAGGCCGATGCAAATATTATTTCTCATCTCACTGTTAAAAAAAATGTTTTGAAAAAATGTGGTTTGCAAGCTTTTTTTGCTCCTTCAATATTTTAGGATTTTCAAAGGGGGTATTAATAAAACAAATTAGAAATTTGCATCAGATTGACTGAAAACCGAACATCAAGGAAACGTAGTTTAATATGTACCAGCTGTAGAAGTTAGCGAAGTGGTCCGAAAATTCTGAATTCATTAAGTAACATCTACACTATCAAATAAGACTACATAATTTACATAACCGTTTAGCAAAAGATCATCTCATTGTAATGAAAAGACTGCAATCATGTGTTAAGGTACCCCGGGGCAAGTGAGAAACAGCCAATATTTTAAGTATGAATTTTCAAGGCTAATATTGTTCAGCATAGGTATCACACCAATGGCTACTTCGAATACAAAAATAGTTATTGTTGCCACCATTAACCGATATTTGTCCGACGAACCTTTTGTTTTTTTTCTACACCTTGCTTTTTAAATGGAAATTACCTCTAATTGGATGATGCAGTACTTGTTTAAATGGTAGAGCTTGGGTAAAACATTTTTTTTTTCAAAAGAATGTATTTTTCTAATTATCTACTAAATAATTTCCTTTTTTTTCTTTTAATACTGCACAATGTGTTTTATTGGGGAAACGTCCATGAAGTATAGAAAAATAGGAAAACATGCTAATCGAAGTTCACGCTATAAAAAAAACTTTATATAATGGTCGTAAGATTATGTAAGAGAAAAAAAATTACTGAATAACTTGATTTGAAAACCAGATTTCCTATTGGCGAGATTAATCAACTATGTAATCTGAAAAGCAAGTTTTGAAATATTTTGTCACTTTGTTTTGAAATATTTTGTCACTATTTATGCCTTTTTCATACATTTAAGCACATTTTGACTTAACTTGCAAATTTATCGCCCATCACTGAAATAGCAGTGTAAAATTTTTGTCTATTAATTTAGTTATTTTAATTTAGTATAGTGAGATGTAAACTCAAAAGTCAACGTTTTAGACTTCTGTAGCATGAGCAACTTTTCGAAAATTATTCAAGCGTGCCGGAGCTAACAAACATTAGATACATCAAGGGCTTATAAAAAAAGTAGAAAAAGACGTTATTCAAAACCATATGTTGCATTTGATCAGTGTTAAATTACCTTTCAATAAATACATTAACTTTGAAAATCTGAATTACAGATGTGAAATTAAATCAAGTTATATGGTGTATCCGAACTTATTGAACAATTAATTAATCTTTGCTATTTTATTTGTGCAATTATATTAAACCAACGAACAAAACTTCCGAATAGGTTCCACTTGTCCCCTGCAGCGGAGAAAATGAAGATCTACTACTCTTTGCTTAATAGGTACATACAGGGGATAGACAAAATGATCGGGACAGGCAAAATTTTCCATTCTCAAAAAAGTTTCAAATAGCTGTAACTTTTCGAAAAGTGCATCAAATATTCTCAAATTTTCACTGGAAGTTGATCAACTATTTGTGTATCAGTGGACAAAATTTGGAAAAGATCGGTCTATTCTGCACGAAGTTTTAAAGATTCTAAGAAAAGGTAAAATTATCCGATAGCCAACTTTGAGCTGTTATATCTCCGGATTCAATGAACCGAATGCAAGGTAATTTTGACCATTTAAGACTTATATAATGAGCTTTGAAAAACTTTGAACACAACTTAAAATTTTTAACACGGAAGAAAATTATAACGATTAGATTATTTTCCTAATAAAACACCAAATTTTCTTAAATTTCAACATCGTTTCGAAATTCAAGGTGCTAATTATCGTTCATTTAAATTCCCTCCGATTGTCTTGAATACAGATATTCTTTGAAAGAAAGTAACAACATAGGCGGCAATTCATTGAAAAAGTAATGGAATGCATATTAAAAATAGACCAATTTACTAAAAAATCATAAAATTAATGGAATCGCCATAACTTTTTCTCTTGTTATTAATTTCAAGTTTAATCAAACGTTTTGCAGAGCTCATTATATAAGTCATAAATGGAAAAAATTTCATTGCATTCGGTTCATTGAATCCGGAGATATAACAGCTCAAAGTTGGCTATCGGATAATTCTTTTTTTTCTGAAATGCTTGTAACTTCGTGCAGAATAGCCCGATCTTTTCCAAATTTTGTCCACTGATACACAACTAGTTGATCAACTCACAGTGAAAATTTGAGAATATTTGATGCACTTTTCGAAAAGTTACAGTTAATTTAATTTTTTTTTTTGAAAAGAGAAAATTTTGCCTGTCCCGATCATTTTGTCTATCCCCTGTATGTATATGGAATTTAAATGTTTTGAAACAGATTTAATGAAAATTAATGTAAATAAATATACCAATAACGTCGGGATAAGGAATTATCGAATAATTTGTGTTAAGATTTTTCTGGTGTGACAAAAATATTTAAATTAGCACTTTTTATGGTCCCGCTTACCACGAGATACCTTAAATATTAGCCTCTTTAGTTGACTTGAGATTTCCGGCTAACGTGTTATTCTTATGCTTAGTAATTGCGTATCTTAAACAAATTATAGAAACAGTTAATTCTAAACTAAATTAAGCTTATATTTGCGGGTAAAGCATGCAATTAAAAGAAAATCTACAGTAAGCAGGAATCATGGCGTAGGTTCGAATTGTGTACGGCACATCTTACCACAAGTGTGTGATGGAAATATTAAGCTTGAGATATAGATAAGGATGTAGTAGCGGTGGTCCATAAAGAATTAGCGCAGAGAAGAACGTTGAAGAAAGTATCCGGAAGTGGAGATGAAGGTCACAGATTCATATCAGGGAAAACTTACTCTTGGAATTCTTTCGTTCCAATTCCCGCGACAAGCTCATGGTGCGCGTAAATTCACCTCTGCTCTGGTTGAAAGCTCTTCTCAGCTCTTCCGGATTGCGTTTTGCTGCGGAAGATCTTCTGCGTTCACGGTTATACGCAAGGGTAGGTGTCAATTCACCACTTTTGCATTTATCTTGATCCTGGAAGGAGGATCTTCTTGAGCCGGGCAACGATTTGGAGAAACCTTTTCCAAGTTGATACGTTTCGATTTCCAAAGTTTCTGATTGCGACGATCCCCGCCTGCTGAAAGCCCACGCATGATCAGGATGGAGCAAAGAGCTCCCATCCCCAATGCTGTCCACGTCGTCTGATACCGATCTTTGAAATCGGTAGTCAGATCCCCTTATCAGTTTCGTTACGTCTCCGGAGATGGAGTTCCTTGGGGATGACCAGCTCATCTTAGACGGCGGCGCACCTCGTAATTGTTTGGGATCCTCTAATCGGTACCAAACCGCGACATCGTCAAGAAAAGCCTTCTGTAACATTACTTTACACTCTCCTAAGTATACCGGCTCTGACTGCGGTAACAAGTCATATAACGCTACATCGATGTATCGGTCGAACAATGTGTCACTCGACACGCCTCTAAAGGTAATCGTTGCATTCCAAATGGGGTTAAGTGACGGAGATGAGACTTCGGTCTGTACTACATGTGTTTCGTGGCTGTAAGAAATAAAAATTGTAGTTATGATTTATTTCCACAATATCTTCTTTAATTCTTCTACAGCTATTAAATTTATGAAATTATGAAAAATCTTCTAGTTTGTGTTTTAAAAATACAGGGGTTAGACAAAATGATCGGGACAGGCAAAATTTTCACTTTTCAAAAAGTGTTCAACTAGCTGTAACTTTTCGAAAAATGCATCAAATATTCTCAAATTTTTACTGTAAGTTCATCAACTAGATGCACGCAGAAAAATGGCGCTTGTTTTAAACAATAAAACGCATGGTTGATTTTCAAACTGAGATTTTACTTATTCCAAAGTTATATTCAATTGTTTTCATTTAGAGTTTATCGATAAAAACAACCGATTATTATCATTTCATATAATGTCAAAAATTTCATTTGTTTCTACAAAATAAAAACCATAAACATGGTCCGAAACTTGGTCCGAAAGCACTCACACACCTATAAAATGCTTACCCCAACATCGCCACAACGAAGAAGGTGCAGCAAATCCATCACGCCAACTTCCAAGTGCAGCTTTGGTCGTGATGGATAACGCGCAGGTACTCACGACAGCATCCACAAAAAAAATGATCGGCTTCGCCTTTTTTGTCTTTTTTTAGTCGTTCTCCTCCCCATCCGCTCACCGACGGTCTAAAAATAGATTTCCGAGCTGCCGCAGGAGCTGCCGTCACCAACACAATCACATTCCGGCTTTGTTAGTCACAAAAGTGCAGTCGTTTAAAACAATCTGTTATTTTATGTTGAAACTACCAAATCTCTGTTTGTTCTAACAAACTGTCAAAAATTTCGTCAAATGAAAACATTTGTATTATCAAACAGTTGCAACAGTTCAGTTTAAACTAGAAATCAGTTTGTCGCTATAGTAAACTGAAAAATCGGTTGATTTGAACTAGAATTTAATTATGTTTACAATTTATTTTTCTGCGTGTGTGTATCAGTGGTACAAAATTAGAAAAGATCGGGCCATTCTCCACGAAGTTTTAAAGATTCTTGAAAAAAGGTAAAATTATCCGATAGCCAACTTTGAGCTGTTATATCTCCGGATTCAATGAACCGATTGAAATGAAATTTTGTCCATTTATGACTTATATAATGAGCTATGAAAAACCATTTACTTAACTTAATATTTTTAACACGGAAGAAAATTATAACGATTAGATTATTTTTATAATAAAACACCAAATTTTCCAAAATATTAACATCGTTTCAAAACTCAAGATGCAAATTATAGTTCATTTAATTCCTCTCTAATTGACTCATATATAAATGTGTTTTGAAGGAAAGTATCAACATAGCCACCAATAAATTGAAAAAGTTTTAGAATGCATATTAAAAATGGACCAATTTACTAAAAAATCATGAAAAAATTAAAATTGCTATAATTTTGTCTCTTGTTAAAAATTTCAAGTTAAGTCAAATGTTTTCCAGAGTTTCATTTCAATCGGTTTATTGAATCCGGAGATATAACAGGCTATCGGATAATTTTACCTTTTTTTAAGAATCTAATAGAGTTAAGAAACTATTAACTCTATTAAGAATCTTCATAACTTTGTTGAAAATGGCCCTAACTTTTTCAAATTTGAACCACTGATGCACAACTAGTTGATGCACTCACAGTAAACATTTGAGAATATTTGATGCACTTTTCGAAAAGTTACAGCTAGTTGAACATTTTTTGAAAAGTGAAAATTTTGCTTGTCCCGATCATTTTGTCTATCCCCTGTAGATGTAGCCTCGTAACCGTACGGTTAAGGTCACCAAGCTTCGAATCGCATCATGCTATGGGGTGAGGGTTCGATTTGCAATCGTTTTTGGTCCTGGCACGGTCGCCATGTAATATCAAAATGTAGATTAGTCGGACATGGCATCAACGGTGTGACGCCGTCCACAAACTACGCAACGCTCTAGGGGGAGCCCGGCCGAGCGCTACGGCCCATACAAAAAATTGTGTGGTTTTCATACAAAAAAGCGTTACGGAGTGGGGGAGAGGGTCGAAAAATGTCGATTTTAGCGTTACGTAGTAAATGGATGCTGCCTGTGTATTATTCTGACATATTACGGTCGCCATGTAATATTGAAGTGTAGATAAGTCTGTTTTATGTAGGGGTGACATCAATCTAATGTTGTTTTCGGTTCTTCTAAGCTGAGTCAGTGCTGACCTGATTCGAATTCAACCGAACGAAAACGGATCCAGATCCGGCCCCAAACGTAATTTTCAATTATTTCTTCCTTTTAGCGCATAATCGAATTTAAAATGTTAGTTGGCGCACTAATTAGTTTGCGCAAATCGTAATATAATAATAAAAGGTTTCAACTTACGCGTAGAGCTTAGATATTTAAATTTTTAAGTTTTGTTTTGCTGGATTGTTTACATCCATGTTGACAGATGGACCCCGCTTGGGTTGAATCGCAAAAAAACGGCAGAGCGAACCTCGTCATGTTTGGGTCGGATCTGGGGTGAAACTAGGTTCGCTTTAGGCCAAATGCTCACGTAATAATAAAATGGTTTTCGGATAAATCAGGTATTTGCCTGATTTTTCCCTGAGAATGATGTTTATTTGATTTTAATTTAAATCATACTACATGGAAAACAAGTAAGCCTGGAACCCCTCTTATATCAAAAAGATTTGATTAATGGATTGCATGAACAATGATAAATTCTTAATGCTGCCAAA
Organism: Aedes albopictus; assembly: GCF_035046485.1. Classification (NCBI taxonomy): domain Eukaryota; kingdom Metazoa; phylum Arthropoda; class Insecta; order Diptera; family Culicidae; genus Aedes; species Aedes albopictus. Next base: position 204,329,333 of record NC_085138.1, read on the forward strand.
ACAATGTGAAATTGTGTTTTTAAGCACCTCAAATATTGTTATTTTTAATAGAATTCTCTGCGTGTAAGAGGTCCTTTTCTCGTTATCACAGCTGGCTAAACACATGGCGACCGTGACAGGACAATGTATGTAATGCCATTATATTTTTTATAATTTAAATAGTTATGCTCAAAATTTGTTTGTTTCGGCCTATAGAGTGTATCTTTTGTTCACGTTTTTGACAGTTGACATTCTGCACCTCAGTAAAATCAATTACCGAAACTACCAAAATAGTTCTGCCATAGACTAATTTCAAGACCTCGATGTGCCAAAGAAAACGACCAAATTTTGTGTGTCCAGTCTGGTACCCAATAAGATTCATGACCGTGTATTTTTTTCCGTGTAGATTGCCTTTTATGTAGATTATATTTAGCGTGTTACACCGATCTGACAGTAAAGGACTAAACATAAATTACGTAAAGTGGGTACCGAGAATTGTTCATATGGTAGTTTGGTACATTACTGAGTAGGCCATGCTAGTTTGGAGGATCATTGTTATTACAACTGTCGACTGGACAAGTACCACATTGGCGACGAGCAAGAACCCATTGTAGTGCGAAAGGCCAAAAATTTTTTGGACGGACATTGTGAAGCAAATTGTGGATGACTGGAATCCACTGAAGCACATTTGGACGCGAAGATCTAATACAGAAGGAGATTATTGATCTTTGCAAGGATTTCGCTACGATCGTGCAGATGTTCAATCTTTGACAGCACAATGTTCACACATCCAACAACAAAGGAAACAGAGTGCATAAACAAACCGATTAGTCGAAACACCACCCCAAAATAACGCTCCGTTACTGGAAAACTGTAGCGGCGACATCAACCAATGTATGCTGAAACCGGTGTGCATATTTTGTGGTGGGACAATTATGTTTGCCTGTGCGTCGTATTTGGCGCAAGATCGTCAATAGCAGATTAAAGACGAAGCACAGACAAACAGACGTCTCACTCTACTCACTTGCCACCGTTTCCCTTTTTAACGGATTATTCAAATATTCCGTAGTTCGCAAATCGCTCGCTAATGGCGCTCGCATCGTTTTTGCTCCTGTTTGACGTTTGCTCACTACCGCCATCTACTCAGTGGGTTTGCGTACCACAGCTTCATAAGCATTGGGCGATTATGTTTGCGTGACGATGATTTTTATCGCATTTTGTTCCAAGTGATATGTCTGTTTGTCTGTGGACGAAGAGTTAGCGGACAACTTGGTCGTGATATTTCTCAAAGTTGTGATGTTCTTTTTGGTGTCACGTTCCGTGATAGGACAACAAAATTGTGAGAAGCTGGAGTTATTGGTAAATATAAATTGGGTTTTTAAATTTTGAAAAATGTATTGAAATTTTGATTTTATACGAAAGAGCACCTTTTTCTGAGCCACTATGTTTTTTTTCAGATTTTTAGAACTTTATTTTAGTACCTAAAAACAATTTCAAAGAGATTTTTTGAAATCGGCTTTTGACAGCTAGGCATCTGCTTGACAGCTCCGCCCAGTACAAAATGCGACGAGGGGTGATTCGACAAATCGCTCCCATACAAACTTCAAATTGATTTTTAAATAGGTTCCCGGGCACCAAAATTCATGAAAATTTGGATTTCGGCGCAGTTTTTCGTGCAGATTCAGAATATGGAATTATCTCAACACCGTTAAAGAAGCCAATTGTCTGCATTTCCAACGGATAGCATCTGATCGGATCAGACACGAGGGAGAAATCGAAAAATCTCGCCTCGAAAGAGGGACTTGCCTGAGCGGTAGATGAAAATCTGACCGTGGAAGGCAATAATGTCTCGCCTCAGAGTAGGGAGACGCCAAAGCGGCAGATGAAAATCTGGCCGGGGCTGGCGATAATGTCTCGCCTTAGAGAAAGGGGACGCCAAAGCGGCAGATGAAAATCTGGCCGGGGCTGGCAATAAAGTCCCGCTTCAGAATAGGGAGACGCCCAAGAGGCAAATGAAAATAAAAATACTAAGTAATTCAAGTAAATTTGACTAAGTTAGCATCCTTGGTTATTCATGTATCAGGTCGGAAAGAAAATGCGTAATCTATGATGTTATAGTTTAAATAATCAAGGAATATAGTGGACTAGAAACAACAAAAAAAAAACAAAAATCAAAAAGTGTAGTTGAAATCAAGAATTACGAGCTAAGTTCAAACTCGATTTGTGGAGCAAATAACAGACATGAGCGTCATCTGTAGTGTCATACACACTACACTATGAACGGCATATACATAGAATCTTGACAGCGTCTTACCGTTTCTGTTTGATTTCGATGCAATTACAATACTGAGGCACAACATACGAGTAGTGTAAAGCATTTACTACACACGACAAATATTTGGACAAACAACCCAAGTAACATTTGTTTGTGCTAAAAAGACTATAGAGGTTCTTAGAACCGTCATAAAACCAAAATAGAAGGTATGAGGTTTTAAGACATTGCCCAAAACCTCTACAAGACTAATTGGTTATAAAAATGTTACTTGAGTAGTCGAATATTTTCTCAAAATAAAGCGCATTATGACAACCTTAGATTGTTTGCGACATGTTTTGCAATGACAAATATTTTTCCATGTGTAATGGGCCGAAAAAGAACATTATCTGCAAAACAAAAGGAGATGTGGTAGTTTGGTACATCACTGAGTAGGCCATGCTAGTTTGGAGGATCATTATTATTACAACTGTCAACTGGACAAGTATTGTCTGGGACCATTTGGGCAGGAACACCTATTTTGGGCACTTGCTGCTATAACTCAGTCAATTTCAAACCGATTGGCTTGAATTTTTGCACATGGCTAGATACTGTGCGTATCTGATCGTGTATAAAAAATCAAGTCAATCGGTTCAAAATTGACTGACTTATAGCAGTAAGTGCCCAAAATAGGTGCTCCTGCCTAAATGGTCCCAGACCCTACCACAGTTCACAATCTGCGAACTTGACTGCGGAATAAATCGCGATCATGACGCCGCTGGTTTTGGCAGAGAAAGCTTTATCGATGTGGAAACGCTTATAGAACACTAAGCTGAGAGTTTGGCTAAGGGGAAAGACTGCTTTTGCTCTCAAGACTGATCATGAGTAGATTCTGAGTAATGCTAGGTTGGGACCTTATTACGAACTGCAGCTAAGGGCACCGATCTTTCAGCAGGGCAGTAATGACGAAAACACACAATTTCGTATTGTCCCATGCTATAAAGCTGAAATTTAATTTTTTTATTGATCTTAGAATTAATATACATACTAATTAATTTATAATTTACTCACATCTTCGGTGTTTTGGCAAAGAACAAGATTGATTCTTGCACCCGTGCTGTTGTGTGTTCGCATTGGTTATTCTTCTAACAAACATTTGACACGCACGAAACAAAGCAGAAACACCGAAGATTGACAACACAACAAAACCAACTTCGACACATGTTCCCGGGTTTGGCTCAGGGGTTCGCAAGCTCATTCTCACCTGAACACGTAACAGACCTGAAACATAATCGCTAAAGTAATTTCCGTTCAGTGTTTTATTTTTTCCTGACCAAGCTGATTTGATTTCCCGTTTCTTCTCAGCTTCGTATTGGGGTCAAGATTTCCACACATCGAGATTGGCCAAGAAATTTCTTGCGATCTGCGTACAACCTAAACATTCACATATCGCTTGAAGGATACCTAAACAGTATTGTGGATTTAGCACCAAATTGGTATCGGAAGTAACTTCATTGACTTCCGCTGGCTTTCCTGTGTGTTAAACATATCGTCGGAAGTAGTGCGCTGAATAGAGCATCAGATTCACTATACAGCGCACTACTTCCGACGTTATGTTTAACGCACAGGAAAGCCAGCGGAAGTCAATGAAGTTACTTCCGACATCAACTTGGTGCTAAATCCACAATATTTCTTTGTTTTATTTATGCACCGGAATTCGCCCGCTGGTGTGGGAAAAGAACGTCTGCAGTATGCTTGCTTAAGCGGAACCCAGCCTGCAACTGGCCAGTATTTTTTCTGTGACAAGTCATGAGTCGCAAAAACTGGCATTGAGATATGCATCTCTAAATTTTTGAGCATTTGAAGTCAATCAACTTCCGTCATTTTCTAAGTAAGTAAATTGTCACTTTCTATTGCGGAGATTCCACCTGTTTAGACTCCTGCGCGAAAATTAGTTGTGTGGATTTTTCTTGCGTGGGCCCACAGATGTGAAAACAGACCGTGTGCTGGCGAATATTTCACACTGCGTTGTTGAGTACACCTTTGGCGATGGTTTTGCATTGTAAACAAACATTTGTAATGCATCTACGCTAAAAATAAGCCTTTTCATTTTTTTTGCGCCAGAACCTATAAATCTCCGCAATGAGTAATAAATAAGTAAGTTTTATTTGAGCATGAGCATTGGTGACCTACGCTTCGTATTAGCTACTCCGTGATTGACCTGAGCTAGCGAAATTGCACAAAGAATCAATAGTATTGGGGCTTGGGATTTACCACCATCCTCAAATATTGATTTGAGCAATCGTAAAAACCAATTCTGGACGGTACGCCAACAAGAAGATACAGATGGTGCTTGTTATTCGATATGGGTTAGTTATGAATCCGTCGGAAACAATGTAGGAGGTGTTCGTCTGTCTCAAATCGTCTCTAGCGACTGAGAACTATTCGAGCCATGAAATACCGAACTTCATTAGGTTGTAACAATTTCGTTCGATTTTTTTTTCTAATCTTTTTTCTCAGATGATCACTTGCCATATAGACGAGTGCACCGCCCGCTGAAAGTTCACTCGGGCCGCAAATTTTGACACCACAGCGAGGTCGCACGCTATGTCTGAACCAGAAGATTATTAAAATTGAATGTACATCGGGTTTCTTTCCACAGAATATCAGAATTCATGCTATATTATCATATGCAGAAACTTTTAAAATATTTCATCGGGGAAATTTTGATTTTTTCATCTTTTTAGCTGTTTTTCATACAAATTTGCATGTAATTCACGTTTTCGGTCAATTTCGCTCCCATACAAAATATATGGAAAAATTTTCACCGATAGAATATTTTTAAACCTTCTGCAAATGAAAATATGGGTTGAATACTGATGTTCTGCGGAAAAACATCCGATGTACATTCAATTTTTATAATCTGCTGGTTCAGACATAGCGTGGGTCGACTCTTACCAACTTACCAGCTGAAATTTAGTTCAAATTATTGCATCTAGTTTTCGCGATGAAGTTGCAAAAATATGGGCTAGTGCATTAACTATATGCATATGCATCACTTTAAATGTAAATTCATGTAAGATATCAAAGAAAAATATTATCATCGCATTTTGGTGATGCATCTCTGAGTAGAAGTTGTCGAGAGTCGACCCCGCTGTGCTGTCAAAAATTTTCAGCCTCAGTGAACTCAATGTTCATTGGTGCACTCGTCTATCCAGTAGTAAATAAGCGATAATGTGATTGTTGAAAAAAGTTAATGATTCGTACGTTTTAGGCATGAGCTTGATTGAAGCGTAAGCTTCCGGTAAACCTCCATATCCTAGCGATTCGTCCCGAGGCGGTAGGTCATCTCCGGCCATGAGTGAGACGACCAGTTCGTTGCGATCTCCGTGGTACCACACTTGAATTTGAACTCGTCCTGAAACCTGTTTTTCACGTGCCAGTTGTTCCTAGAAAAGTTTCAAAGCTTTGATTGATTGTTGTAAAGACAAACGTGTGATTTGAACTCAAAAATTGATTAGTGTTGAGCACAAACGCAAAAACTAAAATCAAGCAAGATTTGAAAGAATACTCTATTACATAATATATAGCGTGCATTGTTCTCATAGGCCTTGCAGATTGTTTATGATTTGATATTTACATCTACTACGATTTTGTAGTTTTTGCAAATGTACAATAGTTATAGCTTATCAAACACACATCTCTATATGCATTGGTCGACGTTTAGTAGAAATGTATTCACAACAGCACTGTTGCTCGACTTTAGGGTACAGGAATAACGAATTGATTACGCTACCATTGGAGAAAATCACATGTATCTGTAAGAATAAGTATTTGTTAACAATTGTATTAATTACTGATGATGGGTTAAATATGTACAAAACTATAAATTAACTGATTATCATATGTGAATACAAAATATACATCTTCTAGTTATTGGTGCTACTGGCATTATATCCCAACTGGGACAGACCTGGTTACTCTTAGAGTTCAACTTCCACAATTATCGTTTAAAATCCGTCTAGTGCAAAGATATTGCATGCTTTGCACTAGAGTAACTTGCCTAAATAAATTCTACTTCTCGACTTTATTCAAGTATATTCCATTCCAAATCAATAAGCCAAAATTTAGCTTTATGTACTGAAGTACACTTTTTGCACAAAGGCTATACTGCCGCCACTCGCATAACAGTCCCATCTTTGCTGGGTTTCCTATTCATATGGGACTGTTTTGCGAGTGGGGGCAGTATAGAAGCAACTAAAGATGAAGTGCAGTAGGCGTTGCCGCGAGCAGACGTTTTTTTTTTATAAACGTGTTTTTTTACACTGAGCTAATTCTACGCTTACACGCGAGCAGACGTGTTTTGACTACTTTTCACATTTATTTCGCGTTTTACATTTTTTTTTGTCCTGATTCCGCTGACGAGTTGGTCGGTGCTAAACCATTGCACAAATTAGTTTAACATTAGGGGTGGTGGGGGTAAAGTGGACAACCTAAGCATTGTGGTTGTTTCCAGTGGAAATGCGGCAAAATCCATCTGCTTTTCCGAGTAACATGGAAGGTCATGATGTACTCTAGAAATCTTGTAAGGGATTACATTTAAAAAATATTGTTTTCTTTGATTATTTTCTTCACCAAAACGTGCATAAAACTAGCGTGAAAAAAATCGGTTGGGGTAAAATGGACAATCGATGGGGTAAAATGAACAAGTCGTTAAAAGTTATATAACAGCATATTTTTTCTATGTTTTTAAATGCAAACTATCAAATTTCATACGATACCTTTATTTTGTTGTTTTCAAACTTTTAATACAAACTTTGAAACACACTTTAATAACACTAGTTTACAAAATAAAATGAAAGTCGTGAACTTCTGTCAACGACCAAAATTTTTGAAGCACAATTTAGTGCTGATTTCGAAACCGTGCTTTAAAAAATTTAAAGTAGAGCAGTTTTTAAGTTTTAGCTCAATATCGAGTTTTACAACTTTTAAAAATATGGAATTGACTAAAATTCAAATATCTTGCGTTTTGTTCAACCAATTTCAAATCTTTTTCCATAAATTAAAAGCTGAATACAATACCATTTGATCATCTGAATGCAGGTTTTGCGTCAGATTGATGAAATTCAAGATACTGGCGAGTTTTAGGGACGATCTTCTTAAATTTTAGCCAAATTTCCAAAAATATATGAAGAAATGTATTTTTTTCAATAAGAAAAAAAGAACCTAAAAATTCTTTCTCAACGTTTATTTGACATATCATATGTAGGCAAGTTACAGTAAAAAATTCAGCTCAATCGGAGCATTAATTACGGAGAATGTGATGTGTGAAGTGAGCGACGTTGCTTAAAAATAGAACAAAAATCGATTTCAAATCATCAACCTTGTATGAGAAGTCGAAAAAATTTCCGCTCTACTGTAATTTTTTTCCTTCGCGTTTTCGAACTTAGGGCATGATTCTACACCAAAAATGATCATCAGCTTACCGAGTTCAAAAATGCTGTAAACTAGTGTAATTATTGTAAAAATAATGTAAAAAACATGCACTGTTTTTGATGAAAATGATGTTTTGTAGATATAAAATATTTTTTTTTTTAACTTTTTACTTCAACTATCTCACGACATGTATGACGGCTGATAATTCTGGAGTTTGCAAAAAAAAATTATGAAATTTTGGTGAAATTTGAACCGATTGTCCATTTTACCCCCACCATCTGATTATGTTAAAATTATTTCCAAAACTTTTTTTTACAAAACTTAAATTTTTATTTCGTTCAAATATACTCTTTTATGTGGACTTTATTAGTTTAGGGTGTAAAACTTATAATAATTTGAAAATAACTCACGAAAAAACCTTAGCAATGATAAGCAGATTTTACATCATTTCTGATTTTTCACGTGATTTTTAAAGTTTTTGTCATTTTGAAGAGGTTTATTTGATTTTAATGTTCAAGATCAGCAAAAGTATAATGATTCATGCTTAGGCATAAGCTTCAATCGTTAAAACATTTTGAAAAACAATAAAAGCCATGAAACTGTACCCTGTCCATTTTACCCCACCTGTCCACTTTACCCCCACCACCCCTACATAGCATAAACAATAAGCCGTCCCTTATTTTGCAAAAAATGGAAATCTTATAAGTTCGTTGTTGGAAAATGATCGTTTTAGCTAAGAAATGGTAGTGTCATAAGGTACACCGGGGCAAGTTGAAACGGGTGGGGCAAGATGAAACACGAAGTTTTGAAATAGATTTCAATACAATTTGGAAATTTATCCTTCGCTAAAAGATTGTTTGAATCAAAAACTATGTGTTATGGCGGTCGAACTGTTTATCATCATTAAAAAACATCGTGTTAACCCGCTGTTTCATCTTGCCCCACCCGTTTCAACTTGCCCCGGTGTACCTTAAATTGAAGACCGTTTCTCAAGGCTAAGTGGTCCCTCAAGCTTGAGAGCCCATATAAGATAAAAATGTCTTGTATTGTTCTGATTTCTTTTATATCCTTCATAAGAAGAATAATAAAGATGTTAACAAGTCCAAGGCTTGTGCAGTCTCTGCTGTGTGGTCCAATGACCACACGTATTTATACTACCATAGGTAGACATAAAGAATCATACCTAGACATTTAGGTACTGTAATGAATAGTATTTCATGTAGGTAGATATCCTATGCACACAACCATTAGGTAGACACTACAGTCCTTTCCCCTTCAGAAATCTCAGAAAGTCATCACCAAAATAATAATAGCACAAATGAACTGACGAGTCCGTCACTTTCAAAGAACATATCTGTTCGCTAACAAAACTACAAAAACAAAAAGACGATCTCGTCATCGGCATCGGCAACTTTGCCAAAATGTACAAATAACACAAATCCATTCACCAAAACATAACATATGGCAATTCCGCCACAAAAGAACAATTTCGTTCGCCACAAAAGAACAATTTCGTTCGCCACAAAAAAATAACATTTCGTTATACCAAAACAAAAAGACAATTTCGTCAATGCAACATCGGCCAAAAAGAACATTCTGTTCACAACATAATGGCAAACCATAAAAGAACAATTCCGTTCTCCACAAAAATAACAATTTGTTATTACAACAACCTGAAAACCAAAAGGAAATAATTTCGGAATAACTCAAAAGAAATTACACGTTCCTTGATCCTCGTCGCCACTTTTATATCCTTCAAAAGAAGAATAATGAAGATGTTGACAAGTTCAAGGCTTGTGCAGTCTCCGCTGTGTGGTCCAATGACCACACGTATTTATACTACCATAGGTAGACATAAAGAATCATACCTAGACATTTAGGTACTGTAATGAATAGTATTTCATGTAGGTAGATATCCTATGCACACAACCATTAGGTAGACACTACAATTTCTATGCCATTCCACGTTCTGTCAGCAATGTCACAAACGCTGAACAGTATCCGTGAAAACAAGTGACAGAACTGGCGTCAAAATAGCGATATATTCTTATGTGTAGAAAACACCGTAAATGTAAGTTTTAGGTGCATATATCATATATGTTTAGTGTATTAAATGTTTATACTAATAAAATGACTTACTTATAGCTTTGTAGCATGTGGCAATGGAACCTGCAATGTGTTTTATTTGCCCTGCTGAAGGACCGGTGCCCAGATGTCATTTATTTTCAGGAGTTATCAAAAATGGAAAAGGACTAAAAAAACATGAACTTTTTTTCGACGAAAAAATACACTAAACTACTAAAACCGAAGGGCCAAAATGTGCTTAGTTTTATTCGTTTCTGAGTTATTAACAAAAAACAACCGAAAAATCATCATTTTTGACAATTTGTTTTAAATTTCGAAGGAAACCTACCCTGTTTTGCTCAATAACTTAAAAACGAGTTGAGATATGGCAATTTTGAGCACATTTTTTGGCCCTTTAGCGTCCTAAAATCATCGGCTTTAGTCGAAAAAAAATCATGTTTTGGGTCCCATATAATTTTTAACAACTGCCTTTTGAGGGACCACTTAGTCTTGAGATACGGGCTTAAAATTTTGACACGATCATTTCTTAGCTGAAAAGATCATTATCCAACAACGAACTTATATAATTTCCAACTTTTGTAAAACAACCCGTACTTTTATTCAGAAATTATTGGTATAGGGTGACAATGGTTTGCCGATAAGGTTTGTTCTCTTCGTCATGGGGGGTTTTCGTCAGCCAAATTGCCTGAAACTTGGCCATGTAATTCAGCCTAGTTAGGAAGGATTTGAGACCAAATCTGAGTTCAATAGGTTTCAAAAAACCCCCAAAGACGAAGAGAACAAAACGGCCGAGAATAGGTAATTTCCCCTATATCCAGAAATTTCTCCAAGAATTCCCAAGATCTTGTTAAAAGTTATTTTGTTTTCTTTCAAATCTTTTTCCAAAAAGTCTAGGTTTTTCCCAAAAAATACTTCTCAACATTACGTTCTGCAAATTTTACATAATGTTTTCGTAGTTACCTTCGGAAATTTCCTTCACGAATTCCGTATTATTCTATAAAATATTGTGCAATTGTTCTAAGAAAATCATTTAGGCAATTCCTTTAAGAAATGCGCTATACCTCTCCCTCTTTCCTGAAATTTTATTAATAATGCTTCCAAACATTCTATCCACTATTTCAAAACAAACATTATAACATTGCTTTCCCAACTGACTGTAAGATCTTGGCCAGCGCCGTTATTGATCAAAAATATATGAGCTGCTAAAATTGCAGTATGAGAATAAGTGGAATATCCTAACCCTTATTTATTCAGATTCATCTTTTTCTTCTTCTTTATGGCTCTATGTCCCCACTGGGACTTGGCCTGCCTTGCTTCAACTTAGTGTTTTTAGAGCACTTCCACAGTTATTAATTGAAGGGCTTTCTTTGTTTGCCATTGCATGAATTTGTGTATTGTGAGACAAGTACAATGATACACTATGCCGAGGAAGTCGAGAAAATGTTCCCGACTGGAACGGGAATCGAACCCGCCGTCTCCGGTTTGGCGATCCATAGCCTTACTAGCACTAGAACTGAAGACCCCAGTCTAAATAATTTAGATCAAATCTGATCAATCGCGGAGGAGCAACCATTACACAATGGGGCCAGAGCCATATTTACGAAGGCAAAAATGCTGGTGTCTAAACCTTTAATTTTAGATACATGGCACATAACATGGTGTCTCTGGGAAAGTTTCTTCTTATTTATTTTTATATTTTCCCTCATTATTGTGGCTGGTCCAAACATTAGCTTTTTGACTATTCTGCATACGCTCACACAATATTCTAATTATTTTTAGACGAACTAATTTGTAGCAACTTTGCTGAAGACACCATTGTTCTACATATGTGTTAACTTTAGATTTATTAAAAGAATTATGTTAGGGTGAACCCTGAAATTTAGCTTCCGTACAATAACTTTTAATTGATTCGTTTCTTGTAAAAACATTGTTCCGAACAGGGAGAAAAGTTCCCGCCGTCTCCGGATTGGCGATCCAAATTCTTATCCACAATGCTAACTGGAGACCCCAGATCCTACTGTTGTGTGCGTTCATGATGAAAACGTTGCCTATATGAGCAAAAGTTCTATAAATATTGAAATTTATGCATAAAATTGTATTTTTCTGGAAGTTAACATATTTTATATGGAAATTGCATACTTTCAGGCGTTTTCTTAAGATTTGTTAAACTTCGAACTTAAATAATTAAAAATTTAGTAATCTTGTAAAAGTTTTGCATAGCTTTGCGCATTCCGGGGTGGTTAGTTTAGGTGGAAAAAATATTTTCAGCACTTACAACAACATTTCACTGACTGATCAATTTCACCCCGAAAATAACATTTTTGATTTTTTATTTCAAATGATATTTTTTGTAATAAAATGATTTGCAGTAGAATTTTCAACCTCTTTGACTGATGAAAACCATGGACGTACTTATTTATAAGCATTAAATTTAACCATATCGATCATTATTCAAAAATTATTCGCCAAAAACTTCGAAAAGTGATCAATTTCACCCGAAATCACGGTACCTTTTGCTGTGATAATGCTAGGTATGTACTTCAAACGGAATCGCTAAAGTAATTTTCGTTCAGTGCATTATTTTTCCGTGGCCGGAACGGTCAAGAAATATAACACAGCAAGCCCCATTTCAAGAACTAATAAAGCGTCGCTTTTTTCCGGATCTAGTACGGAGCTAAAACGAAACTTCAAATCAAATGGGGCTTGCTGTGTTAAATTTTTTGACCATTCCGGTCATGGAAAAATAATGCACTGAACGAAAATTACTTGAGCGATTCCGTTTGAAGTGCATACCTCGCATTATAGGGGAACTTACGTATTCTCGGCAGTTTTGTTCTCTTCGTCATGGGGGGTTTTCTGAAACCTGTAGGTCTCAGAGTTGGCCTCAAATCCTTCCCAATCAAGCTAAGTTATATGCCCCAATTTCAGACAATTCGGTCCACAAAAACCCCCTATGACGAAGAGAACAAACCTGCCGATAATACCCATCGTCACCCTATATCTACATATAAGTTGAAAATTCTCATCAGTTTTGGCCATAGTGCGTTCTAAATCAGTATAAATTTATTTTTTACTAGATCCTAATATAATTTTAGGATTAGGAATAATGCTTTGATGCCACTTTTAATACAAAAACCAAGTAGGGTATCGGGATGCTTCGTTGGCATAGTCCCCTCGTTCGGCCTATCTTAATGTAAACAAAAAATTCCAACAAACACGCATAACTGGATAAAGGAAAAGCTATGCGCCAAACAACTGTAACATTTCGTTTCAATTTTAGCACTTTGGAGCATTAAAATTGAATGAAAATGTCACTTTGTTTAGCTTTTGTAGACGCCACGATTCTTCGGCTTAGTGGGTAGTCTATACACATGATCATAAATGGCATGATTCTGGAACATTTCAAATTGATTTTTCAATAAGTGAACATTTGATGCGACGGTCAAAGACGCTATTTTGAACTTGTATATTTGTTTTCAATGAATAATAGCTATTTTACAAATTGAATGTGGGCCGAATATTGAGGACACCCAAATCTTGGCCCATCAGTAAAGTGACGTCAATAACACCGATAAAGTGACGTCAACAACATTGCTTGCGTAAGAACCAGAAAAAACGAACAGGAGGAAAGATTTTGTGTGCGGTGACTGTAAAAATTTAACACAATAAGGCCGGAACAAATCTCATTTTCTTCTTTTGTCACTTTGCTCGTTGGCTCGTCAAGGGGGAGGATAATAAATAATAAATGAATTTGATGAAAAATCACCCTAACAATAAGGCAAAATCGTAAAACTCATCGGATTTGTTAAGAAATTTTCTCGACAACTTTAATTTCAGTTCAAAATTTTTAAATTTTTGAATAATTTATTTGTGTTCCCCCTCAAAATGTCGAATTCCGACCAAAATTTACCGAGGGGTGGGTGACATTAGAGAAAATCGAAATTTGTGTCAGCCTAATAAGGTTGCGTTGTTTTCGTTACTAAATTAAGAAAGAACTTTAGTTCAAGTGATTTATTTATAGTTTTTTGAAAATTCGGCTCCAAAAATGTAATTTAAAAGTAAGATTGGTGAACAAATACAGATAATACCTCAGCAGAAATATTAAAAAAATGAGTTAGTAAGTGGTTCTAGTTAATGGAAAGCAATAGGCCAACGTTGTATCCACTAATAGGCCAATTTTTGTACCATAGACCAACGTTGCATACCATCGCATCGAATCTTTTCAACTTAATTAAGTAAATTCTTGAATATTTACGTTAGTTTACTTTCAATTGGTGAAACATGCATTGCCTAGAGTGTGTAAAAGGGTCAACATATTATTCCTAGTGCTATTAATTCATGAGTTATGGTCAAAATTGACAAGGCGGCTTGCAAATTAGGCCAAGGAATGGTACATATACCCTATTAGCTTGATTTCTGCATTTTCCTACAAAATATAGATTGAAACCTTTTATTAGACACATTGGTAGTAATCATATGATTCTTGGTTTTTTTTATTTAAATGATTTCTCTTAGACTGGACAAAATCTGTGCTCGAACCCCAGATATATCACCTTTTATCTCCCGGATAAAAGCTTTTTACAGTATCACCAAAAAAGTTTGAAAATATTTCATCCAATATTCTTTGAGACATAGAGTATTGAAATTATGTTTAATAACCCTGATAAAAATTTCCAATAAAATCACCATAAACTACCATAGAATAATGATAATTTTTATTACTAAACAACATACTATATTGTATACGTATTTTCCTGCTTAAAATGCTGTATTGGAACTACAATTCGTGCACATCAATGGCACTAGAGATTTCAATAACAAAAACAATATAAAATGAATGGTAGTCAACTTGAATTTGTTTCAGAAAATTTGGATTTTTTATGGTTAAGATACATAGCAACCCCCATTTTCTATTGTAAATGTAGTTTTACAATAAATGCTATGGCGGAAAACCATAGGTTTTGTAGTTGCTCTATCGTTTGAAACATTTAAATTAATGGTAACGACCATTCGTTTTAACGTATTGTAATAACCCATTTAGTTGTATTTTTATGATCTTTTTTATCAGGCTTTACTAAAAGTTCTATAACTTTCAGAAAACTTACTCAATCACGCTCAAAATTTTACCAATGGAGCTTCAATACATGATTTATGATTAGTCAAAATTTCAGCGTTTTTTATTGACGTACTTATAAAAAAGTTATGAACATTCGTATGAAAAATTATTTTGACGAAAAAAATGCTGTACGGAGTCCGTATCCTTACGGACAATTGTTTGATACACTATACAAAACTTTCTCCCATAATATCATTGCCGAACAGTGGGGTTTAGTTGCATCACACATTTACACAACTTTACCCATTTTAATAAGTCAGTTTTAGTATATCCTTCATTTGAAATAGAGCGCGGTATTCAGCTTTTTTAATTTCAGTATTTCAGGTCTCCAGTTAGCCTAGTGGTTAAGACTATGGATCGCCAATATGGAGACGGCGAATTCAATTCCCGTTCCGGTCGGGAAAATTTTCTCGACTTCCTGGACATAGCGTATCATTGTACCTGCAACAGAATGTACAAAATTCATGCAATGGCAGGCAAAGAATAAAGCCATGCAATTAATAACTGGAAGTGCTCTAAGAACACTAAGTTGAAAAAAGGCAGGCCAAGTTCCAATGCGAACGTCGAGCCATAAAAAAAAGAAGACGAATTTCAGTAAAAGCTCAGATTTTCGAATGTTCAGCAAAACATTACCAAATTTTAGCAAGAAATTACCGAACGCTCGGTAAACTCCACCAAATCACCGATAATGTTTACCGAATGTTCGGTGAAAATAACTGAAATTCGGTAAACTTATGCTAAACTTCGGTAATACTAACTTTTACCTAAATTGAAACAGCCGAACAAGGGACTCTAAAATCAGTGTATACACTGAAAGGCGGCTTGCGGTGAAAATTACTATTCTGAGGTTCAATTTAAATGCACAACGCCACTTGATTTGTGCAGACTGATTTTCGTCTCAATTCAACAGAATTATGTTTTCAATTTTACCATGGACTCGATTTTCAATTAAAAAAGTCTTTGTTGGCAACCGGATTCGAACCAAGAACCTTGACATCACCAGGCTCGCACGCTACCACTCGGCTATCGAACCGGTTGATGTGAGAAGAAACAAAACGCACACAAGAAGCGTTGGTGGGTCGATGATCACGTTTTGCCATGGTAAATTTAAAAACATTGTTATGCTTGTCATTACTGCAAGCCGCCTTTCAGTGTACACAAAATAACCATAGACAAATAACTATCATATTTCCTCATCGTGGACAATCGTGGACAAGTTCAATCATAATTTTGAAATATTCATAAGGATTATCAACCAAATTCATGGGGAAAAAAGGTACATTTAACACGATAGTAACAGTGTTGTCTAGTCAGAAACGTAACCGACAAACGCATATAGGAGCCAGAAAGGAAATATTCATGTTGACAAATAAATATTCTTTCAAATACATGCTTTTGTAAAATAAAGGTGTCTAAATCGTTTCCAATTTCTACAGTGTTTTCTTGTACAAACTTTATTGCTTCTTCTTTTTTCATATTTTACTTCAAGCATTCACATACATGCTACTTATAATGGATGAAAAAAAGGAAACGATTTTTAATTATTTACAATAAGGAAAATAAAAATGTCAGGATTTATGTTGCTTTTTCTATCACGAGTTATGGATCAGTTTAGTAGTAATAATAAGACTGGAAAATTGTTCGGCTCGGGCAACATATGCTACATGCTCTTAATTTAGAAGTCCATTAACAAAATGTATGGAACAATATGAGATTGTCATGCTATAACTTATCATACATGAATTTGAGTTGTATTGTACAGCCTTTTATAGGTTGAAGCAATTATTGTTAGTGAGATAATAATGCTACATGCAGATGTTCTTTTGGAAAATATTTCTATAATTTTTCTTTGCTTATTGAATTATCACAGTTAAGTATTAGGATTGGATATAAGAAAATATGTACGTTTTTCTATTGTTGCAGCACATCGCATGTTTCGGAACTAATACAGTAACTTATGAAAAGAATACGAAAAGTACTTAAATTTCATGCATTGTTATTCCGAAAATGGATTACACATCACCGGGTTCTTGAGACTAGAAACAACGTTATTTATGGTTTTACTAAGGTTATAAAATATGTTATTTACCTTTCAATGCATCTAAATGCGTATTTCTCTCAGCTGTTACGTGTTTTCGAAATCGAATCTGAATATAACAATCGTTTTATGTTTTTTTTTCGTTCGCCACTTTTTTTATTAGATATAAGAGTTTTATAGGTTTGGTAGGTACACAATATCTCTAATTATTTTAACTTCATTGACAAATGATGTTCTATTTGCTATTTCAATCAATAGTTGTGGAATTAGGCTCAGTTATGTACAAAAATAACTAATGCAAATCAATTTGTCATGATCATAATCAAGAAAAACTTAAAAATACTTGATTGAATTGTTATAAACGTACAAGAACAACTTTTTATATCAAATTCTGATTTATAGACCGTATTATATTTATAACTTAATCATTTTATGGCTTTATCGTTTTTTTTTCTACTCAGAGTATACGGGAGTAGAGATCGAAGTGGATAATGAAATAATAGATATGATAGTAGGGTCTGGGACCATTTGGGCAGGAGCACCTATTTTGGGCACTTGCTGCTATAACTCAGTCAATTTTGAACCGATTGATTTGATTTTTGAAACACGATCAGGAAGGCGCAGTATCTAGCTATGTTCAAAAATTCAAATCAATCGATTTGAAAATGACTGAGTTATAGCAGCAAGTGCCCAAAATAGGTGCTGCTGCCCAAATGGTCCCAGACCCTATTCGCTAGGTTTCGAACAAGTGTGAAAATTGTTTTATAGAAGGTGAAATTAGGCGAGGAGGCCATGTATTCAACGAATACATCGAATGCGTGAAAGTTCTGCCGTACGACCTGTGCTTTTAAACAGATTGGCTTGGTTGGTAGTTCATACCACCTTTACCAAGACTGGTAGGCTGACCAGATTTGTCCCGTTTTAAAACGGGACACTTTTTGGAAACCCAACAAAAAATAAATCAATGTTCAAAAACAGAACTGCATATTGATAATAATGCAAATTCAGCTGGAAAGACCGAATGATTGAGTCAAAAACATTAACTGTGCTGCAGTGGCGAGTGTTTGAAAATTGTGTTCCCGTTCAATACGGGACGGATGGTCAGCCTAAAGACTGGTAAAAGTTTCAGGCACCCGACTGCGTATGTATTTTTCTGTTTTCATCGCAAGCTTTTGCGATCGGTAGCTTTTGCGGAATTCACACTTCCGTTCCTAGGGGTATGCCTATACAGTATGCGGCAGGAAAAAATGCGAAAGTGTTTTTCAACTTCAAACAGCGTTTTCGTCCATTTGACGTTAACCAATCTATGTCCATTTGACGTTAACCAATCTATGTTCCATGAACTCTAATAGGCTAGTTTTCTGAAAAGTTAATTCAACATTTTCCCATTTTGGTGACTAACCTTTACAGGGCGGCGCCTGAAGCTGAAGACAATCAGAATTTTCAAACCGCAGAAAAGTACACAGGTCGCAATGTATGTTGTATCTGATAAAACAAAATTTTGAATTTTCTCTATAATATCATCAAATATGTGTACTTATTTCATCTAGTATGTGAAACTACATGGCTCTGGATCAGTGTGGTCTGGTTGTTCAACGAATTTAAGCTATTTTTTTACTGTTATAGTCATTTTGTTTAATGACCATTGGGCGCGCAGTTTATTGATACCCGCTTATTAGGCTTACATTATCACATGTTAAACATCAAATATGTTCAGTTTTATTTTGCAGTGCTGGAATATAGACATTGACAGAATGACAGATACACTGTCATGAAAAAATAGTCATATATATCCCATATTTAGAGTGTAATAGTGCCTTGAACTTTTCGCATTTTTTCGTGCCGCTCCCTGTAGCTTACGAAGAAAAAGGTTTTTTTTTGCAAACGATTTCATCAAAAACTTTTGGATCATCCTTCAGAAAAACCTCTTGGAAATTCATCCGCTCTGCCAAAAATTTTACCTTACTGATGAGATTGTTTTAATAAATCTAGCCAACTTAGCTACAAATTCACACAATAATATTTTAAAGAATAGTACCAGTTGCTTTACCGAACATTTCAGCTACCGTCAGTGGGGGTGTCATTGGGCCAAAATTGCGTAGTCCATTCCTTTGTCAGTCGTTACAACAACATTTTAGCTCTGAATCATGCTGAACACGGTAGACATGTTCATTTTTATACAATTTAGGATTGTTTAAAGTATAAATGCTTCAACTTTAATTTTAACAACGATATAGATTAATTTAAATTAGCACAATTTCACTCCTTCTAGGGGGTGACATTGGGCCGACCGCTAAAATTTGAACAAAACAGGTCAATGTAAGAAAATATCGCTTGTAAATCTAAACTATCGAATATAAAGATACTTATGCACAACCTATCAGTATCAAATCACTTTTATAACATCACAGACAAACAAACGTTAAAGTTGGATCACATTCATTGCAATCGATCAATGAATCAATACAATACATCCACTATCCCTTAAATTTAACTACAACTGGCATTCTTAAAAGACGAAAGTATTATTTCTTTATCATCTACATAGAAACTGATATGCAATCATTTTTTTATCTTGAATGAATCTAACATTTCAGGCCAAACATTTCAATAGGTTCAATCTGCATTTGAGAGGCTCTCTTTGATCACTTTCTCTTTCAATTATTGCAATGTAATGGTACACTTTTCAACTATTTTTGCAGTACAAATCAAAAGACGATTGTTTTGACCATCGTTCAATGCAAGGAGACAATTATAATACAAATCAGTAACAAATTTTGAAAACGACGTATAATCAATGCTAAACCATTGATTATACGTCGTTTTCAAAATTTGTTACTGAAATAAACAGCTGAGATATTACCGAAAGAGAGGGAAACCAAAGAGAGCCTCTCTTCTGCAGATAGGACCTTTAGACATGTTTGGCCTGATTTATTTCCAAAAAAATTACACCGTATTATGCATAAAATAACATTTGTTTTAATTCACATTTGCAGGGTTCTCGTACTGATTGCATTGCTTTTATATGGTCCAAAATCACCCCCAAAATGAATTATTTGTATGATAAACTAGCTGTCCCGACAAACTTTGTCTTGCCAAGCTGTGGTGGTTTGACAACTGTTGAGGTCATAACGTCACCGCACTCTAGATTGGTTTCATTTCAATTGTGTTGATTTCCTTCCCAGCTCACGAAAATCAGTACTTTATCAATTTTCTTACTTTTCTAGTTGTTTTTCGTAACTTTTTGGACATATAAACACAGCCAACACGAATACGAACCGAACCGTACAAGAGTCAAGCTGATCGGTTCATCGAGTTTTGTTGCCTCAAAGGGACTTCAAACTCATTTTTATATATATAGAAGATGAGTTTTTCATGCAAAATAGCATACAAAACCAAGAAAACTCATTACCGTAAACCGGAGTCAAATTGATCAGTGGGGTGAAATTGATCATTCGGGTTCTACATTGTAATTCCATACTAGGAACTCTTAAGCGTCGTAATGATCTTAAACTTTTTACGTCATCTAGTTCGTAGCTGTCTAGAGATGAGTGTAGACTTTTAGTTTTTGGAAAAAAGTTAGTTTTGCCTTATTTTTTAAGGAATTTGAAATGTATTATTCATTTAGCTGAAATCATTGCTACTAAACAATCGATTGCTAATAGGACTTCCCGTAAATTCTCTGTTTTAACATTTTTGTGGAACCTTGGTTAGGAAGTTATGAAGCTAATCAGAACATGAAATAGTTGTAAAAAAGTTCATTTTATGATGAAATAGTCATTTATTGCGATAAAAAACACTTATTTCAAATTAAATTGCCTACCTTTAGGCGTTTAAGGGGAAATTTCAAAATTTAATTTTGCATTTAAAGTATTAAATTCACTAGTTGTAAGATTTTAAACGCGTTATTCGGTTTTAGAAGAGCAAAATTAAGCGGAGAAGGAAATTTTCTTTTCCGACCGATGCTCAATTGTGTACTGATCAATTTCGCCCCAAAGTGGCATTTCCAATTTTTTGATATTTGGAGTTATTTAACATAAAGTTTAAATTTGTTGAACAAAATTCCTTCACATGGTTCCATGGAGATCTACAGGGTACTGGTTTTACAGAAATTCTTTTGGCAATAATTGAATTGGCACTGATGTTATTCGCAAAAGTTGTTTTAAAGTGATCAATTTGACCCCGGATTACGGTACTTTTCAAAACAACTGCTCAATACACCTAGAAAACAGCAATTCATTGCATGTTTGGTGTTCAGCTGTTTTCTGCTGTGCAATTTCTTAATGGAAAATTGACTAAATGTGACTTTTTCCTACACCGGATGGTCAACGCAAGTTGTACATTTACCATATACTATCCACTTTTTGATAAACACTTTAATAAATATTTGTATTTTGAGCGAAACATTTTTCTTCATTTTCGGCCCAAAGTTACCCCCCATGCCCAATGTCACCCCGTCTGGCGGTATTAAAAAAAAAGTGCTCGTCGAATTCGCTAGAGGCTTTGCAGGAAACACAATCACAATTTTCTTGATGGATTCCCGTGACTGTACTCCCAGGAAATCCTTCAAAAATTATTAGAAAAATTCGGAAATTCCATTTGAAAATCTTCTAGAGATTTCCTCAGAAAGATCCCTTGTTTGGACGTCTACCTTAGTTATTTCGTTAGCATAATTTGCTCAACAAGCTCAATAAAACTGAAGAGAAAATTCCAGATTTTTAAAAACTTGGATTACAAAATTTTACTTTGAAAATTTGCTTGCAATTTAAAATTCTCTGTTCTACAACAAATACTCTGATTCTGATGTCAAACAGGTTTTCCGCAGTTTTTTTATAAGCTTTTACAGATGTCTAAAATTTAGTATTCAGACCATGCATTCCTTCCTTAAAATTCTTTACAACATTGTTAACACCTTTTGTTCAAAGCAAAAAATTCTAGAAAGTTTTCAAGTAATTTTCTCTCATTACGAACTTTGCTGTTCTCTATAATACTCAAAATAATTTGAAATAACAGCAAATCAAAACCAAATTAGAAATCAAAATTACCCTAAATGGTTTGATATCGAATTGAGATATAAATTTGCTGCTGTAAATAAACAATTTTTATCAATTTGCTTCCAGTGTGATGTCAGGCTTTGCTCAAGTAGTACTTCTTAGGATGCTCAAAGTGAACTTACTGAACGTCGACGAAAACATTTAAAAAATGTTGGACACGAATGTCATCTTATTTGGTAAAGTATTTAATAAAATATAATAATATATATTTAATAAAATATAATAATAAAAAAATTAAAAATGTATATTTTACGAAAAAAAAAACAATACTAATTATTGACCAGTCAGCAACAATTCTCTATGCTGATTTTGAAAACTATTGTCAATTCACGAATCACAGTTTTGTGTACCATTTTAACAAATAGAGTGAATATTTAAAACTTTGTTTTTGGAATCAAATATTGCAAACATAAAGCTAGAAGTAGATAAATAAAAAACTGTGCCATCATTCCACTGTTCTATAATATTCAACTGCTAACGGTAAGTTCTATCCCAATAGATATCAAACAACTACTTTGCTATTGTGTTACTTTGGCCTCATGAGATGATTTGTAAAAAAAAGTAGTCGACACCAGCATAGTTATAAATAAAACATCATGATTCATTGGCTTAGATGTCTTGCGATTAAGAAAGTATCCCTGGTAAAACATAGTATTAAAAATAAGGGCTGATAAAGAATAACGATAGACGGAAGGCTTGACTTTCTATCATTTTACATTTCAACGTAATTGCTCAGTTGGGGATGTTATAAAAATCCAGATTTTAATAAGAACATTAAAAAAAACAATAAACTGAATTTTATTCCGATGATAGCTTAGTTTAAAACAAGTAATATCCACAGAGAAACAGACGTCACACTCTACTCGTTTCCCACCAATAACCTTTTTAACGGTTGGTTCAAATATTCGGTAGTTCAATTGACCAGTCGTGGCGCTGGTATCGCTTTTGTTCCTGTTTGACGTTTGCTCATTACCGCCATCTAGTGGCGGCTTGTCCAAACACGCCATGATTAGCATTGGGCGATTACGATTTCGTGACGATAATTTTAATATAGTTTGATCTTAGTGTTACGTCTGTTTCTTTGGGTAATATCTATGATAACACTATCTTTAATTAACTTTACCAGGGATACCATTAAAGCCGTCTTCAGCACTCTAGAAACTCTTGTATGCTTATTAGACCGGTATGCTATAGAAAATATAGTGCATATGCTTAAAATAAATTATAAGCTCAACTGTCACGATAAACAAAGTGAATAACTTCTTTCGACCAAACGTGATTCTGTTCCGATGATCTAAACGGCCATCTATAAAGGAAAATTCTAGAGCTACTACTGAGAACGTACATGTAATTTTAGTATACTGCTAAGCCAACATTCTCCGAAACTGACGATTGGCATCCTTCCAGACTGTTCAAATTATTCCAATTACACATTTTCCAATCCTATTTCGTGATAAGTGTTTACATTATGGAAATTAAGATGATTGGTTGGTTTATGTTTCTGAGTACACATAAAACAAGATGATGATAACTTAGCAGATTTATACCGGTGTTTTTGGAAGTTTTCGTCTGGTTGGTGACGAAGGAGATTTGTCAGCAACTGGTTCGTTTTCTGAAAAGACAAAATTTGAGAATCCTCAATTAAAATGTGGCTTTGAAGCAAACTTAAAGTTCAGTAGGTACTGTACTATAATTTTAAATGTGTTTAGAAAGCCTTCAGTTCATAGAAATATATTTCTTCAGGAAGGATTGGGACCACCAGGGCATCTTGTACCAATGTTTAGGGAACTCAAATGCATTGTCAATGGGGAAACCCAATCGATATTGGCTGCAAACAATCCTATTGGGTGGGAATAGGGATGGGGACGTTGGGTACTGAAACTCCTCACGTGTCTCAGTCCAACGGGTTCGCTGTAATATGCTTCTAAAACCCTTCGCGGAAATTGAATTCGAGTTAATGGCATTCGAGGTAATGGAATTCGGGGAATTTTCCTAAAGCCCCACACAGACTGGTGCCCATAGCACTAAACCAATATCAATTTGCAGCTTTTATTTTTCCTAAATTTCTTGAAAAGTAGTGCACAATTTCTAGAAAAGTAGGAGCACAGACAAACAGACGTCTCACTCTACTCATTTCCCATCGTTTCCCGTTTTTAACGGATTATTCAAATATTCTGTAGTTCGCAAATCGCTCGCTCATGGCGCTCGCATCGTTTTTGTCTGTGGTGTAACTTCGGTTTCTCTGTGGTTCAATTTTGGTCATCTTTGTACTGTTTTGTTAGTATTCACTCAAGAAAGGTTCATGATTCAAAGAAATAAAAATCAATATGTTTGAAAATCGATTTTTTCAAAAATTGGAATTTGGGATTTAGAAAGTCAAAACTCGAAGGCAAGACAAAGTTTGGCGGGAACAGCTAGTTTGATATTATTGTTGCCTTTTGTTCTGGTTCTGAGGGGAAGTACTCGTGAAATCAGATAGCTTTCACATAATCTGAAACATCATTGCAAACAAAAGGAAATATGTTCCCGCCCAAAACAAAAGGACGTGAGATTCGCGAAGTGACAGATGTTTTTGATTGTGTTTCTGCTGAACGGCAAGGGGCCGTGCACAAATTACGTCACGCTTTTAGGGGGGAGGGGGGGTTTTGCAGAGCGTGACGACCCATACAAAAAATATTGAGGTCCCATACAAAAAGTGTGACAAAGGGGGGGGTGTTAAAAAGGCCGATTTTATAATGGGATGGAATTTTATCGGAATTGGTGACGCTGTTATGGTTAGTAACTGTTGCGCTTATATCAGTAGCCGAAGGCAGATTATCGCCATATTCTGATTTTTCTCGAGAGGCATAATACACACCATTTGATCATAGTAGCCATGGATTTTTATGTCAAAGTAGATTTGAATGCACTTAAGGAGTCATGATGCATCACTGTGCTTTCAAACGAATCATTGACTTTTCGCTTTTCAATGATTGTTTGCCTCGCGTTTTTGAAGTGATAAAAAACTGATAATTCTGCGGTAACCCAGCTGAAAAAGTATCATCGCAATCACTGCGAGTGAGCATATGGGATGATACTTCTTCATACCAATACTCGCTTTCGTGGCTGAGAATTATCACTTTGAAATTTCGAGCCACATATCCAACATGGCTGCCGATGCTGATAATGTCGTAAAAAGCCTTAAATCGTAGTATGGACACTTTTTATGCTTGCCGAGTTGGATACCCAGACAACCAGTATTCATACATGATGTCGTATAAGATGATAAAGTGGAGGCTATATGCGTGCATGCCTCCATTTAGGCGCATGTAAAATGTACACATATCGCCTCCACTTTAACATCCTATGCAACATCTTATAAGGGCCCATATAGCCGAGGCGGTAAACGCACGGGTATTCAGCATGACCATGCTGAGGGTGACGGGTTCGATTCCCGGTCGGTCCAGGATCTTTTCGTAAAGGAAATTTCCTTGACTTCCTTGGGCATAGAGTATCTTCGTGCCTGCCACACGATATACACATGCAAAATGGTCATTGGCAGAGGAAGCTCTCAGTTAAAAACTGTGGAAGTGCTCATTGAACACTAAGCTGAGAAGCAGGCTTTGTTCCAGTGAGGACGTTACGCCAACAAGAGGAGAGGAGGAGAGGAGGCAACATCTTATACGATCACTGGTTGACTGGGTAAATACGACGAGTGCTGAAAAAAAAAAACGAGTTTTGCAACAAATTGCATACTTTTTTTTTAAATATGCCATGGGAATGATATTTTCTAGCTGCACTAGCATATGTTTCAAAGGAACCCACGTGTGAACATCCACTAGTATAAGCCAACTTTTTTGTTCGACCAGATAGGCTATGGTGAGGCAGAACCGCGCAGCTGTCATAAGTTTTCGGGCTATCGTCGCGTAAGTAGAAGAAGCTACTGGCGCTGCTTCCGAGTATTAGAAAAATAATCACATAATGTCAATGTCGCGCTGCATCGCTTTTCTGTTGCATAAAATGTGCTTCATTATACAACACTTTAAAACACATGGAAAAATAGGTCGTTATGCTACACTTTTGTACGGTGTAAACTACCCTATTATAATTGGTAATTCCAAAAATAAAAATAAATGTCAGTTTGATTTTTGGCAGCCACACCGATCTCCAAAGACTTGCGATGATGGATTACGGTAAAATTTCACCGTAATTTCAACAGCTACGATACATCAGTAATGATTATGTAATTATGATATGATCAGTGATTTCTGGCGTTTGGTTTGAATAGGTCGTATCTGCATAGGAATCACAGCAAACATACGACCTATACCAATGGACACGAATGCCAACTTATTTGGTAAAGTGTCTTTAATGAAATATAATAATAATAATAATAATAATACGTCCTATACGACCAAATTTTATAAATCACTGAACGTCAACGTACTGTGAATCTCAGTCCCATCACCGATCTGTGCAGTAAAATTTTGACAGATCTCCTGAAAATAAGCCTGATTTCACCGGGTCTTTGATAAATTCTTAGATTTCATAAATTGTCTCCTGTGATTGCTTCGAGTTCACCGCAACACTGTAGTTTGATTGTTTACAGACCAGTTTCGGTGACGTTTCACCGAATACGGCGATCTATTCTAAGTGTGATGCTTATTGCATTTTTTCGGTGGTATGGTAATCACGTTCAAATGAATGCGTGTTTTTTGTAGATGTATAGTTGTGAAACTGTGAGGAAAACATTTGCACTCTCACCACCGACGAACTCTCACACCGGACGTTAGTTTTATAATTATTTACCCGTTCGAATTGGCGTACATTTTTGGATTTGGAACCAAGTTTAGAACTTACCTGATGTAAATCCCAGATTTGACATATCCGCATTCGACTTCATTTGATTATTTGGATTTCCTGATGTTCCATCATCTAACAAGTCACACATTCTGAAATCTGTAGCATGCTCTACCAGTAGCTCGATAACGTCACCGGTTCTATCCATTATGGCACAAACTTCTTCAAAGCTACGGTCTACCAACGAAGTACCACACCATTCCAATATCTAAAAGTATGAAAACATGTATTTTAGTGTCTAACCGAGTTTCTTATGTATGTAATCACTCTACTAGACTGTACCTTGTCACCTTGCTGCAAACCGCCCTTTTCAGCAGGTCCTCCAGGAACCGTCCACACAATATAGGCAAAAAGTCGGCCATCTGTTCCTGTTTTACCGCCAACCACTCGCATTCCAAAACCACGCGCTACAAAAATGAAAAAGGCAAAAACATATCATAACATAAATTTACATATGTAAAACGACTACTAATAATTATTGTTTCTGTCTGTCAAACAAATAAGAATAGATGCTTGATAGAGATCCAAATTGGGATCGAAACTTTGGAGCCAAGAAAAAAAAATCCTAGGCCAATTTATTAAAGACTGCACGCCAGACCAAAGTTCGTTCAAAGTAATCTCCACAGTCGAAAATCGCAAGTTAAACAATTGCAAATCCATAACTGGTCAGGAAGAACTACCTTCATAACAGATACTTACTTCTATGTGCTTTGTCCGCTGGATCCTTCTGTAAAACAACCCGCCTCTTAGAAGCACAGAGAGGTCCCGAATCAACATCATGAATCACAATTTTGATAGCTTCACCGTCGAGAGACGTCTGCCGCCTAGGAGCTTCCAAATCTTCAAGTGCTGGGATCTGATAAACCGGAAGATTTCCGGCATTTTGAGCATTCCGCAATGCTGAAATGTCCGGTCTGGAAAAGTTTGGAGCTTAGAATGTACATTCATCAATTATGCAGGTATTATCTTACAGTTGCGATCCTCGTCGTTTATTTCTGCGCTCCTCGTCTACAGTTAAAGCGGATTGAATAATATGATCAGGACTGGGCATGTCTTCATGCTCTAAACTATTATCATTAACGGGCATCTTGAACGATGGTCTTCTGGATCCAGGAGCGTCAGGTTCCTTCAGGGATGCAGCTTGCAAAGCGCTCGCTAAAACTCCAGGGGCATAAACGTCGTAGGCTGATTTTCTGATATGTGAATAAAATAGTGTTATTCAAATCAAACAAGTTAATAACGCCGATTGGTAGAACCTTCGAGGCATGGGAGCTGGTAATCCTAGACTAGGTTCCATAACTTTCGATTCAGTGTTAGATTTTATGTCGTCATCGTAGCTACGTTGCCTAGTCATCCGCATTGACGGCCGCCTCGAAGCTATTCGAGAAGTAGCCGTCTCCAACTCCATTCGGCGTGGAGGACTAGATGATCTGCTTGGTGCTGCACTGTGACCCTTCCTCCATTCTGTGTCAGATGCTTTCGCACCTTTTAGTTTTTCTAGTTCTTTGAGGGACGCAGGCGATACATCCGAATGACGCCTCAACTCTGGGCTTCTAGGTGGGACCAGGGCTGAACCATTGTCCACACCTAAGCATTGCGTAGAGCCGAGCTTGACATCTGAATGACGCCGTTGTAGAGTTTCCAATACAGGAATCTCTAACACAGAATCCGTTGATTCTTGTGGAATGAACACTCTAGAAGCCATTTTTCTACGACAAACGCTGCAACGCCATGTTTCCTAAAAGAAAAAAAAATTTGTTCATAACCTTCATTTGTATTCTATGGAAACCTACCATAAATTCACATTCATCCAGTTTGCTATAGCTAGCGCAATCCTCGCACACCTTCTGGTCGCATTCTACGCATGTTTTGCTGAACTCATTAGGCTTGAATGCCTTCAAACAAATACGACATGAACCAGATCGTCCTATCGGTTTAGGCGTTTCCGCTGCTCTGCTGGACTGTTGTGTGCTTGTCGTAGGTTCCGATTGGACGCTGTTTTCTGTATCAGGAATTAAGGATGGTCTTGGAGACATTTTGTTCACTGTATTAGAAGAAGAAATTATGTCGATTGTTTGCATTAAAACACATTAAAGCATATTTGGTACACATCACCTCTATCTTGAGCTGTGAGAAGTGATGATGATAGTGTTTGTTTTAGCTTCCCGAATGTTCCAGTGCTTTCCATGTTGCTTTGTGGAACCTCCTCGGGTGCAACCATCTGTGAAGGGTGATATTAAAGGAAGAATTGGCTTTAGAAATAGAATACATAGGGTACGAGTGCCATAAGTAATCCCACGCTCCCAAAATTATCCTATTCGAAAATAAGCGATTATGAATAGCGAATTCTTTGGTTTTAGTAGGATGAAAATGGAATCCACATACTGAATAAGGGAATCAATAGTCTATACATTCATTTTCGAAACATCACATTTATGATATCAATAGTCTTGTTCAATGAAGTAGGTTGAAGTTGCTGCATCCTGATGTTTCCCGTTTGTTGACGAATAGGTAAGAGCAGGATGCGGCAACTTCAACAATGTTCAACCTACTTCATTGAACAGGACTAATATGCCACAATACTCGTTTTGCGTATGAGTTGATCGTACATCCACCTGTGGTGATCACTGCCCGTTCTTCAGACTTGGGGTTGTTTACCACCCCCACCTCTGTTTTGTGGTTCGCGAGAGCCAACTGTTTCGATCCCATCCAGTCCTCCACTATGCCAATTGCGTGCGTTGCTGTTAGTTCCACTGATATCGACTCGTCGTATACTACGATTACCCTGGGCAAAGCAGACCAGTTTTACGTCAGGTGAAAGTTTGAGCCTCAATACGCCATTAACGCCGCGTTCCATAATACTGGGCCCAGGATTGAGCCCTGAGGTACCCCACGTAGCTCCTCTTGCCTTTCTCGGTGTCATAGATTAGCACCCTATTCTTCAAGTAGCTCTCCAGTATCCGACATACGCTAACCGGGACTCCTAAGAGGTGTATGGCGCACTCGCTGTTGATCACATTCTTTACGTGCAGCGTGACGCGCAATAACGGATTCCCGATCGCTTCTCTTGGAGCGCTATCTCGACCATTTTGGTTACAGCCCCAATAGCGCCCATCGTCGATCGACCCTTCCGGAAGCCGAACTGGTTATCCGAGAGGCCAGAGTTATCAGGTTTCTCAGTATAGGTCATCAGCCTCGACAGAGTGATCCGTTCCAACAGTTTCCTGGCGGTGCACAGTAGTGCGTGGCTGAACAAATGCCAGCCAAAACCTTTTACTCATATGAAAACCACGAAATCTATCGCAAGTTTTCGCAAAGTAAATCATACAGCATTCGAAAGCACCGGTCTTAGGCTTATAAAATCACACAACTGCATCCTACTATACTGACTAAAAACGGGTAATTTTCAAGAATAAAGGTGAATATATAACGAAGCCACACCTCGAATTTTCATAAGCACATATCTGAAGGATAGCTCTTTTTTAGGCAGCTTTTTCCCAACTTAACCCATATCCGCCCAGCGTCCACTTATAGGACAGATGCCCGAACGCCCAGCGTCCTATAAATAGAACAGTCCGTTTCACGTGAATAACCCCAGAATACTGCAAAATTTCAGAATGATTTCTTCAGAGAAGATGTTCTCCACATTCATACCTTGCTCATAGTGGCCAATATAGTTTGTTACTGGTTCACTAGGTGGCGTACACACTAAGATGAGCTCGGCAAACGCCGGCACCGCCGTGGCTCAGCAAATATTTGAACTGAATCTCGGTTAAAAATTACGTTTGTTAGCTGAATTTCGGCAAAACATTTCCTGAGTCTCAGCAAACATACAACACGATTGCTGAGATCCCGTTGAAAAACAAGTTTGCTGAGTGCTCGGCGGTGCCAATCTCGGTAAAAAGCGAGAAAAATTGCCGAGATTCAGCGAAATAAATTAAGTGTGTAAACGATGCTGCAAAGATTACATATTGTCACGATATATGTGTTTCATTTCCAATGCGAAAACAAAATATTTCCCTGGAATCTTGACAATGGTTAATAGACGTCTCACTCTACTCATTTCCCATCGTTTCCCTTTTTAACGGATTATTCAAATATTCTGTAGTTCGCAAATCGCTCGCTCATGGCGCTCGCATGGTTTTTGCTCCTGTTTGAAGTTTGCTCATTACCGCCATGTACTCAGTAAATTTGCGAACCACAGCGCAATTAGCATTGGGCGATTATGTTTTCGTGACGATGATTTTTATCGCATGTTGTTCCAAATGATACGTCTGTTTGTCTGTGGATCGGGCTTCACGAGTAGAATTCAAAAATGAATATCCAACACCATTTTGAAATCTAAGTTCAAGGTTTGTGTAGTGGGTAGGGTAGACAATAGGGAAGAGTGTAGGGTAAACTGTACGATTAAGCACAATATAGAGAGTATGGTGAAGGGTTAGAATGCACAATGGTCCACGAACCAGATTTACGAGGAAAGATGCATGCAGCGCCTTCAAATGATTTTTTAGACAAATATGGTCTTCTACACAGTTGTTGCTAATAATAAGGCCCTCTTTCCAATCTACATGAAAATTAGGGTGGTCCATATTTTCACAGGGTGGTCCATATTAATTTTGAGCAAGTTTGCCGAAGACAGTTTTTTTGTAGCTTCAAAATTGACCGATCTAGAGATATATTTCTGAATAAGCTTAGGGTGATTCAAGAAAAACAGGTTTTCTGGCTTTAACCTTATCAGTTTCAATTTCTCATCAAAGTCACCCAAGAAACATTTGTAGAGCATTTGAAAACGCGTTATTTTGTGCGCTGAGACGATCGTTATCTCTTTTGGTTTAAAAGTTATGAGTGTTTTTCTTTAAAAATCGTAGTTTATTCAAAAGGCGATATTACGGGTTGGGGCAAAGATAAAAAATATCTTTTCCCAGCTTTCAAAAGAAGAAGTATTGTTATAAAACATATCAAAAAATTAGAGCGGTGTTATTTTTGTAACTCAAGTAAAAAATACTTCAGTGCCTATTTTTTCTAGAAAATCATCAATATCTTTTGAACGGAATGACGTAGCAACATGCATCTTTCCTCGTAAATCTGGTTTATGGACCACTGTGGAATGGAGGGTACGGTAAAGGATAAGGCAGTGGTTATGGTCGAGGATAGGCTAGAGGGTATCCACTGCGCAGCGCACTACGTCCGACGTTAGGTTTAACGTTTGTTTTTGGAGAAAACTTTATTGTCGCGTGTGAGGAAACTTCGGGTTTCAACCGTGACGACAATATTTGTACAATTCATTATTTACAAATCGTGCTTAACTATCTACCAGCAATGTATTTTTAATGTAACATATTAAAAGGCACACACTTATTTCAGAGTCACTTGTTCGGCTGTTCTATTTTCGGTAAAAGTTTGGATTACCGAAGTTCAGCACAGTTTTACCGAAGTTCGGCTAATCTTTACCGAACGTTCGGTAAACATTACCGATGTTTCAGTAGAGTTTACCGAACGTTCGGTATTTTTTTGACGAACTTAGGTAATATGTTGCTGAACATTCGGTAATCTGAACTTTTACCGAAAATAGAACAGCTGAATAAGGTACTTTATTTTAAGTGTGCAATGGCCTTAAGTTACGCAATAAATAGTAGTAAATAAACAAAAAAATAAAAATAATGAATGTAATCATCGAAAGCACGAGTTTAATGGAAAAAAAAAATTCAAAACCCATTGGCACATTGGCACTTTTTTACTTCCAAGCTCCGGAGCTGTTCCATGTCTCCATTGACTGTGGCCGTAAAACTGAGCTTCTTCATGCTCAGCTTAATGGAACTTTCGTTTATGAAAAGTATCTAGTTTCGTGTTAGTAAATAAAGAAATCAGAATCATCACATTTTTTATCATCAAATTATTGACGGCATAAACGGCATAAGGAAGCACCACAGACAACCAGACGTAGCACTTCGAACATTTTTTGATTGAAATCATAGTCGTAGAATCATGATCACCCAATGCTAAAAGAACTGAAATTGGCCAACTATCAACTAGGTGGCGGTAGTGGGCAAACGTCAAGCACGAAAAAAAACGAGTGCCACGAGTGGGCTGTTGGCCAATTATCAAATTAATTTTGAATTAAACCGTTAGGAAATGTTGTTACGTAAATTATATGGATCCTTACAAAGGCTTTATTTTATTTTTCGCTTGGTGCCCAGCCGCAAAAAAAATAAGACACGACGTCACAAATTGACACTACTTAAAACATAAATTTGATACAATATAATACTAAACAATATTCCCTATTATCCAAAAGGGATAACAATTTCCGTTCACAGGATGACGAGGTTTCATATTTGTTCTATCAGTTAGCCTGGAATTGTGTTTTATTTGGCAGTTCGCCTTTCAGTTCGCAGCATATGTCTAGCCTGTCTAACAGTTATTTATCGCCAGAAATTTCTTAAAAGTATGCAACCACTTCGGTTGTTACACTGAAAGACGGCTTGCGGTTGAAATTACTATTCTGAGGGTCTATTTAATTACACAACGCCAGTAAATAAGTGCAGCCTGAGTTTCGTTTCAATTCAACAGGTAAATGTTTTCAATTTTAAATACCATGGACCCGATTTTCAATTAAGTTTTGAAGATTTTAAAGTTTCTGTTGGCAACCGAATTCCAACCAATGGCAACCCTGCCGTGTTAAGCTTTGCTATATTTTCCGTTCGTTGATTTTTAACTGTTTTTAAGCATTTGTATCTCGTTATAACTTTTAATTACCGGACCATATATTGAATAATAGTCCGTTGTTTGTGGATAAGCTGCAATCAGTACCGTACATGCCGAATGTCGCTTAATAAATCGAAATACAATTCGACTGAATTTGCTGCTATTGTGCGCTGCTGCTGTGCGTCCCTACGTGTGCTGTGTTTACATTTCGTTGCGACGATGAATGCAGAAAAGAATTGCGCCAAGTGCTGCCAAGCGATAACCGGCACCGACTTCGTTACATGCCGTGGATATTGCAAGTGCTCGTTCCATATGATGTGTGCTGGAGTCACCAGAGCCCTGATGAATTATTTCCCTGCCCACCGCAAAAATTTGTATTGGATGTGTGATAAATGCGGGGAGCGCTTCGAAAATTCTCAACTGCACTCTATCTCGAAAACTGCCGACGAAAAATCCCCATTGGTGTCGCTCACGGAGGCTATCACGAATTTGCAAACTGAAATTAAACAGTTGGCCTCGAAATCTATTCGCTCCGTCCAATCTCCGGCAGTCAAACGTTGGCCCTCAATCGATCTACCCGTTCGTGCTGCGAAGCGGCCCCGTGGACCGGACTCTTCACAGATACCTGAATGTCGGTCTGGCTCAAAGCAGGTATGGGAATAAACGTTGTATCCGTTCCTACCTGTGAGCAAATTTTGGCTCTATTTATCCCGTATTCGCCCCAGCGTGACAAACGAAGAAATTTCTGCTATGGTACGTGCAAACCTAGAGTTAAACGAGGACCCCGATGTTGTGAAACTGGTGGCTAAGGG
The DNA here is from genome assembly GCF_035046485.1 of Aedes albopictus. Classification (NCBI taxonomy): domain Eukaryota; kingdom Metazoa; phylum Arthropoda; class Insecta; order Diptera; family Culicidae; genus Aedes; species Aedes albopictus. Next base: position 204,363,648 of record NC_085138.1, read on the forward strand.
AGCTGACGTCAGCAACATGAGCTCCATTTCCTTCAAGGCTGGGCTTGACCCAGCCTTGAAATCAAACGCACTGGACCCATCAACCTGGCCGAAAGGAATCCTGTTCCGAGAGTTTGAGGAGTTTAATGCTCAAAAATTTCGGAAACCTTCGGTCGTAGCTCTGACGCCAACATCTGCAACGTCGGAAGCTGCCATGGAACAGTAAACATTTCTACGCGCTCTTCTTTGGACGGTGGGAGCCCACGGGCTCCCATCACAGGCGAGTATTGTCATAGTATTCCTTTCGATCTCACACTCAATAGCCCTGTGTTGCAGCATGCTTCCCCCGATGTCTCTCCAGACGATGACGTCTGGATTTATTACCAGAACGTGAGAGGATTGAGAACCAAGCTGGATGATCTCTATTTGACGAGCTTCGACTGCGATTTCGACGTTATCATGATGACGGAGACAGGACTGGACGACAGCATACATTCTACGCAAGCTTTTGGACAATCTTTCAACGTTTACCGTTGTTACCGTGGTCCTTCAAACAGCGACAAACATTGCTTTGGTGGTGTTCTCATTGCTGTATCCGAACGCCACAGCAGCTCTGGCTTTGTTTCGAACAACGGGCGACGATTGGAGCAGGTGTGTGTTTCCGCGAACGTTCGTGGTACCCGATTCCTGATGTGCAACGTCTACATACCACCGGATAAAAGCCGTGTTGCCGATTTGCTTGAGGAGCACATCGCAACAGTTCGTGAAATTTGTGACTACGCTTCCCCTGGCGACATCGTCATCGTGTGCGGAGATTATAATCAACCACATATTGCATGGGCGAAAGATGATAGTGGAACCATACGATTTGTCAGTTCATCCCAATTGACTCCAGCGGGCACATCGTTAGTCGACGGCATGGACTTCTTGAACTTGATTCAAACAAATACACAGCTGAACCATTTAGGCCGCACGCTAGATCTGGTTTTCGCGTCTGATGTGAGTCGTGTTTCCGTTGATGCTTCTGAGGAGTCTTTGCTTCCTATTGACACTCACCATCCCCCGCTCAACATCCGTATCAATATTGCAACCGAAAGCACGCGCTTTTTACCGTTGACAAGTAATGGAGCGCTCAACTATCCGAAAATCGATTTCGACTGCCTCTCTGCTTTCTTGTCAGATCTGGATTGGAACTGCATCTATGATTGTACGGACATCAATGACATGGTTTTCAACTTCTGTAATACAATATGCCAATGGTTGAACGAAAATGTTCCTCTGAAAAAGAAGCCCTTATCGCCACCTTGGAGTACACCCCTTCTTCGAAAGCTGAAGCGTGAACGCAACTAATGGCAGCGCCATTTGCGGTCCCATAAAACAACATGTGCCAAAAGCAATTTCAAGCGGGTGAGCATCGATTATAAGAAGATGAATGCGGAGCTCTATAAGTCTCACGTTCTAAGGGTGCAGTTTGGTTTACGCCGAGACCCAAAATCTTTCTGGAGATTTGTGAATAGCAAAAGGAAAAGTTCGTCTGTTCCTTCCAACGTTAATTATGATGGGCAAGAGTCTGTGAATGAGTCGGAAGCTTGTGATTTCTTTGCAAAGCACTTTGCTTCAGTCTTTCAATTGCCGTCATCTGGCGACCAGGCGGAACGTGCCGCTTCTCGTGTTACTCCGGATGCGGTAGATCTGGACACGTTTGAAATTTCATCCGATATGATTGTCGAGGCCTCAAAAAAGCTGAAAAACTCATTCGCTCCTGGACCAGACGGCATTCCCGCCGTGGTGTTTCGTCGCTGCATTAGTGCCGTTGCGGAACCGCTATCGTTCATCTTTAGACAGTCATTCGAACAAGGAGAGTTCCCTACGATTTGGAAAACGTAGTACATGTTCCCTGTGCACAAAAGTGGGGACAAAAAGGATGTGAAAAACTATCGCGGGATTACCAGTCTCTCTACCGCTTCGAAACTATTCGAGATCATTGTAAGTGATCGCTTAATGCGCGCCTCGAAAGCCTACATCTCGAGCGATCAACACGGCTTTATTCCCGGTAGGTCTGTAGCCACCAATCTCCTGGATTTGACAACTACCTGTCTGACAGCTATGGAAGAAAGGATGCAAGTAGACGTATTTTACACGGACTTGAAGGCAGCGTTCGACAAAATTGACCACAAGGTGTTGATATGCAAGTTGTCTAGACTGGGAATCTCGAATAGGCTCTTAGCGTGGTTTTCATCGTACCTGACGGACAGAAAGCTGTGTGTCAAACACGGAGCGTACGTTTCTGCGCCGTTTGTTGCCTCGTCTGGTGTTGAGGCAGCAATTTGGGACCCTTGTTATTTGTCATCTTCTTTAATGATGCAGCATCGACACTTGGTTTCAAGTGCAAGCTCGTTTACGCCGACGATCTCAAGATCTACATGGTGGTGCGATCCATGGAAGACTGCCTTCGTCTGCAAACCTTGCTTAACATGTTTGCACAATGGTGCGAGGAGAACAAGCTTGTTATCAGCGTACCTAAATGCCAAGTGATGACTTTCTACCGCTCTAAGGATCCGATAATGTTCGACTACCACATCAATGGCTCCATTCTAAAGAGGGTGGACGAAGTGACGGATCTTGGAATCATACTAGATCGCCAGCTCAGCTTTCAATCTCATTATGCGAGTATTATCTCGAAAGCAAATCGACAACTTGGTTTTGTTTTCAAGATTGCTAAAGACTTCACAGATCCACATTGCCTGAAATCGCTCTACTGCTCCCTCGTACGCCCGATCCTGGAGAATGCCTCGGTTGTTTGGGCCCCACATGATGTCACATGGAATCTGAGGATTGAACGAGTGCAAAAAAGGTTTGTTCGACTCGCGCTTAGGAGTCTCCCGTGGCGTGATCCCTTGAATCTTCCGGCGTACCCCGACAGATGTCGTTTGCTCGGTCTGGAAACTCTTGGCAGAAGACGCAAAATTCAACAGGCTGCATTCGTTGTAAAACTCTTAAATAGTGATATCGACTGCCCAAGACTCCTGTCACTGCTCGACTTCCATGTACCTGGCAGGATGCTAAGACAGCGAAGTCTAATGCAAACCGGATTTCATCGTCCTCTGTATGGATACAACCAACTAATTAGTGCTATGGTCCGAATGTTCAACACCGTAGAATCAGTTTTTGACTTTGGGTTAACGTCTAAGCAGTTTGTGACTAGGTTGCGAAGACTGGATTTTATTTAATTAGTAATAGATTTACTACATTCATTAAGACTATGTCAGATGAATTAATAATAAAATAAATAAATAAATAAATAAATAAAGAACCTTGAGATCACCACACTGAAATAATTCTAAGAGCCTATTTCATCAGACGCTACACATACATTTTACCCCTAGTCTGACACGTTCACTTCAAATGAATCGTTATACGTATCATATTATAAACAGTTTCGATTGAAAAACCTTCTAATGAAACTAAATGACACTTGCGCATATCGGAGTTATATGCACATAACACGATCGATACATCAGCTGTGCATATAACTTTGACCGAGTGAAAAAGCAACATTGGCAGATAAAGTGGAACACGTTTTGCAGAATTCCGCAATTCCAGTAACTGAGCTTCGTGGTCGTGCGGCTAGCGGCGTCGGTCATTTAGGCGTTGTGAGTTCGATTCCCGCTCCAGCCGAAGAAACTTTTTTTCAAAATGTGAAGGATATTATTGGAGTTGCATATACATTTGCGCACCCAGCCCGCATGATAGAAGCAAAATGCATGACATATAACAGTATCATAGCGACCTGAGAGTCATACCACATGCGTCGCATATAACTCTCACTTCCCATTTTCAACCTTAGATTAGATTCATATGATATTCCAATAGTGCAGTAATATATGATTGACATATAACAGTGATCGGAAGAGTTGGCTCAGTGCAGGCTCTTACGCTACCACTCAGCTATCGAACCGGTTGACATGGGAGAAAACAAAACGCATACAAGAAGCGTGTGCTGGTCGATGATCACGTTTTGCCATGGTAAATTTGAAAACATTTTTTATGTTGGTCATTACCGCAAGCCGTCTTTCAGTGTAGAGCTGTATTCCTCCTAAACGATAGAAAGCCCTATAAATGCAAATTAAAATTAGGAAAATATGCACAAGTTATAATCGAAAGAAAAATAAAACTGGTAACAATATCATAGTATTAAGTCTGTTTGTCTGTGGAAGTACAATAGTTGTCTATCAGTACATTTCTCAGTGCCCATACTGTCAAACAAGAAATAGCAAAAGTCTCTCTGTTTTTTATTCATCTCAAACAAGAGTACTGACCTCGAAAACACTTCAAGAGACCAAAAGCTCCCTTAATGAAGCTCGCAATGCTTAAGATAAGACCCAGTGACCTAATTTTATTTTTATAACCGATCATGTGTATTTTTTTAATATCTGGAATGCATTCTATAATGTATTACTACATACATGTCGAGTCGAGCCTATATGTTGGTGAAAGTATATGTTGAATGTCAAATTCATAAACCTATTTGAAAATATTTGTTTGATGTCCTGTTTTATAGCTCAACACAAATATCTCTCATTTTCTCTTTTATGGTTTTAACTATAACCTTCTTATCATTACCCATGACGGTCACTCAATATTGCGCCAATATTAAGTGGGACATATTATCATTTATTGTGTTTTTATTAAACATCATACATACTTATTTCAATGTTTGACTGACAACATATGGTTCATATAAGACAAAATACACAAATAGGAAAATGCTTACCTTTTTCATAAACGACATAACGTTCGTGGGCAACATTTTGGAAACGTTGTTCGTTCAATTTAGCCAAGCAGCAACGCAACTAATCCTTACTAATTACGTCTGCACGTCGATGACAATCGTGTTCTATTCACTTGGTTTGTCAAGGTAGTTTCTCGCTTTAAACTGCAACAAAAACACGATCTTTCTCAGCAGCTTTTCTCCGAAAGAGATAATTATCTCATCTTTTTCCGTACTCCCGCACACAACGATTCACACAGAATATTGCACTTGTTTTGATGTAGTGAAAAATATCGATTAATCGCAAAAATGTTAAGTTTTGTAAAATAAATTCATTTTTTTGCAATTAAAATCCTGCCAATAATGCAACATATGTTAATATGAGTTCAAACGTGTTACTTTTGGCATATTTTCAGTTTTTGCGACAATCGATATTGATTTTCTTATACGAGATGTTATCGGCTACCTGTTGTGTATCGACGCACAAATCCTATTAGTGTAAATTTTGGCCGTTGATTTTGCTACTAAATTATGCACTAAACAACATATTTTCACATTTTTTGATAAATTTCATTATTAGCTAAACAATCACTCTTGGTATCAAAGGTAAGTTTTCACAAAAACTGCAAATAATTGATTTTTTCATTGCAGAAATATGTTCTGATTAGGAACGCAACAAGCAATATGCCAACGATTTTTTTTATGTAACGAACGTGGATGAATTTCTTTGTACCGATCACTAGTATTATCGAAAATTCCTACTGAAATTCAACTAAAATTTTTCATTGAAAAAATATGGACTCCACACTTCGGGTACGATTTTTCTCCTCCAGCTTTTTATCTGCATACCTGTAGAGCTCATCTCAGACTGGGATATGAATTCCAGACTATTTATTCCGTCAACCCTGGGCCCAGTCTCTTCGTGATGCAAGGAGAGAGGTCCCTTGCTATAATCATGCGCATTCGATATCCTGGCGCCATCAAAACAGAATCAACAAGCGGTGATGTTGCAACATCCTAGGAGCATAAGCATTGTCCAGCATGCAATCTATATGCAAACAATCTGCGATATCTGGAGATATCTACACTGAAATAAAATTTGTTGTGGAAACTACCGATTCCATAATAAAATTAACACTTCAAATACCGTGATAAAAAAAACTCACGCGGAATACCGTGATCAGAAAAAAGTTGGAACTTTTACTTTGAGCAGCTCGTTCTCAGCCGTCTGTGGTCCGATTCAAAAAAAATGTTTAGGTATGTTCTACCCAACTCTTCTATTTTTGTGTTCTGTAAACAATATGTTTCTAGGGATGCTCATTTTTCCCCCAGACCGTGTAAGGAACATTTTTAAAAAAAACCTCGCTATTTTTGATTAGCGTTCCAAATTTTAAGAGTCATCACGTAAAATAACTAGAAATCGGTATATTTGGCAAAAAGGCATGATATAGAGGTAGTAAACTATTTGCGTAGCTATCTTGAACATCCCTAGCTACAAATGAACACGGCTCCCGACCGGCAAGTATTCTAGTGCTCTTGATAAGCATCCTAGAAGTTTCGAGTCTTCAGCAAAGTGTTTTATATTGATTGGTTCTACACTTTCACGTATTCTATATTGATCAAGATCTGCTGTAACTGATCTAGATAAGTTTAATTATTTATATGGCTCTCTAGAATACTCGATATGCATTCTGGAAGGTTGCAGTCTTCGGCAAAGTTCTTTGGATTGGTTAGTACTTCACCTTGACGTCTTCAGTTTTGATCTAGATCTGCTGTAATTGATCTAGATAAGTTGTATTTTTCTATATAATTTTCTAGAATCCTCGATAGGCATCCTATAGAATTGCGTCTTCGGCAAAGTTCTCTGGATTGGTTGTTACTTCACTTTTTCATCTGTGGTTTTGACCTTTTTTGCTATAATTTATCTAGATAAGTTTTAGTTTTCTACATGACTTTTTGGAGTTCTAGCTATGCATCCTAGAGGGTTGCAGTCTTCGGCAAAGTTCTCTGCGTTGGTTAGTACTTCACTTTTACCTCATTGGTTTTGATCTAGATCTGCTGTAATTTATCTAGATAAGTATTATTTTTCTAAATTAGTATCTACAATTCTCTACATGATTGAAAGTAATTTACCACAGAGTGATTTTTTTCCGCGGTCAAGCAACGACTATCGCCGTTTGAAGCATTTTTGAGTAATTCCAGGAAAAAGCAAGGTTGCGTCAAAAAAACCTACATTTGGGTTGATTTGTAGTTCCATGTACGAAGCGACTCGCGACGGTACTACGCGTACGTTTATAAATGATCTAAAATGATTTCAGTAGAAAACACAATCACAAAAATAAATTTAAAGTAAAAGTTTTTATTTAAAATTTATTTTTGCAGAATCTCCTTAGTCAAGAGAAGATCCCTGCCTTTCAGTTCAGAGAGGGTTTGGGCAGCGTCCTGCCAACTCGGTCGAGGCAGGATTCTTGGGAGAACAAGTAAGAGGTTGTTGAAAGATTATGTAATGTTATTTATTTTGTGTAATTAAAATCTAATCTTTCCTAAGCATGTTACGTAATATTTGAACAGCTTCATCAACACTGATATTCTAAAGGGCTAGAATGATGCATTGAGCTTGTAGTGATCCCTTGAAGATGGGATGTAAATCATTATCTCGTGATCGCGTGTTTTTGTACTTTATGGAAAGGGTACATTACATAAACGAACCATTTTAAAAACACATCCGATATGTTACAATATTTAATGATTTGCTATTCATGTCCGTGGAACCATTCTGAATAGCCATTGAGTGAACACACTGGATTGTTTTATATTTTCATCTTGCGAATCGACCAGCCATATAGAAACTGAATCCAGTGTATCACCACAGCCTCTCAAACTATTGTACTGAATAACAACTACTAATCATATCCTTTCCTTTCCTTCTTTTCTTTTCCCTTCCTTTTACATGAGCAAAATAAATACTCCGAGTATTTCTATCACCACGTCCGAAGGCAAAACACCATGCATCATAATCAGCGGAATCGAATGAAGAGGAATCGTGAGTAAAAATCATAAAAAAACACCTAAGGTAAGAACATAACTATTCTGTTTCCAACGTGTGATTAACCATCAAATAGATTCACTGGTCACGTGTAAGACGGATTTTTGATGCCGGAACGTCGCGACTTGACTAAATTCGACAGAAATGGCTCACTACTTGACTAGATTGACATCGTGACAGGTTCTATACGTTGATGTTTTCAATGTAGTTGGCATTATAAAAATAAGACAAGTGTAGGAACACGGATTCCCCAAAGATCCGAAAAGACCGTTGAAACTCGAACACGTGGTAGGCGAAAACACGCGGTGTGTATGAAACGACACTTAGGGTATGGGCAATAAACGCGGATGATGTGTTCTGTACGAGCGATATATTTCAACTGAGATAATTATTCTACATAGAGATATTCTATCCTATCGACAAAATAATAGGTACAGGCCGAGTGCCTTCTGTATTGTTCACTAGCCGAAGGCTAGTAAGAGAGAGTTCCGATCTACTTAGAGCTAGGGTATAATGTAGTGGTGTACAGGGTGTGTTACAATTGGTGTTTATATGACATAATATAGGAACTACGATCACGCCCCAACATATGCCGGCCCCCGTTGAAAGGGTCGACTTTCAACCGAAAAACCATGAACTCCACCGATGTCTTCTGCTGCTGCTGGGGTTCGCCAATCATCTTCGTATGGTTCGGTCTCCTCGTCTTGGCATCGCGGATGCGGGCGCCGGCCGGCCGAACATCGGTAATCGTCAGGGTTGGGCGTACTCAGGGTTGGAGTAGCCATCGGGATCCCGGACATGTCGGAGGACAAAACATTCTTTAAACTTTTTGAAAATTCAATAAACAACTAACTTACATGGTCGGAGGCCCGAAGGCCTCCACGTTGCGCAATGCCGGAGCAATGCGATGGACGAAACTCAGTCCTCTGAGTTTGGGTTGATTGAGCCGGCATCGTTCAATGCAGGCTGGCGTACAGGTAGAACGCATATCTTCGAGATTGATCGGGTATACTCGCCATCGGCAGTCCGCACTACGACTACACGGATGTTGTTGTCCGTGCCGCGGCAGACTCGGATGATACGGCCGTACCTCCATTTCAAGGGTGGGAGGTTGTCTTCCTTGACCAACACCAAAGTGCCGATCTCAATGTTGTTGCGCTGTTGAGTCCACTTAGTACGTGGATGGAGGCCTGACAGATAGTCGATGGTCCAACGCTTCCAAACGCGTCGGAGTAGTTCCTGATTTGTCTGCCACCGATCGAGGCGGTTCCTCGGTACTTCGGACAGGTTGGGCTCAGGAAACGCGGTGAGAGGCCGATGAACGAGAAAATGTCCCGGAGTCAAGACCTCCAGGTCGTTAGGGTCGGCCGAGAGCGCAGTCAATGGCCTAGAATTCAGGCAAGCCTCGATGCGAGCTAGCAGGGTCACAAACTCGTCCTGAGAAAGCACCGAATTTCCAATAGTGGCCCGAAGATGCTTCTTAAACGATTTCACCGCCGCCTCCCACAATCCCCCAAAATTGGGACTGCGGGGCGGGATGAACCTGAATTCGGTGCCATCATCTGCGCACGTGCTGATTACTTCTGCCTGATGTTGCTGATCATAGAACTGCTTGCGTAGTTGTGCCAGTTCCTTTGCTGCTCCCTTGAAATTTGTGGCGTTGTCGCACTGGATAAGCCCAGGTCGCCCTCTGCGAGCGACGAAACGTTGCAACGCCGCCAGGAATGCAGCTGTACTAAGGTCGTACACAAGTTCTACGTGGGCAGCCTTTGTGACAAGGCAAACGAAAATAGCCACGTAGCATTTGACAGGAGGGGCTCTAGGCAGCTTCCGAAACTGGAAGGGCCCACACAGATCTACACCAGTGTTCAAAAACGGTAGAGTTGGTGTCACTCTCTCAGGGGGCAAGTCCCCCATTAGCTGTTCGAGATTGGTGGGTTTGCAGCGGAAGCAATTCACGCAGGAATGTACAACCTTCCGAGCCAAGTTTCGGATTCGAAGAGGCCAATATTTCTCCCGCACGCAGGCTACCAAAAGTTGTGGGCCGGCGTGAAGGTTTTTCAGGTGGTAGTGAACCAGAATGCGTTCTGTAAGTGTATGGCGAGCTGGAAGGATCATAGGATGTTTCCTGTCCTCGGAAATAGCTGCGTGACGTAAACGACCGCCAACACGAAGAATCCCATCAACTAGAATGGGAGCGAGGCTTTTCAAGGCGGAATTGGAGCTAACTTGTCCTTTCGAGGTAATTGCGAGAATGTCTGCTCCAAAAGCTTCTTGTTGAGCAAGCTTTACGAGCGTCTTGGTAGCATTATTCAGCTCCAAGGTGCTGAGAGGCCCGCCCTTTCGAGCAGTTCGATTTCGCGGCGAAGAATTGTGCCGGAAGCGGTGTAGAAAGGCAACTACCCGAACTAGACTGGAGAACGATGAGCGACACTCGAAGATTTCGCTGGATTGTGTGGCTTGCACTGGCAATGAGACCGAGCGTTCCTCGAGCTCGGTAGAAGGTAGATCCTCGGGGATAGGACGGTTGATGGGAGGCCAGAAACGAGATGGTTGACTTAGCCACTGGCATCCGTTCCACCAGGCTGGCGTATCTTTCAGTTGCGCGGGGCTCATACCACGCGAGATAATGTCCGCGGGGTTTTCAGCACCGGGTACATGAGCCCATGTTCCGCCGACCGTCAGGCGTTGGATTTCTGAAACGCGATTCGCTACAAAGGTTTTCCAACGAGCTGGTGGCGAGCGAATCTGACAGAGAGCAATCATGGAATCCGTCCAGAAGAACGACTTCGTTTTCAATTCGACACTTTCGGTGACCTTGTGGTACAGGTGAGCCAGGAGTAACGCTGACGAAAGTTCCAATCTGGGTAGGGTGAGCGTGGTCTGCTTTTTCGATTTTCCTGTAGGCGCCACCTTCGATTTGGCGGCGAGTAGTCTGGCAGAAATGGTGCCATCACTTGACACCGTTCGAATGTAGAGACAAGCCCCGTATGCCTTCTCTGAAGCATCGCAGAACCCATGCAACTCTACCACAACAGGATTATGAGCAAATGCTGCCCATCGAGGAATGGAAATCGATGTGATGTCCTCTAAGCTGTCACGAAACTCGGACCAATATTGCTGTTGCTCTAGAGTCAGAGGCTCGTCCCAGGACACGGTAGTCTGCCACAGATATTGAATGAATATCTTGGCAAGTACAACGACGGGACCTAGCAGTCCGAGAGGCAGGAATAGTTTGGCAGTGTCGGATGCAACGACGCGACGAGTAATGACAGCTTCTTTGGACCATTCTGGAACAGCGTAGCTGTACGTGTCGGTGGAAGGATTCCACAGAATTCCGAGGGTCTTAATCGGAGACGAGAGCGAATCTAAAGCAAACACCGACCGTTCGTCACGATTTTTGGCCGGAATATTCGAGAGGACAGCTGGGGAGTTGGACGCCCACTTTCGTAGACTAAAACCAGCTGACTGTAGCAATTCCTGGAGTTGACTGCTAAGTTCTGTTCCGTCTTCTTCGTTGTCGACCCCGGTAAGCATATCGTCCACGTAAAAATCCTTGCCCAAAACTAGCGATGCGTGTGGATAATTGTCAGCACCTTGTATGGACAGCTCTTTCAGGCATCTGGTGGCCAAAAAGGGAGCAGATGCGGTACCGTAAGTCACCGTCACTAGCTCAAAAGTGCGCAACGGTTCAGATGACGAACTACGCCACAGTATGCGCTGTAGTGGATAGTCCGACGGATGGATGCGTATCTGACGATACATCTTTTCGATGTCTGCAATAATGGCGATCCTGTGCATGCGAAACCGAAGATGTATGGCGAAGAGGTCGTCCTGAACTACAGCACCCACCATCAGCGCCTGATTCAAGGAGACCCCGCTGTCGGTCCGACATGAGGCGTCGAAAACGACCCGCAGTTTTGTGGTTGTACTGTCTGCTTTCTCGACTCCATGGTGAGGTAAGTAGTACGACAGTGCTGCAGGCGAAGAAGTTCCAGAGCAGTCTAGTTCCCTCATGTGACCCAGCTGGTGGTATTCTTCTATGAAGGCAGTGTAGGCTTCCTTTAGTTTGGGGTTGTCGTCGTGGCGACGTTCGAGAGCGAGAAATCTTTTGGTGGCAATCTCTTTTGAGCTGCCGAGTTGGGCTAAAACGGACGGCTGCTTTGGAAGCGTCACCACAAACCGACCCGAGTCATCTCGAAAAGTGTGAGCAGCGAAATGGTCTTCACAAGCAGCTTCCTCTATAGACTGCGTACTGGGAGACCAGCAGGACTCGATTTCCCAAAAACGTGAGATTAACTCATCGAGTGGTTGTTTGCTGCATACATGGGCAACCGTTGGAGTTCGATCAGGTAGACTGGAACCGATCTTACCCGAGGCAACCCAACCAAAAACAGTGTTCTGTAGAATCGGCTTCTCAGGACCCAACTTGGTGAATCCTTCGAGTAGCAAATCGTAATACAATTCCATACCGAGTAGTAGATCAATGGGACCCGGTTCATGGAACTTAGGATCTGCGAGGATTATGTTCGATGGTAGTGTCCAGGCTGAAGCATCAAGCGACCTACTGGGAAGGTCTCTGGTAATCTTCTTCAGGATGTGACAACGTTGTTCAACGGAAAAGTCCGTGCAGTGAGATCCAATCTGGATGAGAACGGCATGAGATGACACGATTGCGGAGTTGCCTACGCCTCCAATTTCCTGGTGACACTGATAGCGATGTAGCTTCGACCTTTGAACGAGACTCTCGGTGATGAGGTTCAACTGCGACGCTGGATCCAACAAGGCTCTGGCCCACTGGATGTGGCCATTCGTTGAAAACACCTTGACGATTGCTGTTTGCAGCAGCACGGTGGCAGGAGCGCTTCTTGGGGCATCGACGACGGTGGTGGATACGAGACTGGTACCAGATGACGATGGTTTTGGATTTTCTAACGAAGACGACAACGTTGGCTGCGATTGCGAGGCAGACTGATTCGGCGAGGCGGGTGGATTTTCCGGTGGAACCAGACTTGAGCGAGACACGGGAGGAGTAGTTGGCTTGCTTGGAGTTGTGGAGCGATCATTGGGCGATTGGTGGAGCATAGTATGGTGCTTCTGGTTGCAGACTCTGCAACTGCTAGACGAACAACTGCGAAGCATGTGCGAAGGAGAGAAGCAATTGATGCAGAGGTTTTTCTTCTTCACAAGGTCAAATCGTTGAGAAACGGCCAAACCCTGGAAAAACTCGCATTTGAATGGGGAGTGCGAAGATTTCGAGCAAAATGGACAAGAGCTGGTCGCTGGACTGGTAACGGCGTGAACGGTGTTGATCTTTGACTTCGATGGACGCTGTTGGTCTGGTTTGTTGGACTCCGATGAATGTGACTTGGACGGTGGTAATGACTGCAAAACTGACAAATGACCTTGAAGAAAGGCAATGATGTCTTTGTACTCTGGAACGTCCGTTGACCGGTAGTGTGACTCCCATTGCTTCAGCGTAGACGGATCCAGACGGCTGCAGAGCATGTGAGCCAGGAGGACACTCCAACCGCCCGTTGGAACTCCCATCTTGTCGATCATGCTCAAATTCCGCTCAAAATCGTCGACCAACCGCATCAGAGACTCGTAGCTTTCCCTTTTCATGGGGTCAATAGCGAAAAGGGCATCGAGATAAGTTTTGAGAATCAGTTTCTTATTCTCAAACCTCTTCTCCAACAGCTGCCAAGCGACCGGGTAGTTGGCAGCCGAAAGTTCGATCGATTCAACGACCTTTTTTGCATCTTTAGTTAGAGAGGCTACGAGATACGAGAACTTGTCAAACGGGGTGAGCTGTTGGTTAGAATCGATGAGGGATTTGAATGAATCGCGAAAAGTGATCCACTCCGAAATAGTGCCATCAAACGTAGGAAGTTTAACTTCGGGTAACTTGACGCGCGATTGTCCAGCAACTTGAGGAGGCGGGTTAGAAGGGGTAGCAAGCGCGAGTTTCCGAATCTCGTTAGCAATGAAACTGGAAACCAAAACGTAATCGAGCTCGAACCGCTGATGGATAACACGGTGTTTCTCGTCGGCGACGCTCTTCGCGTCATCATCACCCCCTTTTGCATCCTCATCCTGATCTTCTTCTAACAGTTCGATAGCTAGACGATTTGCTTCGAACTTCTGGAAAAGTCCATCAACTCGCTGTTTCCATCCCTCTAGTTGTCCGCTGTGCTGCTCACTGTCATAATCAGTCATAAATTGCTTCGCATTGGCCAACGTGTTCGTATAGAAACGCTCCATACGATGAAGCTCGCGCAATCCCGGTGCCATTGTCCACAGCGACCAGCAATGCTCGAAAGTGATCAATTGTAATTGCTTGACCGGCCAAATCGTCAAACCAGAGCACACTATGCAACAATCCACCAACTAGACTGGGATGAAAACATCGACTTGCGGATAGAACGCAGCGAATCAATCAGTCAATGCCCAATAAAACAACGTCCGATATCAACTTTATTTGATCTTAGCCTCCAACTTGCATGCAATGTTGTACTCACGTTTGCGGTCCAATTAGAAATACCTTCGACGAAGTCAAGTCTGGTTAGACCCGGCGGTGAATAGGATGGAGCAGCTTTTGTCCCCACAGCAAAATGGCGACCCAAGCAGCCTCACTTTTGCGGCACGCGCCGCGCCGGTTGATGGTCGAAGAAATTCCCGAACTAATCCGGTTGCACTAATAACACACAGCAGCAAGCACTTAATTGAAGCAAATTAGCAGCGACACTCTCTTCGGCACCCTCGTTCGGTGGTTCACTGTGCAGAACACAACCCGCCAACAACGTGGCACACTCGCGGCGAAAAGATCGAGATTCAACGGCAAGAAAAGGTCACTTTGGGAACAGCGAAACGCGAAACACACTAGGACTGCGCGCGATTGTCCGAAATAAATCGCGGCGCATCCGGCTCGAAGGACCAGAAATATGTAGGAACACGGATTCCCCAAAGATCCGAAAAGACCGTTGAAACTCGAACACGTGGTAGGCGAAAACACGCGGTGTGTATGAAACGACACTTAGGGTATGGGCAATAAACGCGGATGATGTGTTCTGTACGAGCGATATATTTCAACTGAGATAATTATTCTACATAGAGATATTCTATCCTATCGACAAAATAATAGGTACAGGCCGAGTGCCTTCTGTATTGTTCACTAGCCGAAGGCTAGTAAGAGAGAGTTCCGATCTACTTAGAGCTAGGGTATAATGTAGTGGTGTACAGGGTGTGTTACAATTGGTGTTTATATGACATAATATAGGAACTACGATCACGCCCCAACAACAAGTTTGCTTACAGTTGAAGCTTTTATGTTAACATTCAAATTAACTACTATTAGAAGATTATGAAGAAAATCATTATTTTAAAATGAGTTAATTTCTCATTTTTATAGATTCCGTTAGGGATGAGTACACCATAGTTGATGAATGATCTGTATTAGTTTTAATTTCTAATACAATAACAAACTAACCGACCTTGCCTTACGACCTTACTTAGACGATATTAATGACAATAAAAGCAAAAGAGCAGGAGTTATGTTGCTTTAAACAATGGTGTGATCTGAATTAAAACTTAATCTTGTTCTTTTGTCAGGATCTAGAAACATGGAAAACTTTAGTAATTTGAATGTAATATAAACTATGTTATGATACGGTGGACATAAGGATAATTCAGACTTCATAGGGATACAAGAGATGAACACAGAGGAGCAAAAGACGACTAGCGACGACATAAGATACTGTATATTAACATAAGGTGTTCGACTGATAAGTTTTCTGTCCACAACATCGAATGGAAGCTCAAAAAGAGAGTTATTTGAAGATGATTCCAGTGCTGTAGATGACCAACATCGGTTCATCATAACAAAATTGGTATTTAACTTGAAATAACTTTCAGAATGCACAATGTAACTTGGGATATTTTTTGATTATTGTTTGGAGATGATGTCAGAAAATCTAGTTGCCCATACCGGCTAAAAACGCTAGTTCTGATAATTGTCACTGAGTAAAGCCTGCGCACTTTAGAATCGGTACACTTTCAACCGGCTGCCGCTCAAAAACGGAGTCACTTGGAAAAAAGTGTTGTTAGAAGCAATTGAAGCTTATCTATTGTAGATTGTAGGAAAAGTATAAAAATTGCTGTTTTTATATTTTTAGATGAACTATTGATCTGAATTCGTAAATAGTGCCAGTTTTTTCTGCACACATTGAGCAAAAACCAATCATTGTCAGATTCAAGGTTTGTGTAGGAATATATAATTATCAAACCCATCAATTACACAGTATATAATAGTTCCTGGTATTATGATTGTTGATTAAGGGAGGTAAAATATTCCATGAGTGTTTTAAAATTTCCAATATAGCTATGGTAAGCCTTTGAAAGGTTTTATGGAAAATCAAAGACTTGCATAGATATTTAGGGTCAAAAAAGTTGTTTTCGCATAAGCTTTAGTTCGGCAAATACGCATACGGGAAGGATACTATAGATTAGTATTGGTATACAAGAAATCAATTATTTGATGCAGAACAATATAATTAATCGTAGCTCGAAAGCTGTATGGACTATTGCTGACGAAATTCATTGGATGTGTTTTGATGGCGTGAAATATCTAACGATTTTTTTTTAATAAAACTGAATCTACTCAGAAGTTTTTTATTTGTGATCATAGAATCACATCTAGAGTTCCATAATCTATATGGTTTTCAGTGTTTCATTCATGAAAACTATCTTATTTTAGGCTTATTATGAGGAGTTAGCCTTATGACTGTTAATTATCGACTACTGTGAGGGAAAACTGATAATAATTCCAAAAATAATCCAGGTTTCGATATGAATTAAGTTGAGCCACTTAAATTGGGGAATTGTAGATCCAAAAAACGATCTCAGGAAATAGTTTTTCATAAAAAAATAGTGTGAGTAAAATTATGTTTTGAATATAGCGTGAATGGCCAATAAGGCTATAAGTTTATTATGGTCTTGTGAACCATATTTGCCAAAAGTTTAATGTCGTAACTTGTTTTGTGCATATGTTTGATCAGTATAATTTTGTTTATTGTGGAAATATCAGCCCGTAAGCTGTGAAATTTGAAAATATTGACGATCATTGGTTTGTGCAGAATAAAATGGCATGAATTTCACAATCAGGTCAAAATTTTATCTTGAACAAATAAAAACTGATTTTTTCATATTTTTCCTATAAAACACAATAAATAAGCTTCATTTGCTTCTTACAACATTTTGTTCTAGGTCAAACCGTTTTTGATCTGCAGCCGGTAGAAAGCGTACCGATTCTAAAGTGCGCAGGCTTTAGTCTTCAAAAGTATCACAACATTAGTAATCCTACATTATAGAGATCTGCGGAGGCGGCCATTGTGAGCCAATCGTGCAGAGAGAACTGTCAAAGTGTGAGCCAAATGAACATGCCTATCGTTCGTAGGAAGGCGTCGTTTGAACGGTATTGCAATCGGAACTAAATAAATAAAAATGATTTATTTTTAATATCGAGATATTGGCGGCATATGTATGTTTAATAAAAAGATAAAAAATTATTAATTCTGCTTTCAAAAGCTCATGCTTATGACGACACTTTTGTTGCTGCACTTGTCGAAAAAACTTCCATTGCTGCTTCTTGCATCACTTCTGCCGATATAATTAGCGCAACACTTTTGCTTTGAATTTCAGATTTCTTCGATTTCTCCGCTATTTCAACAAAATTTTGAAAAAAAAATTCTACCATAATTAGAAAATGTAAACAAAACAACTTGAACCACAACGAAGTCACGCACAAAGTTTGAACATCTAGCTTTGTAGCAAGTATTGGCAGCTATTGTAAACAAAACAAACAGCGTTGCCAAATCGACGTATGTAACTTCCGCTCATCTCTATGTAGAGGATTTCTACACAACATTACATTTTCAGAGCTTCCACAAAATACGGGTGGGATGGGAACAGTAAGCGACACTGTATTTTTGATAACTACTACGACCCAATACTAAATACTGCACACTTTGCTCAAGTTGACGCCATCGTCTAGTCCATCGTGAGTATTGGTCATAGTAGGGGGAAAGTAGCACGGTGGCCACTCAACTCGGTAAAATAAATTCCCGGTTATTTCCCGGTTTTTCCCGGTACCTAAAAATTTTTTCCCGGTTTTCTAGAAATTGATTTATATGGTTAAATCGGAACACTGATATTGCTATTTTCTATTTTCTCACTTTTCTGATTTTGTAAACAGTTTAACCTTACTGGAAGCGCACCATTGTCAAAGGTCTAACAATGTCAAAAAATATCATTCATCATAAACAGCCCAAGTGAAGTAGACTTTTGGCTCAATTGATCGCGTTCTAGGAGGTTGACAATTTATGGCGGCTTTAATAAATTTTACATTTATATATTTTTTGAATTCCCCAACAACATAACGCCATAACTGTTCTATTTTATGCTTTAAGCTTGAACTGTTCAGTTCAACGCTCAAAATGAAAATAATTGAATGCGATTTTTTGTACCAGAAGTTCTTTTATTATGTGCAAGTTATCAACATTCAAAATTCAGAAAACGTCAGTAAAATCTCGAACAAAGCGAAAACTAAATCATGCCTAACAATTAGAAGCGAATGAGCCCTGCTATTAGAGCATCTTTGGTGGAAAATCTAATATAGGCCACATTTAGATAGAAGCCCATATTTTCTCTAGTCTTAAACACTTAAAATATTTCTCAAGAAGGTATTTTCGGAATTTTATACATATTAGATATGCTCTATTCAAAGTTAGGGTAGAGATTTCTAATAGAAATGCCAAATGAAATTTTTGAAAAAAAAACTCAAATCAATTTCTCGAGAATCTACTGGAGATTATTCGAAAAATCTCTTGAAGAAACTTGTAAAGGTAACCTGGAATGTAAAAACTGTTTGTGGAATCTCTGGAATAATTATAAAAGGATTCCTTGATAATGTTCACTGTTGAGATGTTTGACAGTATACTAATGAAAGAGGGACTCCTGAAGAAATCCATGGGAGGATTCAAATAGGCAAAATATTAAAAGACAATTACACCGTCTTCGACCTTGCGGCCACTACAGACTGAACATTACAAACATACGACAACGGACAACACCATATAACACCCAGTGGCCCAGTGGAGAATTTTCCGTTCGACGAAAAGTTTTCCCCGACTGGAGGCGGGAATCGAACCCACACTCCGAGGCTTACGAGACACCTAAACGACTGCTGCCGCTAACCGCTCGGCCACGAAGCCCCGCACGAAGTTGGAATTCCCAAATAAATTACTCCAAAAGTATTTGACAAAAAGCATGTAAAATCTTCAAGAACGTCTTTAGAAATTATTTATAATTTTATCAATAATTTTCTTGAAAAAAAAGGAAATTATTGATAAAACTGCTTGATATGGTTGAATTGTTTTGGAAAAGTTACTTATAAGATGTTTCAAGAAATCCCTGGGAAAATATCTTGTTAAATCTCTTAATGAATGTTTGGAGAAATCTCTAGGAGAATCTGCGAAGAAAACCTTGGTTTATCATCAAGAGAAATGTTAGGCAACCTGGAAGAATCGATTGTATACTATCTAAAGAACATGTCCAACATGGAATACTGGAAAAAATGTTATGAAATTCTTGAAAACGTCGATTTAACAGAATTTCTAAAATCATACACATTTGTAATTGTAAAGGAACACTGCGGTAAAATAAGGTATTTTTTTAATATGGCAATATTTTTTCTGTAATGATACAATACACTGACTGTCCTATCCAAGACACATTATTTAAAGTTTTCCATTTATACCTTAGCTTATTCAAAAACAATTGTAATTCTCTACAACAGTTCTATTAAAAAAAGTCCAAGATTTAAAATCAAAATTTAGGAAAAATCTAAAAAAAATCTTATGATTAAGTTTTGAACTCTGCATCTAGTATCTGCGATATAGTATCTTAAGATTACAAAAATATTGATCATGTTTAAGAAAAAAAATAATGATTCTCATGTAGATGCAATAGAAATTATTATCCTGGACCTTCAATTTTAAGAGTGGTTTATGTTCTAAGCAAATTCCCGGTTTTTTTTCCCGGGTTTTTCCGGTTGTTTGCGATTCCCGGGTAATTCCCGGTTTTCCCGGAATTCCCGGTTGAGTGGCCACCACCCTGAAGTAGGGAAAGGGTCCAGGCTTTGCTTTCAGCTGTCCTGCAGCTCCACCTGGCCACTCTTAAAAAAAAAAAAAAAAAAAAAAAAAAAAAAAAAAAAAAAAAAAAAAATTTCCATAGTCAAGAGAAGACAAAAACGTTTTTTTGTCATGAACTTCAAAAAATGATATTTTGGCGTTGCATAATAAATGGATAAAACCTGGAGGTTGCTGTATTAGGGAGTCATTACAAAATAAAAACAAATATCTAGATCAGCCACAGCTAATCTATGCCAAAGAAATCTTTCAGAAAGCATAACCGGAGCCCTAGTGGACACTAGAGCACTACAGAGACAATCAGAAAGATAAAATTGAATTAGAGCTAATTTATATCAAAAGATTTACATATCTTACCACTCAATCCTAGCAACTTCGCTCAAAACGACAAGAGCATTGAAGAGGCATTTCAAATGAAACCCTTCTAGATCAGTGCCATCAGAACAATACCACAATCCAAGAAGCAAGAGTGTAGTGCCATGTGTTCATCTAAAAGGGATGCATATTCAAAACAGTGAAGATTCTAGTTTAGGCTAGCCTAGTCTACACATACATAGCCATTCATTGAAAGAATCTTGAATTGACTACTTTTATCATCTTTATTGTCATTATCAACCCTTGAAGTGCATCGGTGATGCATAACAAGCATGTCCGCCATTGAAGGACCAATGTACGAAAAACGCAACCCAACCGCAGAATTTCCACTATAATCACACAACCATTTATTTTACCAAATATGTTCTAGCCGGGTGCCGTAGTTCCACCGATCAAATTGAATTGTGCAGGACAACATCGAAAACACGCAACTCAAAAAGTTCTTGCTATCAACCACGAGTGCGCATCCTGCTATGATTCTCTGACATTTCTCTGCACTTCTCTGAAGATTCCTAACTTCCAAGATGCATGTTCAGAGCCTCACAGTATCGTATTGAAAGATTAAATTGATCCAGATCAAATACTTCAGATCTATATCAAAACTGGAGACATAATAGCAACAAATTCAGTGCAGAATTTGTGCTAGATTGCAACCATTTACATATAAAGAATTCTAGAAAATCATACAGAAAAATAACTTATTTTCTTCAATTATAGCAGATCTAGATCAAAATCGAAAGCGAGAAATTTTTGTACCAACCAATCCAGTGAACTTTTTCGATTGGATGGTTTTAGGATGCATATCGAGAATTCCAGAGAGTCATATCGAAAATAAAACTTATCTAGATCATTTACAGTAGATCTAGACCCAAATCGGAGACGTGAAAATGTAGTACCAATCGGTCCCGAAAACTTTGCCGAAGACATAAACTCTCGAGGATACATGTACAGAATTGTAGAGGGTGAGTTAAAAAAAATATACTTATCTAGATAAATACAGCAGATACTAACCAACGCAGAGAACTTTGCCGAACACTGCAACCATCTAGGATGCATAGCTAGAACTCCAGAAAGTCATGTAGAAAAATAAAACTTATCTAGATGAATTACAGCAGATCTAGGTCAAAACCATGGACGAAAAAGTGAAGTAACAACCAACCCAGAGAACTTTGCCGAAGACTGCAACTCTATAGGATGCTTATCGAGGATTCTAAAATGTCATAAAGAAAAATAAAACTTATCTAGATCAATTACAGCAGATCTAGATCAACACTGACGACGTCAAAGTAAAGCACTAACCAATCCAAATAACTTTGCCGAAGACTGCAACCTTCTAGGATGCATTTCGAGTATTCTAGAGAGTCTATATAATCTATAAATGGATCAGTTACAGCAGATCTAGATCATTATAGAATACGTGAAAGTGTAGTACCAATCAATATAAAACACTTTGCTGAAGACTCGAACCTTCTAAGGTGCTTATCAAGAGCACTAGAGTACTTGCCGGTTGGGAATCAAGTTCATTTGTAGCTAGGGATGTTCAAGATAGCTACGCAAATCGTATACTACCTCTACAGTATGCCTTTTTATCAAAAAATACCGATTTTAAGTCATTTTTCGTGACCACCACCAACTTGGCATGAAAATAAAAAAAAACGATTTTTTTTTTAAAACGTTCCTTACTCACGCTAGTCTGGGGGGAAAATGAGCATTTTTTTTGCAAAACATGAAAGAAGAAGAGTTGGGTAGAAGATCCCTGAAAAAAAAATTGAATCGGATCACAGATGGCTGAGAAGCTGTTCAAACTTTTAGTTCCCACTTTTTTCCTATCACAGAATTTGGAGTGTTAAGGAGGCAACCACTTCATTGAGATAGAGGTCCGCAGTAGCCTGGAACGGTGTCAGGCCATTCGGCCGAATGGTCATTAGGCCGAATGGTCATCAAGCCGAATGGTCATTCTTGCCGTTACGTCCCCACTGAGACAAAGCCTGCTTCTCAGCTTGTATGAACACTTCCACAGTTATTAACTGAGAGCTTCCTCTGCAAATGACCATTTTGCATGTGTGTATCGTGTGACAGGCACGAAGATACTTTATTGATGCTGAATCTACTGATATTTTACCCATGAATTTTTCCTTCTTTTAAATATAGGCTGTTCTTTCTAGTATCATTGCTAAAATAGTTTTTGGCGCTGAAACTGCTGATATTCAATTCATAAAATTTTCCTTCTTTAACATAGGCTATTCTTTCTAGTTTCATTGTTAAACCAGTTTTTGGCAAAAATTGTTAGAGAAAGTAAAAACAACGGCTAACTTTCAATTCGTCCTAATGACCATTCGGCCTAATGACCTTCGGCTTAATGGCCTTCGGCCTAATGACCTTCGGCCTAATGACCCAGCATCGCCTGGAACCTTTGAACCAAGAAATGGAGTATGTTACCGACAACAATTAACTGCTCTTGGAATCATTGGACGTGTGATATTGGCGTCATAGAGCACCAATAAAAACTAGTACAACAAAGTAGAATTTCATTTGAAACGATTTATCAATCAAGTTTATAAATTATTGTTTAATACAGAAGACATCTTTATGCCACGTAGCTATATTCGTCACCCGAGTTGGGAGTCCGTTCGATATACTGCTTATCAATCAACGATTCAATACATTTCTTGATCATCCCGATGCTCGGTGCGAAAGACACTTTTGATTGAGCCAATATCTGTTGAAAAGAAAAAAATACATCAGTTAAAGTCGTCTGAATATAGTGGGTGAACGAACTTCCTGTATCAAGGCATTGTGTCTCAGGACTTTTCTGGATTTCATTATACGGACGATTGTTGCCTGCAAGTACATCTTCCTATCTTCGTCGACAGAGTTAATAGTATTTTCAATCTGTAAAAATGTTTATCACGATAATGAAGGATATGAACTATTGTAAACAAATTGAAAATCATTACTTCTTGAGGTGTTTCCTTCTGCAAGGCAGCAGTGATTTTGAACTTTGTTCGTTTATTCGTATAACTCTTGTTCAAAGACAACTTAGAGTTTTCGTCAACGCCCTGAAAATAGTTCAAAAGTTAGTCCACAGTTTTTTTTTATTAAATAAGTTATCAGAAATACCTCCGTATCGGACAGCAACAGTTTTGATTCCACAAGACTAAGAATATGTTTCTGCAACATATCCTTGTTTAATTGCAGCGAATCTTGTATTTCCTTATATTGCAAACTATCCGTAGACTCAAACAGCAACAGAATTGCCATCTGATAGGTCTGCATAGTGACCATGTAGTTTCGGTCCGCGAAGGATATTTTCAACTCCCCATGGCAAAGGTGGTTCAACCAAGTTAACTTTCGCCCGCTAAAATTCACGTGATAGAAACTTTCAAATAATCTGATGGGCTTCTCAAACTCTTGAGGCACCGCAAAGCCCGTTGTAACTTGTGTGGGACCCAACGGCCAGGCACCGGCTTGAAGAATTTTGATGGTCAGATTGATTCCTGGAATTGTTATACATAATATAGACTTTCTTTGAGCAAACAGCTTTGACTCGAGGACTTACCTAGTTCTTTATTTTGCTGCTTTAAGTAATGGCCGAATTTTGTGTTCAGGTCTGCCGACACGGATATGTCGGTGAACATGCGATGCAGTTTATTGGTGAATTCATACCCACAAGCCTGCTTCAGTTTGTTGATCATCATTTCCTCGGCATCCATGCTTTGTGACTGATCGTGGATGAGTCTAAAATAAAAGATAAAAATTATGGTTTTCGTTGCATTACGTTGTTTTGAACTTTCGGCTTTGCCAAAACTCTGAGGAAACAGTGGAACTACTACTAGGTAGGTACATGAGGACTATAAGAAAGGATATTACCAATCACACAGGAATGTGAGAACAACAGTCATCAAAACATCTTCGACAACGTTTTTCGGCACATTCAGGGCTATCATATGCCTGGCCAAATATTTGTCAAAATTTTCAAAAACGCAGCCAATAAAATTCCACAAAAAAACGAGTTCAGAGCAGGCAAGACATTATTTTCCCAAAAAAGTAAAAAAAAACACTTACCGCTTCGCCAACATTCTACTGTAAAACTTCTGGTAGAAATCTTTATCTTCAATATACTTAAAGATAGTTATGCTTTTGGTTAGCTTTGATTCGATTTCTAGTTCCGTGGTCTTGGATTTCTTCAACAAGCTATCACAGTACTTTGCCACCAGTTCGGCACTTTTGCTAGGTTGCTTTTCGCAGAGCTTTGAATTGATGACGTTCGAGCATGCTTTATCCAGAGCGCTCAGGAACACTGGATCGGAATTGAACGTATCAGCTATGAGTACTTCATATTTTTCGTGAACCTGCAGCATTCCTTCTACGAATTGCACGTGAATCTGTAAAATCGAAGCGCATATTTGTTTGAGACAAAAAGTTGACAACATTTTTTTTTCCGATTACCGTTTCTCCCTTTAATGTAGATATCATTTGAGTCCCCTCGTTTCTAATGTGCTCCATAAAAGTTTGAACTAACGTTTTCAGCGCATCCGGAATTGGCTTAAGTATCGTGTAGAGATTCTTGAGGTCTTTCTTTTTCTCAGATGATACCATTTCACTGCATTCCGAGTACAGAAAGTCCAAATGGTCGGTTATCATTCTTTGCTCGCATTCCTTTCGCAGTTTGGGAATTGAACTGAAATTCGATAGATTAAATTTACGTCGATTTGAATACTACTTGTTCTTCCGCAATTTTACTCACCTGTTGTGCAGATACTTCAAAGCTCTCCTGTTTTCTTCATCTAGCTTCTTTATTACTTCTTCCATGTAGGTACTAACAGTGCACATCTAAATCGTAGGGGAAAATAAGTAAATACACGTCAACCTTTTTTTGCGTCCACTCATGGCTGATCGAAAATAATTTCTAGCCAAGGCCTGAAAGTCTCTTAAATAAAGACAAATCAATCAATCAATCAAATAATTTCTACCGTGCCAGTGATGACTAAACTAGATAATTGTATATTTTTTGACACATCTACTTAGTCAAGCGAAGTGTTAAAAAAATATAAAAATATTAAGTTTTGTTATTGCTTTTACGGTAGAAATTATTTTCGACCAAAAAAGTGTGGACGTAAAATAATGTTTAAGGGGTGCGGGACAATTGGCATAAAGTCATTTGGCATAAGGTCGTGTGGCATAAGGTCACTTGGCATAAAGACATTTGGCATAACAGTCATTTGGCATAATGGACATTTGGCATAATCGAAATGCACCCTTCTTTATTATGCCAAGTGTCCATTATGTCAAATGACCGTTATGCCAAATCTCTTTATGCCAAGTGACCTTATGCCAAACGGCCTTATGCCAAATGACACAGACCCGGTTTAAGTGTAGTCATTGTTTTATGAAAATAATTACGCACAGCTCCATTAGCACTAGTAAGCACTAATAAGAACTATCACGGTAAAATTAATTTCAAAGCTGAAAAAATGTCTTAAGCTTATCTATGTCAGGAGAGTGGACGTATTGTACTAATGATTGTCAAATTTAAATTGGAGATAGAAATGTTTCTTTTATCAGTTTTTATGATGTTTATTGATAGTTTATATTTAGTGCTATCCAATTACCTGCAATAATCTGTTTGCTTCCAGTTTGTAAAACTCTCCGCTGTCCTGTAGTAATGGAGTCTCGAAAGTCTGCTGATACAATTGCAGTGAACCTTTCTTCTTGTACTCCTGAACGCAAACGAAGCTCTGGATGGTTCCCTTTATGATGTGCTCCATATCGGATCGTTGAGCGGTGTTTAGACGATCGTTTCTGATGCCTTCCAACAGCTGGGCAACCAAGGCATCGCCCACGTTCACAATCATCTGCTGTCGCCAGATGTCCAAACCCAATTCCCCGATTTCTAGCTGTTCCTGGGAATCATGATTAATGCAACCATAAACCACTTCCACTTCTGACAACTTTTGTTTCTTTATATGCTGTTGGTTTAGGTAACTGAAAACAATCGAAAATATAAAAATTCAAAGGTTTTTGTAAATCCATTGATCTCAATCATTACTAATTAGGCTTACTCAAACTTACAGATAGAGATGATTCAAATATTCCACACCTTTACTGTATTGTGCCCAGGCATCGTGATACCGTTGTAGCAAGGCGTAAGACGACTGTTCGGAATTCTTGGGGCCCATCGATGGCTGTTGCACCTTTTCCATCAACAGTGTTCGGACATGCTCTTCCAGGAATGCCTTTGTTTCGGAATAAAGCTTGTCCGCAAGTGGTTCTGGATGGGCAACACATATCGAATAGATATCCCTGCAATAAAGATTAAAAGTAGATATTACGCTAGCCCATGTCAGTCAGCATTAGCGATTTCTGGAGCTGCCAGAAATATAACACAAATGCCACATTTGTACGAATTAAAGCCATTAAAGCTGTTTGCGACAAAAACAACGAATTGTTAACAAGAAAAACTTTAAAATTTGATTTAAACAAGATTTTTTCTTGTATTTTTTCTTTCTTTTTTTTAAGCAAAATCGTCAAATTTCGAGATTTTTCTTATTATAATAGTTTAATAATAGTACAGTTAGAGGACTTTTTAAATTTATATAATTATACCGTGTATGCACCAAACTTTGCGCAGTTAAAAAAAAAATCAAATTTCTAATCGTTATAAAAAATACAAATAAACAAATAATATCATGAACAACATGCTCATACGATAGACTAATGATCCTTCTTTGAGTCTGCAATATTTAAAAATCATAATATGAACCAAAAAATACTTAAAATAGAAAAACTATTTCATTGCCTTGTTCCTAACTTTGCGCACAAAATCTTCGATTGTTCCTAACTTTGCGCATGCTATGGATTGCTTGAAAAAGTCATCAAAAATACTATTATTTAATGTTTCCCCATTGAACTAAAGTTATTCAGGTAGTGTGCTCTTAACTGATCTTTGTTGAAATACTTTGTCCTACGAGACAGGGGCGACGGAGGCCTCCGGCAGTTCTTGAATTCGTCTGCGGTTCGTACTAGGCACCTACCCTGTGAACAATCCAAAATTCATGAGGGGTTTTCCAGTGGGTAGAGATCAAAGGTAAAAGCTTCCTGATAAATGGAGTGATCGTTATGGATAGTAACAATAAGGGATCATTTAAATATGACGTCCATCTTTGGTGGGAGGGGGGTGGGGTTGGAGTTGTCTGAAAAAGTGTGATATGCCATGTATTAGGTATAGGTACTATGAAGCGTGACGGGGTAACCCGGGGGAGGAGGGGGTTCTAAAATTCAAAAAAATGGTGGACGTCATATTTGAATCGTCCCTAACATTGACCGCCGAAAAAGTCAAATGAAGGACTGTTCACAAATCACGTAACATTGTAGACAGACCAAGAGTGCCTGCCGTAGTGCTACGGGTCATACAATTTTCTACTAATTTCCATACAAAATTTGCTACATGGTGGAGGCAGGCCTGAAATTGTGAATACTAGAAATCCTCTACATAGAGATAAGCGGAAGTTACATATGTCGATTCGGCAACGCTGTTCATTTTGTTTACATCAGCTGCCAACACTTGCTGCAAAGCTAGATGTTCAAACTTTGTGCGTGACTTCGTAGTGGTTCAAGTTGTTTTGTTTACATTTTCTAATTATAATAGATTTTTTTTACAAAATTTTGAAAAAAAAAATAGCGGAGCAATCGATGAAATCTGAAATTTATTGTAAAGTGTTAAGCTAAACATATCGGCAGAACTGAAGCAAGAAGCAGCAATGAAAGCTTTTTCAAGAAGTGCATCAACTAAAGTTTCGTCATAAGCTTGAGCTTTTGAAAGCAGAATTAATTAAATTCTATATTTTTACTAAACTTACATATACCGTCAATTTCTCGATATTAAAAATAAATAATTTTAATTTATTTAGCTCGGATTGCAATACCGTTCAATCGACGCCTTCTTACGAACGATCAGCATGTTCATTTGGCTCACACTTTGACAGTTCTTTCTGCACGATTGGCTTACAATGGCCGCCTCCGCAGATCTCTATAATGTAGGATTACTAGTGAATACAATTGTTACATAATATTTGAATGGTTCATAAGTCATGTATTCACGTTCATCATGCATTTACTGAAAGTGCGCAAAAATTAGGAACACAGTGCAAATATTGGTTCCAAACATTGCGCACCACTATTTACTAGTTAAATTGAAAAAAATATTACGAACTGTGATTGATATTACTAGAATATCACCTTTTTTGTCAATTAACTGCAAAATTAATCATCGTTGCACAGTTTTATCGAGGAAAACGTTGATTTTTAGTAGAGTTACTTCTTGGCAGCCGTGTTAAGGCGAGGCAAATTTTGACGTTTTTGTGTATTTTTTGTTTATTATTCAACATAAACAAAGATTTTATGGTAATATAATTTTCGTCAAATAATGTTTATGTTTACACAATGCTAGTGCAATGATTAAACTGGTGAAAATGTTGACATTTAGTTATTTTTTTAATTATTTTACAAGAATGCGCAAAGTTTGGACCTGCGCAAAGTTAGGTGCGCACACGGTATAGTGATAATGGAACTTGAGGCAGATCACGTCACAGTATTTTTGCGAATATTTGACCAAACAAACCGAAGATTTGCAGGAGACATGAAATGAAACATGACAAGCCTTTAGAATGCATTGAACGTCAAATTAGTAAGCTAGTTATTCAACGAAATTTCCTGTTGAAATTATTTAGAGGCTTCCAACATATCGTCTCTGGATTTGTGAAGTAAAAAATCACGAATAAAAAGACATAAAAAGGATTTTTTTAGGAGTTTCATCGCCACATTATTCCATTTTAATAAAAAACGTAAAACTTTACTCGCAATTTCCTATGGAGAGAGGGACAAGATCTTTCTAGCCAACCTTGTCTAAGGCAATTCCAACAAAACTTGACATTCTGTACACGCAGAAAAATAACACATAGTTTAAAGGGACGATTTGAACATGACGTCCTTCATTTTTAGGGAATTTCAGACCATCCCCTCCCCTTCTGGCACGCTTTTCCGTATTCCTTATACATTGAGTGTCACATTTTCTCAAAATGCAATTTTGCTTGGACAGATTTGTTGGAGCCCAGGTGTCAATCTGAAGCTTAACCCACCACTTCGCTTCGATATGGGAAAAGCTGGCTTAGGGCCAATGAAGTCATGTGATGCTCCAGTGCGAGTTAACTCATCAGCCATTTCAATTCCAGCGATATAAAAATGGCCGGGTACCGATACAAGGTGAACAGCTTTTGCTCAATTCAGCTCCTCGATTTAAGTTCGACAAGCGATAACTAACTTTGACCTAGAGTTGACCGAAGCAAGTGCTTTAATATCAGCTTGGTTATCTGAATAGAAGTATATGACTTTGACCATAACGCACTGCTGAAGTGCTGATTACACTCCGTACATAAGAGCAAAGATTTCAGTGTAAGATCACTTGGAGCAAGGACAACTTTGTCCCAATCCACCAAAAGTGGAAACAACTAGGTGTGTGTTGATCTACGGTTCACAAGAGTTTCCTCTAGTAACCCGAGTACTAATAGGCGGTAAGTGTAAAAGAATGCTTCTTGTTTAAGATAAATATGTAGTGGGGCAAAGTCAAAGAGAACTTTGAGCTCTGCCGTAATTCTGCAAAGTGACGTAAGCAACATTCTAATTTTCGCAGAATTACGGCAGCGTGGGAGTTGAAAAGAACGTTTCACACTCGCCATCAAGCACATCCTTTGGAGATGGCCTAATTTTGATTGGATCGTTTTCACTTCGCCTTTTTGCTACCACACAAGACATCCATAGGCCAATTGGCCGAACAACAGTTGTGTATATCCCATGTAAACCCCAAGTTTTATCAAAGGTTCGCCGGCATTTCGCGAAGTCCATACAAACTTTCATGATTCTGAACTCAATGTGAGGTGTCCAGGAAAGCTTGGAATCAAGAATAACTCCAACCTGGTCAGTCACATTGATTTCAGAATCAAAGAGACGCAAAGGTCGAATGCTATTACGGTTTCGCCTTTCCGTGAAAAGAACAATAGATGTTTGTTCGAATTTACCGAAAGGCTATACTGGCGACACCACCCCTCAACTACCTAAAGGGCGCTTTGCATCAGGTCGAAAAGGGTGCTGATGCACAAATCAGCTAACAATGTTACGTAGTCGTTGGTAAAACCATATGTAGGAAACCCGCTATTACTGAGTTGCCTCAATAACGTTGTTACGTTGGTTCAACCAGAAACAGTGCACCGTATTTCAGAGCAGATCAAAGGGCATCCATTTTTGCTGATCAGCTGTGCGTCGGACGTTCGTCGGGCATAGTGCGCTGGATAGAGGACCAGGTCCGCTGCCCAGCGCACTATGTCCGACGTTAGGTTTCATGTATGGATTTGGAGAAATGTTGATTGCAGCGTGTGGGGAAACTTCAAGTTTCAACCGCGACGACAATACAACAACCACTGGTATTAAAATTGCTATAATATCACATATAGGTATTGAGGGATTTGAACAAAAGTGCACGCGGCCTATCGCTTACGAAAGGTACAGCCGCGGTTTTCACTCCCTGTTTACTTCATGCTTATGGGAAATAACATTGCGGCGTTTCCTACGGTGCGGCTGTTCCTTTCGAAAACGAAAAACTGCGTGAACTTTTGTGTAAAACCCCTTTTTGAAACATTTCAACGACCGCGCGGTGTTTACGTTTCAAGAAATCTGACAATAAAGCCTATAGAGTTGTCTGTCTGTCCTTCCATCACACTTTGAAATGTTTCACCATAGCTATATATATCAAATTTTCTGGAAATTATCGAATGTTTCAGAAACTTCGAAGAACATTCTGGAATATTCTAGAGCATTATTTTTTCATAATTTTCGAGTACTTCAGGATGTTTCTGGACGCTCCAGAAAAAAAGGAAGAAACTTTTGCAACTGCGTTATTATGCGAACTGCTCCAGGAACAACTGTCAATCGAACCAGTCACCCTCAGCATGGTTTTGCTAAGTACCCACGAGTCAACTGCTTCGGCTATAGACGCCCAAAACATTCATTTACGGTGGCTGAAATGAAATGAAAAATACCCAGTTCCTGAGAAGCCTCTAGAAGTTTCTTTCCATTTCAGGGATTAGAATCCTCCCAGAACTAAGCACTGTTCTGAGAATTATAACGGTTATTGAACAGCTTTTCATTGCCAATAAGCTCTATATAAGCATTCTTAATGCTTATAGGCACTATAAACAGTAAGCACTAACATAAGCCCTGTATGCCTATATAAAGCCTACAAGCTGTAAATAAGTTTGTCAGTGCTGTCACAGGGCTTGGAGCACATGACGTTTATATCAATCAAAATAAATTTCAACCACAACAGACTGAAGTCAATACATTTTAACATGAATGATAACGGATCGGGATCGGGGGCACGGGATCATTTTTGTTATCATTCGAATGCTGCTCAGAATGCTGTTGTTTCATAGATAATGGATATTTCCATTTTTTACAAGCAATTGTTATGATTCTAGACAGCCCATTTCCCTCCTCTTCTGCAATGTTTCTCGACCATTTGTATGTAAATATTGCATCATTTCCCAAATTCGCAAGGGGTGGATCACTCTTTGAATATGCATTCAATTTGCATCTAATGTATGTAAATGCATTTCATGAAACTTACATCAACTTAGCATTGACATATATGCGAATGTCAAACCGCAGCTACTGAAGAAAAAAGGTATGATGTGTATCGTGTTGGTTCTCTTCAAAAGTTAATTCTTTTGGAATGGGCAACTTGAACAGAAACTGTGTAATTGTAAGTAATAAAGGAAACCCTATAAAATAGACTATCAACAAAGTCGAGAAACTTATGGCATAAAAACTAATTGCAGGAACTGTTCTGGAATCGGATCAAGAATCGGATAGAGGAGAAGTTGGGCTAGTAAGCCCACATAAGCAAAGCACATACTAAACGTCAAGGATCTAAATGCGTCCAGCTGGTTGGGGGAGCACACCGTAGAAGAAATAGATGCCTGTTAGTTAGAATGGAGAACCATGAAAATAACAGTATAAATGAGCATATAATGTGTTTTAATTCAAGTTTTTTTTATTGAAAAAAAAAAATAATACAATCTTCTAAAAGCTATGTCGAGTATTTTTTTCTCTTCTGAAATGGGGGGATAATCTCTAGATTGAGTTTAAATAAGGGCGAAAGTAACATGAGAGAGTTCTCTTCGTCGACACTCTCTTCTTCAAATTAAAGTGACAAGATGCAAGTATGGTTGCACTTTGTGGTCATAAATCGCTAGGTTGCGATGCAATCTAGCGTCTAAGTGTAAAAAGGTTCGAAAAAAAACCTGAACGGCACAGGTCCCGGTACTGTGCGGCTGGGACCGACTTCTATAGTCAAAGTAGAAGACAGGACTGCATCCCCAATACACTAAACACATTGCCATTAATGTCGCCAAGTTCTACGTCTGTTCCGGACCACCACGAATTTGGTGGCCTTCAGTGAATTGTATCAGTACTCAAGTTACTAACGATTATCCTAGTTGCAAATTAATTATTAGCAGTAGTTAAGGTTGACAAAGTTGGTTGTTGGACAATAACAACAGTCATGTTTTGTAGCAAGCCATGGGTTGCTTATTTACTGAATGAATAAATGAATGCATGAAAATGCATTTAAATGCAGCACTTATTTGTCATGCATCTAATGTTCCAAGAGTGATCTACCCCTTGCAAATTCGTCACCACCATTTACCACTAAATCATCACCCTCCCATATCATTTTGAACCGCCGAGATGCCTAAACTATTTTGTTTTTCATAGCTTAAATACTAGTTTGATCACACTGTTTCCATGGTGCATCGGTGGAGCAGATGGAAAACGCAACGGACTTGGACTTTCTATCAGGAACCCGGAAGACAGCAGGCAGAATCTTGATCAAGTAGCAAAAAAGCAACTTCAGTAGCGAAAGAAGTTAGAAAAGAACAGGAAGTAAACTTTTTTTTTCTTTGTCTCACTTTTGACAACTCTCGCTCCAGAGACTTGGTACGAAATTTTGAAGTTGGTCGCATATCAGCCGAATAATTCGCCAAAAGTGGCTTTTGAGGAGCTCTATAAGAGGATACAGAGCCAATTAGCTCTGTTAGCCAGGTTCTATATTCGGCCATAGACTTGAGTGATGGACAAAATCCCTACAACAGTCGTTTACAATCAAAAATTGGATGCATGATAGTATACCTTCTGGCGCTTCTGGTGAGTTCAATGCTGAGTGAAATGTTTCGCATATTTATTGATACGGTGGCTTTTGGAGAAGCTTCTGGAAATTGTTATTCCAGAAGTTTCAGGAATCTCCTTAATAAATGAAAATTTTCTAAATTTATATTAAAGAGATCAAAACAGCGTACGATATTAAATAAATACCGGAGTTATCTATCTGATGTTCTCCAGTCACGATTAGCAAAGTTTCACGTAACGTGGAATAAAGGGAGCAGCATTGTATGGCTAGAATAAGGAGAAGAAAAAACAAAGAGAGAATAGGAAGGGAGATGAGGTTTCTAAAACTGTTCCAGTACACTTTCTACGAGTGATCGACATTTTTCTGCTTCGACTTCGAAGGAACTCCTAAGCTGCAAGAAGGTCAATAGGGATATTCACTAAACAAATTGAATAACTGCGTAAGCAATGATTATCTGATTATTAAAATGTTTCATGAAATAATCAAAGATTGCCTTGGCGATTGCAAACGTTTAATCAGTTTAATCGGTTTACGCTGTTTAGTGAAACCCCTGAATGTGATATATGAGAAGTTTCTATTTCAAATATGAAGAAATATCTTCAACTTTCTTGGGCAAAGCGGAAAAAGTAGAATAAAAATAAGTTTTTTAGAAATTTTCCGGAGCTTTCCAAAACAAAGAAATAAATAGAAAATTTTAAAATAATGAAGAGGCGTATAAACAAAATGTTCATGAACATGAACGTGAAGATGAATGTTTCAAATAAAAAAATCTGAAACTTTTCTGGAAGAAGAGATTGAAGAAGAGGAGGGAGGAGGGAGAATATGAAGATACGCATGATTTTGAAATATTCTAGAACATCCTTAGCTGAATGAAAATACTATTATCAACAATCAATCAACAATATTCGAAAATTTTTGATAAATAAGGGAACATTCAGAAACCTTCTTTTGAAAATTCTGAGAAAGAAGTATATCAAATCAAATCTAATCTAATCTAATCTAACGCAAACGCAGCCAGTACGAGAAAGCATCCTGGAAAATAATAGGACAGATCGGTGAAGTACTAGATTTGTGGTAATGAGCTAAATTTTAGTATGGTGAGAAGGTCAATTCTCCGTTTCTACAATAAAATGGGGCAAAAAGCGTGGGTATTATGATTCCTTGCCTAATTTGATGCTGTTTGAGCAAAACTTTGGGCAACAGTGTTGTTGTTTTCTCCATTTCTTGCAACATAAACTACATAGTTATCCAAAGTTTTGCTCAAACAGTATCAAATTAGGCAAGGAATCATAATAGCCACACTTCTTGTGTCATTTCATTGCAGAAACGGAGAATTAACCTTCTCACCATACTAAAATTCAGCTCATTACTACAAATCTAGTACTACACCGAACGTGCCCCATTGGGTAAGATTACGCCCAATTATTTTTCTTGTCAGTATTGACGATTGCAGCATATCAAAAATATGACACAATCGTCAAAGCGGCCAGGCCTACTGCGTTGCATTTACCGCAGAGATGATTCTTTGAAATGCCTGGATAAAAGGTTTTGCCATAAACAATTCTCGAATCCACAGGGGTGGAAGGATGCGTGGACATACAGTTCCAAATTTCTTCTTCTACAGTTTCTTTCTTCTTCCTTATTTCTTCTTCGATTTCATTTCATCGTTAATCACTCACATAAAACAACAGTTTCGAAATCGTTTCAGATACCTAACATTTGTATATTTTTTTAACTTGAATTACTTTCTATTTTTCCGGATTTTCACGAAAACAAACAGAGAAAATTCTCTCAGAGAAATAAGTATATCCTGAATAAAGTTGTAGATAAACAAAAATCTGTTATAAAATAGTTTTAAGCTATTATGAAAACTCGCGGAATTGTGAAAACTCTTAACGAACGTGGCTAGCCATGTCGGATCAGCTAGTTTATTAAATATCATTTCAAATTTCTGAACACCTGTGCTTGAGATGCCGATAATTTCCTGAAAAGTGCAATTCGAAAAAACAGCCTATGCAGAACAGAAGGAAAAATCTATGTTGAAAATGTAAGAAAAGTTCCTAATTTAAAAAATTGTACCAATTGCTTTATTTCTAAGAAAAAGCTTGTTTAAAAAGAAGGAACATTGTTGTGTTTTTGAATGCCGAAAGGAAAACAATGTCACTTTTTTTCCTTTTTCATAAAAAAGTGTTTGAGTCGTTATAAGAATTTTTGGCATTACAACTGCTTACCGTCAGTGTATCAGTAGCCGCTCGTGTTGCAATAGCCGCTCACCGTCTTGAAAATGATGTTTATTGGCATAAATTTGTATGATTGTCTTCATCCGTGTATAAT
Source organism: Aedes albopictus (assembly GCF_035046485.1). Classification (NCBI taxonomy): domain Eukaryota; kingdom Metazoa; phylum Arthropoda; class Insecta; order Diptera; family Culicidae; genus Aedes; species Aedes albopictus. Next base: position 204,399,596 of record NC_085138.1, read on the forward strand.
TAGGCACGCATATTTTGAATATTCGTGGAAAAAAGATTGATTTTTTGCAGGGTACTTTGTTTTTTTTACACTCGTGAGCGGCTATTGGAACACGAGCGGCTACTGGTACACTGAGGGTATATGTTCATCAATCATTTTCCCTTCTTTTGCATAGGCTTCTTTTTTGCATAAGTTGCACTTTCAAGTTGCACTTTCCGGAAATTATCGGCATTGCAACTGCTTACTTTTTAACATAGAATTTCCTTTCTTTTCTACATACAGTGTATCAAACAATTGTCCGTACAGAAGTTTTTTGGCCAAAATAATTTTTCATTTAAATGATTATAACTTGTTTATACGTCAATCAAAAACGCTGAAATTTTGACCAACTATAACCCATATATTAAAGCTCTATTGGTAAAATTTTGAGCAAGATCGAATAAGTTGTCTGAAAGTTATAGAACTTTTAGTAAAACTTATAAAATTTTTGAATACATTTTTAAAACATTATATTTTAATATGTACTTGATAAAACTTTTTCAAATTTTTCGTGTTACAGCTTATAAACCATTGTTCAGTTAGAATCCGGACGCAAAGGATAATTTATTGTGACGCTCTCAATGATCATATTCATATTTTTTTTACAGCAGTCTGATCATAAACAAGTCCTCTATTGATGGTGAAAATTTCATCGATTTTCTTGCTACGAGTGAAAAGTTATTTCAGATTGAAGACAAGTGAAGGAAAAAAATCTTGCACAAACACGCTGAAAATTAAGCGTGGTCAGGTACGACAGTCGCGAAAAATGTTAATGTCTCCATAACCATTATGTGTGATGTGCACAGATGTTGTTAACCATGCCATGAGGAAGTGCCCAAGGAAGATTGAAGTTTATGTTCATGGATAAATCTGCTTGGAATTCCAAGATTTGCCAGGAAGGTCGAGCTCTGGACATCGTTTTCTCACATCACGATTTTGACACCAAATGTGTACAAAGATGATAACCTCAAGAATCGCGTGCTGCTTTTCAAAAATGCCCACAAGGGATCTGTAGAGGTTTGAACTAATTTGGTGAGCTATCACGACAGCCTGAGATGTGTAGTGGTGTCATCACTGTTGGATAGTGTTTATAAACGAAAAAACACTCAAATTTTGCTTCTTTGGAATTCACTGAATAGCCCTTAATTTCGCAAGAAGAGAAATATTTGGCAAAGTTTCTTTGGAATCCTAATCAGATTGGTAGAGGGTCTCAGGACACTACAGAGATGACCTGATTGTTAAACAAATCCGCCGAAGGGTTTGATGTTAAAATTTACTACCATTGTGCAGATTTTTAAGGAAGTAATCACGGAAAAAAGAGAAAATGTATTAAAAATTAAATTAAACAATTTTAATGATATTTTTCATGAAACTACAGTAAATTATCTTTGTTTTGAGGGCTTCACCTTTTCTGTTTGTTATTCCACCTCTGAGATATAAGTGATTATCTGCGTCCGGATTCTAACTGGACAATGCTTTACCTAAGGCTTTCATATGCAGCTTCGTTTAAGGTTTTATATTCACTACAAAAAATATGAAAAATCTGTATATGTTCAGAGTGTCATTTGGAAATTTATCATATTTTGATCAATAAAAGTGCCAAGTGTTTTCAACTTTTTTAAACTCTCCTTATGATATATTTTTATACAGGACCTACTAAACTAAATATGAAGAGTAGGTCCTATGGATTTTTCGTTCAGGTAATGCACTTTTATTGGTGGAAAACGTTTGGCAGATTATATGTGCAAAATATGATAAATTTTAAAACATCGACAACTACATACGCACATTTTTGTAGTGAATATAAAGCCTCAAACATGGCTGCATATGAAAATATGAAAATATTGAAAAAAATCATCGAGTACATATTGAGATATGATGTTTTAAAAATGTGTTCAAAAATCTTACAAGTTTTACTAAAAATTCTATAACTTACAGAAAACTCATATATGATTCATGACGAGATGAACCAGCCGAGGGCTGAAAATCTCGATAATAAAGAAAAATAATAATAATAATAATAATAATAATAATAATGATTCATGATTGGTCAAAATTTCAGCGTTTTTGATTGACGCATAAAAAAGTTATTAACATTTGAATGAAAAATTATTTTGACAAAAAATTTGCTGTAACGGACAATTGTTTGATACACTGTAGACTGTTCTTACGAATTGCACTTTTCATTATTTTTTTTTCAAATTTCTTAACACCTGTGCTTGTGGTGCCGATAACACTAGTTTACAGAATTTTTGGACTCGGTAAGCTGATGATCGTTTTTGGTGTAGCATTCTAAAATTGCTTGAATTTCTGCCTGGAATACAGTTGGATACTTTCCCATGGGTATCGACAGGTTTATCCCTGGGCCAGTTACTCCTGCTCCCACTTTGTTGTTCAATTTTGAACCGTCTGTATAAAAAATAAATGATCCTGGTCGAAATTCTGGACCACCGACTTGCCACGAACTTCGATCAGGGTCATAAACTTTAAACATACGGTCAAAATTATACTTTTTCTCCATCCAGTCTTCGTTGTTCATAACTATGGAGTTTATGCCAAAAGTTTTTAGAATACTAAGATACCCATTAAGGTCACCTTCCAAGAGGTTCGTAGATCTTTTAATTCTTAGAGCGCTCTTTTCAGCTTCAAATTGTATAAATTGATGTAATGGAAGCACGTGTAATAAAGCGTCCAATGCCAATGAAGGAGTGCTTCTCAATGCTCCAGTTATTGAGAGAGTCGCTAGTCTTTGTAATCTTCCTAGTTTTCTCTGAGCGACGGATTCTGTGGTTTTCTGCCACCAGACCAGTGAGGCATAGGTAATCCTGGGTCTCACGATTACCGAAAAGATCCAATAAATCATTTTCGGTTTCAATCCCCACTGCTTACCAAATGTTTTTTTGCTTATCCAAAGAGCATTTGTCGCTTTTGTGATGTATGTAGGATGTATGCAAAATTTGAACTAAATCCATCAATAAACAAAAAAGTTGTTCATACACCAATCGGACACATCTCATATAGAACCAGATGGGGGCTACTTTGGACATTTTTATCTAAAACAAAATTGCATTTCAAATTCCAGGTTTATTTAGAAAACTACTTTGTACCAATACTGTAGTATACTATATCAGACATGATTTCAATAAATGTATGCGTTTGAAGATGGTTCCGTGCTACCTTTGGTATTATGAGCAGCGTGATATTGCTATATAAATAGCCTGAAAAAAAGGACCATCAATCCTTTATTTGGGTCAAATGGTCATTTATAATGTATAACGATACAAATATTCGATTGTATATGCTACGTTGATATATTTTGAATGAATTGATCAACCCTTTGAAATTTATGAACTGTAGAAACAATGCTTACAGACCAAATGTTCTGATACGTTATGTATATTTTATTGATTTATTCGATGTATTTTCGCGTCCTGTCAAGCAATAAACGGTCTGTTTGAAAAATAATTTCAACCAAATGGAGGGAAAACTATTGCTCCGTAATAGTCCCAACGACATCAAACAGATTTGAACCATATTTCGAATTCAAAAAATCCATATTCGAAAGTGTCCAAAGTAGCCCCGCATTTCAAAAGTAACCCCGCACGACGGTATAGAAAATGTTCTCCTCTTTGTAAATGGTACAATAGTAGTTTTTGAAGGATTTACATTTAATCCTTCCCTATCACACCACGATGAGATACAATTTAGAGCAGTTTGCATTCTGTTTGCGATGATTTGGTCATATTTCCCACGCACTATAATGACTATATCGTCTGCGAAACCAATTATTTCAAATCCCTGTGATTCAAAGTTTTTCAGAAGATCATCAACTATCAAAGACCACAGAAGAGGTGATAAGACGCCTCCTTGTGGGCACCCTTTCACTGCTCTAACAGATATAGAGGAGCTTCCAAGGTTTGCTGATATCTCCTTTTTGACTTTTTCGTACCATTAGAAATAGGAACACTTAAAAAACAAAACACTACTAAATTTATTTTTTTTTATATATTTTTCAATGTATTTCATAATTATATTACTAAGACCGTTCGCAATGCTGTTTTATTTTGTATGGCGAGTTTTAAAATTTTTAAAACTCGCCATACAAAATGAAACAGCATTGCGAACGGCCTAAGAAATAAGAAAAAAATATGTATATGTATAATGTACTAGTCTACGTCGGTTGACGAAATGAAATAAATAAAGTTTGAGTACTACAGAACATAGGTTATGTATACCACAATGTATATGTATACCACAATAGATCACAGTAATGGTCGCAGTGGTTCAAATCCCAACAAAAAATACATAGGTTTGGCTTCGAATCTATAAGCAAGCACTATTAAATGCTGCACTTTCACACTATTGGTTTCGGTTTCTTAGTTATTTTAAATTGATATGGCAAGAAAACATTATTAAGCATTAGACATTCAAAACATATTACCCAAGTAACACAGAAAACATCTTTGAAAATAAAAAAATAAAAAAATGTTTTATAAACGTACTATTAGAGGATTGAAAAACATCAAGTGTTATATTTAAGCTTTATTTCTGTTAGCTGCTGATTTCTGGCAAAATAATATCTTTGGCTGTAAAGCTTGAAAAAATATGTAAAATATCCAGATATACAACACCAATTACCATCTAATATTGACAGTATGTTTACGTTTTAATTCGTAGTTTGTTGATTAACCATTCTGCTGACATGCTGCAGTTACTCGTTATCTGTTTCACTTCAAAGGCTACCCCATACTCCAAATGTGGCGGGGATAAATGTGCCTACAGAAAATATGAAATCCTCAGTGAAAAATTAACCAATTAACAAAATTTACTATGTAACTCAGCATGTAAAAGCTGATCCCAAGCCAAACCGGGTACCAGTCAAGCTTCAACGGCTCCAACAGCTGAGCTCCCAGGAAAAGCTAGCATCCTCCTCGCCTCCAAGTTGTTCTGAAATCAGCGGCCGTGATTACCATCCCTGTCCAAACAGGGTTAACATACACAAATCAGGGAAGCATCTTGGCCAGAGCGCTAGGCGTTTTAGTTTATAAGTAATGCCAAACAGCAGCCAGAACCGAATCGCAAAAAAATCCGCCAACAATGTTCACCATGTTTCCGTCCCGATCTGATATGGTGTTTCTCCGGGCTGCCGGCCGGCCCGTTCTGCAAGCTCACAGGCTGTTCCAAACATGGGCTAATTGGCTGCGTAATCGTGAATCGTACACTGTACACGTGGCTAGTTATTCTACTCTGTACACATTTCACATATCACTGAAATTTCACTGAATTCAGAACAAATATGAGCATCCAATGTTGACTCGTCTTTTGTATTAATTTTGTCTGACAGAATGACAGATCAACCAAATAGCTGTAATATAGTTATTTTGGAGTTATAACGATTGTCACAAAACAAACAAATAAGTGAGGATGTTGAAAATATGTTATTCAAACGTATTATAAATGTAATAACAAGCTCATGTTGTAGAGTGGCTTGGCAGATGTTATTTTGAAGAAATTTGAACTTGTTCTGAATCAAAATAAAATAATTGTGTGTTCTGCTCCTCTTCATTTTAATAGAAAAATGATTCAAATTACAGTGCTGCAAAAAAAATATGAGCACATGAACAAAAATATGGAACGGAATGACATATTTGTTTTCCTTAATGTGTTTATTCATCGTTGAAAAAATGCTTTCTAAATTTAATAAATTTTGGCTATGACCCATTAGAAGTTTATTTCAGGTCAAGGGTTCAGTTTTATTTATGATTCAAATTTCCAATAGGATTAACAATATTTTGAACGGCACTGTAAACTTCATGAACAATCTGCCATATTGCTTTTTTCGTCTGGATTATAAAAAAAACATCAGCAAAACAGAATCGTATGGCTGATCAATGTTACGTTATTTAATTCAATACAATGGCGCGTGAATTATGAGTGACTATAATGATATGTTTCACCATAAATCTTGAAGCGCCAGTAAAGTGGTGCTATTACCATAGATGTTGCTATTACTACTGAATCTATCCCATTTGTTAATTTTTTTCCAAATATTTAGACATCATCCACTCCATCTCTCGCGAAGCAGTTCATGTTGAAGTGACTTCTTGCATTTATTCGGAAAAAGAATATTTGTTTTTCTTTTTTTTGTTCTGCTTTCGAAGTTGTTTCGCTTTGCATACAGTCAGGTTTCCAGAGAGACTGGATATGTGGTATATATATGGCACCTTCAAGTTATATAACTTTCAAATAGCTTAATTACAACAATATAAATGGTACGCACAATAACAGCTTTCTATACATTTTTATTACCGGAAAATATCTGAATTTCAACTCATAAATGAAATTGTGTTATATGTGTTATATGCAAGTTTTATAACTGACAAATAACTCAATTTCACCTGATCAATATTAGAGAGTTGGTTCGGACGTATATTTGGAGTATTATTAGTGTATTAGGATACATCTTAAATAACTTGTAAGATGTTTTATAGGCCGCCATTTTTTGCGCTGTTTTGCTTATATAAGTGTTCAATACTAAGTTAATAATACAGGAAATGAACAACCGACTATGTATGAAAAGTGAATTTTAAACTATTATAATACTAGTTGTGTTACTTGGGTACACTGAAATAATTTTTACAGTAATTTGAACCATGTACCTATGTTTAATTTTACCATATCCAAAAATAGTAATGGTAACCATGTTTTTAATGGTAATTACGATGTTTTTGCTCAAATTTACTATGATCTGACAGCTAATCGAATAGTGATTTGCACCATGAAACGTAGTTATCATAATTACACCTTTCGTGTTCAATGCAACCATTTTCGTGTTTATTGTTACTATTTACATGGTTAGTTTGAGTATACGTAATTATTTTCAGTCTTCTGGCAGGTCTTCCGGCCATCTTGCCAGAAACGTGAATTGTTAATAATTTCTCCTGGGAATTTTGCAGCTGCTGTAGAAATCGGTAAAATGTATTCATGGTTCATGATGGTGAGTAGATTTTTCATCGATCACTGACAAACACGCAAATTATAATGATCATTAAAATTTGCAGAATTTGCCACCAGCGATGCTATTGTGCATCATCCAGCGCCTAGTAAAAAAGCCTTGCTGGCGAGCACTTGGCTTTCGGCATCAAAGATCCGTTGCTGAAGATCGTCGGTTTCAACGTGTGGATAATCACCGGCAATCAAGTATAATCTCGAATAACGCGGGAGATTTCTAGATTTTTCATCAGAAGACTTTCAATTTCAGTTAGAGCATATGCGTCCGGAGGGCGACGGATGTTCCTCCACTGGCACCTAAGACCAGCACATCACAGTGGTCATCATTCGAGGCAACGGATCTTCCGGCTCCCACATCTACCACTTTGTAGCCGCTTATCAACTTTTATCCATACCGGAGGCATCAGTTAGTTCGCAGATGTGAAGATTTCAGTTTCGAATGACATTAGAAACTCGCATCGCGGAACGACTGCGGAGTATCTACCGGCAAAACCCCCAAATTTAGTTCCATACGTCTCCCCAGTTGAGTGTGGACAAGATCGTTCATATTTATTATACAAATATCATTTTAGTGTAATATTCATTTTGAATAAATTCATTTGATATATTTTCTTGCATTTTTTTTTTACTTTTAAATAGAAACAAACACGGTCACACCATCCCACTACCATGTAACCACACGTATAGTAATCAGAACCATGTAGCGATGGTTGAACTTACCATGCTGTTTGTCATGTACATAGTAAAATTTACACTATGATAAGGATTAAGATTACCATGAAATGTAAACATTGATCGGCATAGTAAATTACACCTTACACATGGTAGATTCAAGAAATAATTATGGTCTACGAAAATCAAGTAGTAAAGGTGTTTTAATTTGAACCTATGAGATGGTGCCGGTTACTATGTTCCTTTTTTCAGTGTAGGGTTTACTTAGAAATCCTCTACATAGAGATAAGCGGAAGTTACATATGTCGATTCGGCAACGCTGTTCATTTTGTTTACATCAGCTGCCAACACTTGTTGCAAAGCTAGATGTTCAAACTTTGTGCGTGACTTCGTAGTGGTTCAAGTTGTTTTGTTTACATTTTCTAATTATAATAGATTTTTTTTACAAAATTTTGAAAAAAAAAATAGCGGAGCAATCGATGAAATCTGAAATTTATTGTAAAGTGTTAAGCTAAACATATCGGCAGAACTAAAGCAAGAAGCAGCAATGAAAGCTTTTTCAAGAAGTGCATCAACTAAAGTTTCGTCATAAGCTTGAGCTTTTGAAAGCAGAATTAATTAAATTCTATATTTTTACTAAACTTACATATACCGTCAATTTCTCGATATTAAAAATAAATAATTTTAATTTATTTAGCTCGGATTGCAATACCGTTCAATCGACGCCTTCTTACGAACGATCAGCATGTTCATTTGGCTCACACTTTGACAGTTCTTTCTGCACGATTGGCTTACAATGGCCGCCTCCGCAGATCTCTATAATGTAGGATTACTAGGTTTACTCACAAAACAACTATCACATATGAAAATACTGATATTGAAAATTAAAATTAATATTAATCACAAGTAAATACAATGTCAGCACTGTGAATGAGCAATTTAAATACACAAGATACTACTATTTGTTGCATATTGATTGTTAAAATTAACCAAATAGTGGAAAGCCCAGACAACAATATTCCAAGTCTGCTGACTCCAGAAAGATCCCAAGATTCGTCACAAAGCACAAATGTTTTCATTATGATTCACAACGACTCTCGCAACCCTTCCCGACTCAACCGACTGGAACTGTTTTCTGAGTATAGAAACTACTAAGCCCTATTTATCGAGCATTTCTGATAAATCAGCTATACTCCATCTGTAGCAGCCGGTTCGCAATGAACCGCTGGAGGCGCATTAAAGTGTTAAAGGTAATATTTTCATTACAAGAATTATAATTAACTTCCTTCACTTAAATACCGTCAAACCCTGTGATCTTGGCTAGGGAGTAAACAGTTACGTGAAGTTGTATCAAAATTCTACAGAGTGTTGGGGAAGGGGAGGGGAAATAAACATACTTCTTCCTACACCTAGCAGTTCGGATCTTCTGTTCACACTGTCATTCCAACCTTCTTTCAGTGTGAAACGTTTCTGGATCTGGAACGGGTGGTATCACTACGCTACTCTTCTATCATGAACATAGATAACTACTTTTAAAAATAAAAATTTTGTCCAACTACCTATTTTATACCTGAAAGATGTTAATTGGTCAAATGTTTCATTCATCAAGTCTATGTCCATATTGATGATACAACCTTTTATTAATGAGTAATAATGTTGCTCACAGTTGTGAGGCAATATAACATTCAACTCGTTGAGTGCAAGTTATGAACCTACAGAAAATTTCTTATTAGGCTGTTACCTCTAAAACTACTAAACACATATTGAAACGTGAAATTGTATTGTAATAATTGATCCTAATCTTAACCCTATCACTGGAATGCGTTTGAAGCAAATTGATATTGCTAATGATTTGGTTGGGCATTAAAAGTTTTTCTGGTTTCGACAATAGTCACATACTATGCCCTACGACATTGACGATTCTATTGTCTATGGCTCACCCATTTCGTGCCACCCAGCAGGGACTTGGTCTGGTACCCAATTCAGTATATCCGCTCCACGTAATATACCGCACCTCTTTTGATTTGTGATATGTTACGCGGAACATTACTCTGTGGGATGCAAAACTACTCGCTGCATACCACCCTGGAAACCGACAGTATTCAAGAAGAAGGGAAGAGAGACGACGACGAGCTGACGGGCTGTCAGTTACCGAAAAGAATCGAAGGAACGTGCGCGATAATTATACTGAAATAAAACGTTGAATTATTAGTTGTAAAACGTATCATATCTTTATTTCATCGGTTCGAATCACCACATTGGTGACCCGCGACGTCGCGAAACATCGAATTCAGTCGATAAAAACGTTCCGACTTCGAGAATTCTCGGTCAAGAAAAGAGTCCACATTCTAACCTCAAAAATCATGGCCCAGCCAGATAATGCCAACAACCCAGCAGCTGCTCAAACTGCATTAGTTGGTGTTAAACTCCCGGACTTCTGGAAAACAGATCCGGTCATGTGGTTTGCCCAGGCGGAATCGCAATTCGCGCTGGCAAAAATCACCACAGATGAAACAAAATTTCATCACATCGTTGCTAAGGTAGACCAATCGGTAATATGCCACATTGCCGATTTGGTTACCACTCCGCCGGCCACGGACAAATACGACGCCGTGAAGAAGCGACTGATCGACCGTTTTGCCTTGTCTCCGGAAAATCGCTTGGAACGTTTGCTCGGAATGCATGACTTAGGAGACCTGCGTCCTACCCACCTGCTCTCCAAAATGCAGGAGTTGTCTACTGGTTTGGGAGTTGACAATAATTTGCTGAAGATGCTGTTCATTCAGCGATTGCCGGCAAGCATTCGCCCTATCATCTCTTGTCACGACGGAACGCTTGCTAAAATAGCAGAAATGGCCGATAAAATGGTGGACACAGTAAGCGTACAAGCCTCTGCGGTTGCTGCTAGCGGCAAAGAATCGGTCAGCACGGCGGAAAACGAGCTTCGGTCAGAAATCGACTTTCTCACGGCCGAAATCCGGAAGCTGAAATCATTCGGACGCTCGCGAAGCCGATCTGCTTCAAGGACACGGTTCTCGACGAATAGGCAATCCCAGGCGGGGGAGCTTTGCTGGTATCACCGGAACTACGGAACAAACGCCCGCCAATGTCGCCAGCCCTGTTCATTCGCATCAAAAAACTAGGCCCGTCCCAACCGATCTCGGCGGGGGTTGGGGATGTACGCGAAGGCCGCCGATTGGTTATCCACGATCGCACAACAAACTACCGTTTTCTAATCGACACTGGATCCGACGTGTCGATACTACCGGCAAACAGGCGAGAAAAGAGCGGGGAGCTTTCTAGGCAGTCCCTGCATGCTGCAAACGGAACCAAAATAGCAACCTACGGAACAAAATTTCTGAACACGGACCTAGGACTCAGGCGACGGTTTCTATGGAACTTTATCATTGCGGACGTGACGATGCCGATTATTGGGGCCGATTTCATAGCTCACTTCGGGATCTTGGTCGATCTCCAACATCAACGGTTGACAGACGGTAAAACCGGCTTAGGCTCACCTGGAAATGTGACGACAACAAACTTATACAACGTTACTGTCGTAAACACCGATCATCCGTATCGAGAACTCCTGAACGATTTCCGTGAAATAACTCTACCTTCGACGATGAAATCCCAAATCCAGAAAGACGTCACCCACCATATTGTCACTCGAGGTCCTCCAGCTGCGTCGAAAGCACGGCGAATGCATCCCGAAAAAGTAAAAGCTGCTAAGGAAGAATTCAGAGTGATGTGCGATTTAGGAATTTGTCGTCCTTCGAGTAGCAGCTGGGCGAGTCCACTCCATTGTGTGCCCAAGAAGAACGGACAATGGCGATTCGTGGGTGATTATCGTCGTTTGAACCAAGCCACCGTTCCGGATCGATATCCGGTTCCTCATATCCACGATCTGCTGAACTCATTTCATGGTAAGTCCATTTTCTCTACGCTAGACCTAGAAAGGGCTTATCACCAAGTACCTGTGGAAGAAAACGACGTTCCAAAAACAGCTGTAATAACTCCATTTGGACTGTTTGAGTTCACGCGGATGCAATTTGGCTTGTGTAATGCCAGCCAAACCTTCCAGCGCTATATGAATAAAATTTTCGGCGACTTGGATTTCGTGGTGGTCTTTATAGACGACATCTGCATAGCGTCCTCTTCTTCCGCGGAGCATCGCGAGCATTTGCGAATTGTTTTCGAGAGGCTACGTGAACACGGCTTGGTAATAAATGTAGCTAAGAGTACCTTCGGACGCACCGAAGTGGAGTTTCTGGGATACCTTGTCAGTGGTGATGGCGTGAGACCACTCCCAGCGCGGGTGCAAGCTATTATGGATTATTATTATGGATTATTATTATGGATCTGTGGGATGCAAAACTACTCGCTGCATACCACCCTGGAAACCGACAGTATTCAAGAAGAAGGGAAGAGAGACGACGACGAGCTGACGGGCTGTCAGTTACCGAAAAGAATCGAAGGAACGTGCGCGATAATACAGCGTGACGACAAATTCATGGACGTGCTAATTTCCGGAAAGACCCATCGAATATCCATTGATCGATTGAAGCCTGCTTTCACATGTAATTCACATTTGGAAGAGCATCCTCCAGACGATCGTCAAACGAAAGTCACACCAAGTGGCCACCGTATTAGGTTCTTGGTGTAACTGGGGGGGCTCTGTGGGATGCAAAACTACTCGCTGCATACCACCCTGGAAACCGACAGTATTCAAGAAGAAGGGAAGAGAGACGACGACGAGCTGACGGGCTGTCAGTTACCGAAAAGAATCGAAGGAACGTGCGCGATAATTATACTGAAATAAAACGTTGAATTATTAGTTGTAAAACGTATCATATCTTTATTTCATCGGTTCGAATCACCACAACTCTCTTCATTCGGATAGCGGTTATGTAACCCATTGGATTAAAAGCCTCCATCGAACATGAAGCGATTAATCGGAGACTGAAGACTCTATACCAAATTTGGCTCAGAGACAGGTAATCAGTGAGGTCAGTTTTTCTTGTTTGTCAGAGACGATTGATACGTTTAAGTTAAGACAAACTTTCCACTGCATCTGCCAGCAATAATCGGTGATCGATCAACATTCCGAGTACCCCAATTTACACAAGAATGCCAAGGATCACCGCTCATGCTTTACAATACGGTTGGAAAAACTAGAACAACACCTGGCCACAATGATGCATAAAGCACTAAAGCGGACCGGAAGTGTTGGTGAGCCAGCCCCCACCTATATATAAACCTATCCTGGTACACTCACGAAGTTCCCCAACACAAACGGAAATTGTCCGGAGCAATCAAGATAAGTAATAGTTATTTATGTAACGAGTTGCAAAAAGTTGATTTTTTCAGCACGAGTCGTACATTTATCCAACGAGGCTTGCCGAGTTGGATAAATACGAAGAGTGCTGAAAAAATCGAGTTTTGCAACGAGTTCCATACAAAATTTTATGCAATAATTTTTTCATTATACAACTCATTTGAGTTGCATAATGTTCATAATGCAACTCAAATGAGTTGCATAATGAACATTATGCAACTATTTTTCATTATGCAACTCATTTCAGTTGCATAATGAACCGGTATGGAAAAGTAAGTCATTATGATACTGACATGAGTAGTATAAAAGAGAAATTATAATACTGAATTGCATAAAAACTTTTATAAACAGGCACGCAACTCTTTCTACTACTAGGCAAATAGAATATTTATGTGTTTGCTTATTCATGACATTCGTGGCGGTGCGGAACATTTTATAATATACAACCTTTGTTCTCCCGCATATGGATAGGCTTGCAATAGGTTTCGTAATTTGTAATTTTGTAATTTTTATTGTTAACGTAACGTGAACCGGTTAGCATAGCCATTCTTAGGGTCAAGGAATTTTTACAACAAAATGAAAAAAAAAAAAACAAAAAAAAACTTAGGACAGTGTTTCGTAGTAGTTTCGTGAGATAAATTTTTGAGAACTTAAAAGCCCATTTTACGAGTCAATTTTATGAATGAAAATTTGACAGGAACTTTGGCGTCCTAACCCGTGAATATCAAAATCATTATCAACAATGTTATCACTTCGTTAAATGGCTCACAGTCACTCGACCGAATATTTGATTCAACAGTTAAAAAGGTAGTCGATGGAGTAAGTAGAGTGTGACCACATATGTGGTGTGACGTCTGTTTCTCTGTGGTGCCCCTACCTACATGCAGTTTTTTCGATATACTACTGAATTTATGTGCTTCCTACTACAGACGTCTCAATGTCCAGTTTAGGCTAAGAAACATAAATCATATGATTCTATAACATTCCCCAGAAAACCATTCCCCAGAAAACCAATCCCCAGAATTCCATTCCCCAGAAAACCATTTCCCAGAAACCCATTCCCCATAAAGTACCATCCCCCAGAAATCCATTCCCCAGAATGTACCATTTCCCAGAATTCCATTCCCCAGAAAAAAATAAAACTATTGCTTTAATTCTGAATGGTTTATATTAATAGCTAAAAATTAAATATTTATTCTTAAAAAATCACCGGAAGAAACATCCTGCCAAAAATTCTTATTTGACAAGAAAAACTTCGGAAATAAGCATGATTTGCCTTTACAATTTAGGCTATTGGTGTAATTATTGGCATCGCAACTGCTTACTTTTTCAACATACATTTTTCCTTCTTTTCTGCATAGGCTGTTCTTTCGAATTGTACTTTTCAGTAAATTATCGGCATGAAAACTTCTTACATTTTCTACGTAGTTTTTTCCTTCTTTTTTGCATAGGCTATTCTTTCAAGTTACACTATTCAGGTAATTATTGGCACCACAAGCACAGGTGTTTAGAAATTTAGAAAAAAAAATATGAAATAAATATAACAGCAATTTTAACACCGGTGGAGGCTGTAATGCCAATAATTTCCCAAAAATTTCAATTCGAAAGAACAGCCTATGCAAAAAAGAAGGGAGAATCTATGTTAAAAAAGTAAGCAGTTGCAATGCCGATAATTTCTTGAAAAGTGCAACTGGAAAGAACAGCCTATGCAAAAGAAGGGAAAATTTTTGATAAACATATAAACAGTTGTAATGCCAACCATTTTTATAACGACTCAAACATTTTTTTTAACGAAGAAGGAAACGTAACACTCTGATAATTGCCATCGTACATCGATTTAACGGTTTATTTGAAAATTTGAGAGTTGACCAACTGCCAATTCGCGGCGCTCGCATAGTTTTTGTTTGAGTTTGGCGTTTGCTCACTACTGCCACCTAGTTGATGATTGGCCAAATTCAGTCCTTTTAGAATTAAGCGAATCTATTTCCAAGACTAAAATCGAAGACGACTAATAACAAGACAGACAGCTCCCACCCTGTTTCAGGCGACATGGTTGAAACGCCCTCAACGATTCACAGGAACATTAAAATATGATTGTGTGCGTGGATATGCAAATACGTACACGGAAATGGTAGCATCGCATGCACACTCATTCATAATGTTGTTCCCTGAAGTCGTTCGTGGCGCTAGTGTGCTTGTAGCTCCCAAGGTATATGTAGCAAGAGGGTAGATGTTTGTCTTGTTATTAGCCGTCTTCGCTAAAATTTAAATCGAAAAATGTTCGAAGGGTTACGTCTGTTTGTCTGTGGTGACATTGTTTTCCTTGTGGCATTCAAAAACCCAACACTGTTCCTTTTTTTAAACAAGCTTTTTTTTTAGAATTTAGGCAATTGGTACAATTATTGGAATTATAACTGCTTTCATTTTCAACATAGACTTTTCCTTCTTTGCTGCATAGGCTGTTCTTTCGAATTGCACTTTTCAGGAAATTATCGGCATCACAACTGCTTACTTTTTCAACATAGATTTTCCCTTCTTTTTTACATAGGCTGTTCTTTCGAGTTACAATGTTTAGGCTAGTTACAATCGGCACCACAAGCACAGGTGTTTAGAAATTTGAAAAAAAATATATAATAAATATAACAGCAATCTAACACCGGTGGTTGTAATAATGCCCATAATTTCCTGAAAAGTGCAATTCGGAAGAACAGCCTATGTAGAAAAGAAGGGAGAATCTATGTTGAAAATGTAAGCAGTTATAATTTAAAAAAAATTACTAATTGCCTTAATTTTAAGAAGAATATTGTTTAAAAAGAAGGAACATTGTTGGGTTTTTGAATGCCAAAAGGAAAACAATGATACTTTTTCCCTTCTTCTTTAAAAATATTTAGAATTGTTGGCATTAAAACTGCTTATATGTTCACTTTTTCTATTCCATTCCATAGTATTGGAATAATGATGAAAGCCCTTCTCATACCGCATGAATGAAGAGCCTTTGAAGCGAATAATTAGGAACAGCCATTGGGATGGATCCCTCCAACCGTTTGCAAAGAAAAACGTGGTCAGTTGAGTCTTTAATATCTTGTACACTGAACAACATCAGAAGAATATGCGTTTTCTCTGTAAATTTAGCACATCACTTTTAAAACGTTATTCATCGTAAAACAAGTGCACAATTTTCACAAATCTGTCAAAAACAAAACATTTTATAGCAACGCAACGCAACTAACAGTTTGTAAACTTTCAACATAGGTTTAAAGATCAACATGCAACTGTGTACAATGGTAATTGAACGTTTGAACCATTGTAGAATATTTTTATGGATATGCATGTATGTATACATTTTTACCTTAATTTGTTACATATACCGTACAAGAAATAGATATTTGCTCGTAATAACACTATTGACCATCAAACGCAAAGCTAAATTGCGCAGGTGGCGCTTTTCTAAAACAGTAAATTACGAACCCTAGACTGAATTACTAATGCTACAAATGGAAGAAAAGTGAAATTATTGCAGAATCTCCTAACTTTCATGCAATGTATTGGCCAGAAATATGTTATTTTTGCTTCCAAAGTTGAAAATTTTGCGTTACTTAACCTCACATTTGATCGCCAATAATGTTAAAATCCTTGCCTATAATACTTATGACACACATGTGATACAAGAATCACTGTACAATTACGCTTGAAATGAGTGCCATACTGAAAATTCTCTTAGTTCAAGTCAGTCTTGTTAGAATTTTCTTGACACTGCGTACCGTTGTACAGGAATCATACTCGTATCACATGTCTGTCCGGGGTATAACATATCATTATGATCAACATTTTACTGTTTGTGTATCGAATTAAACTTTTTAGCAGAGCATACTAAGCTTTTCTGGGGAATGGATTTCTGGGGAATGGTGCATTCTGGGGAATGGATTTCTGGGAAATGGTACATTCTGGGGAATGGCACATTCTGGAAAATGGTTTTCTGGGGAATGGAATTCCCATACAGCCGAGGCGGTAAACGCACGGGTATTCAGCATGACCATGCTGAGGGTGACGGGTTCGATTCCCGGTCGGTCCAGGATCTTTTCGTAAAGGAAATTTCCTTGACTTCCTTGGGCATAGAGTATCTTCGTGCCTGCCACACGATATACGCATGCAAAATGGTCATTGGCAGAGGAAGCTCTCAGTTAATAACTGTGGAAGTGCTCATAGAACACTAAGCTGAGAAGCAGGCTTTGTCCCAATGAGGACGTTACGCCAAGAAGAGAGAGAGAGAGAGAGGAATGGAATTCTGGGGATTGGTATTCTGGGGAATGGTTTTCTGGGGAATGTTATAGAATCAATCATATTATTCGAAACATTGCTGTAGCCTACAACTGTATCTAGACTGAGTTCCAGATATCGTTAGATTAAAGGCTGAATAAAAAAATAGTCAGCAAGCGAAATATCACGTCTTGTAAACATTTTGATTATTCCAAGGAGAATGGATAGGCACTATAATATATTATAGGCACTATACATATATTATATTTACGATTTGCGATTTATTTTGATTGAGGTTAAAAGTGAATGAATAGCAAAATATAGACTTACACGAATCGGCTGTTCCATTCTTCGCGGTTTACCCTACCGAGGGTCACAACCTCTTTGATTGTTCCTTTCAGCTCATTCCAGGTTTTTTCGAAGTCTATCCGTTTTGGCTTCAAGGACATTGTGGTTCCGCAAGCTCTGCGATGCTAATCCTGCAACATCGAAGCGGAATTAAACGGGAATCACATATATTACCTAATTACCAACCAAAAAGGAATTGAGACAGCACAGTTTTGTGTTCATTAGTCAAATTGCTATGCCAAAAATTACTTTTCTACGATGCACTGCAGTTTTGATTCGCGAACGAAACTTCACTCACTTTTTGTAAATGTCATTGAAACGTCAGAATCACCGATCACCCCTCGACGGACGAATTTGTAAAACATTTTTAGGCAAAATTGAGTATAAACTACCAATGGGTCAGTAGTGGCTCGAATAGTCTATAGGGCTCTGCACGAAACTCTCACCCTCTCTTTCGCTCTTATTGAGATTTAGTAAACAACAAGGCCAGGAAATGTCAAAATCCCATACAAAATCAAAACAGTGCAGTGCCCTATATTGTCGTCGCGGTTGAAACCCGAAGTTTCCCCACACCCGACAATCGAATTTTCTCAAAATCCATACGTGAAATCTAACGTCGGACGTAGTGCGCTGGACAGCGGACCTGGCCCTCTTTCCAGCGCACTGTGCCCCACGTACGTCCGACACACGGTTTAGGAGAAAAATCTATTTTCGCGTGTCAAAAATTCCGATTTTCAACTGCACGATCAATATATTTTACGCGGTTTATTCGGGAACAGTGTTGATATAGAGATTGCTGACGTTTATTCACCTTTCTCTTTCAAACATGCTGGCGGAATAGAATTTGTTGCCATCAGGAAAGGTTTCCCGATGAAAACAAATCCTATCCCGCCTGCATGCTTGAAAGAGAGAGGTGAATGAACGTCAGCAAGCTCTATTAGTCCTGTTCAACGACATAGGTTGAACTTGCTCGAACTTGCTGCATCCTGCTCTTACCCGTTTGTTGACAAATGGGTAAGAGCAGGATGCAGCAACTTCGAGCAAGTTCAACCTGCGTCGTTGAACAGGACTATTGATAAATATTAACACTCACGGGCTTGGGCGTGACCTGCTGTCAAATTTTCATTCATGAAATGAGTGATCAGCTGATCCGAAACGTCTCATAAAATGGCTCATTGGCTTCTTTAGCGGTGTTCACGCAGAAAAATAAAATGTAAACATAATTAAATTCTAGTTCAAATCAACCGATTTTTCAGTTTACTATAGCGACGAACTGATTTCTAGTTTAAACTGAACTGTTCTATTGTTTGATAATACAAATATTTTCATTTGTCGAAATTTTTGACAGTTTGTTAAAACAAACAGAGATATGGTTTTTTCAACATGAAATAATGGATTGATTCAAATGACTGCACTTTTGCCACTAACAAACCCGGAATGTGATAGCAATCACACATGTGTAGGTGACGGCAGCAACTGCGGCAGCTCGGAAATCTATTTTTAGACCGTCGGTAAGCGGATGGGGAGGAGAACGACTAAAAAAAAAAGACAAAAAAGGCGAAACCGATCAACTTTTTGTGGATGCTGTCGTGAGTACCTGCGCGTTATCCATCACGGCCAAAGCTGCACTTGGAAGTTGGCGTGATGGATTTGCTGCACCTTCTTCGTTGTAGCGATGTTAGGGTAAGCATTTTATAGATGTGTGAGTGCTTTCGGACCATCCCGCATAATCGCAAACTGTAAATGCAACGTTTCTCATACTGGAGATAACTATTAGCAATTGTCATTTAACCATTTCTCATACTATCGGAGCTAACAGTAAGCTTACCATTCCATGTACAGATTTGCCAGTATGACAAATGGTAATCCGCCAAATAACAGTATGTGGAATAGGCGGTTAAGATAGGTTACCATAAAAAATCGCTCGTTTGCTCGAACAAATTTTTCGCAAAACCGTAAAGCTTACTGTCAATTTACTATCCAGTTTTTTAGACATTTCACTGCATATCAATCGGTTAGAGAACAGTTTTACAATACATGTGGAATAAGAACGAACAATGTATGTGTTACTGTTGATTTATTGTCTTTCATGGTATTTTAAACGCATGATATATGGTCCTACTGTATTGAATTGGTTTAAAACTAGTATATTTTCCAAATATTCAAATGAAACAGGATGATGGCTCCGTTTCCAAATGAAAATGGTAACAAGTTTCTCGTTTTCTATGAAAATATTGTTTAAGCTCAGAACTCAAGTAATAACTAGGAGAATTTTCACTTACAAACGGAGCTACCATCCTCTTCGAATAAAAATCACTATTTAAGGAGCACATCATGAGTTATATTTTTCAATCAAAAACTTTCTCACTTCGACTCACGTAACTAGCGGCTGCAAACAATAACTATATGTGTTCACTGTGGAAGATTTTTCGACCCTTCATTATGTTGCATTGGTTAAAATTGCCGAATAACAGTTTGGTCCGATCCGGCCGCTTCAACGCACCTTAGTTCCAGTCAACTCGCCCGCACTGCACTTGTTAACTGCAATTGTTAACCTTGTAGATACGCCGAATAGAACGTGACGCCGAATAGAAATGACGAGCGGGATATCCTTCATCTCCATGGTGTCGCTCAGCTCCTTGTGGTTGTACAGCAGATGCTGCTGGTTAACCGGTATTCCTTCATACTTCTGGATCTTGGACTTGATGTAGCCGACCGTGTCCCGATCGCCAGCGGTCACCTCAAACTCGGACCCGGTTAGGGTTTCCACGATAATCTCGTACGACGGAGTCCACAGCATCGAACAGCGAAAAACTGAAATGAATAAAATTAAAATCACCTAATGTCTAGTATGGGAATGGAATTATGAGTTACCATATTTTTGTTACTTCTGTGTGGAGGACACCCGCGGAATCAACTTTTCAAACTCGATTTCCACTTTTTTGCTTTTTTTCTTAAATTTACTGACAAACAGCGCAGCGGCAAATTTCAGAATATTTCACTTACAAATACAAATGCGTGTAACCGTTCGACAGATTGTTAAACATATGTACTGTATTGTGAAATTTATATGTGATAGTGTGTTCGGCTACTGTAAGTACAGACCATTTGACTTGAGGTGATCCCATAGTGCAACCATTTCTCGCGAGCTTTATTTCCACAATGTCAAACAATGTTCAAACAGTATAACATACTGTTACCAATTGGCATACGTTGTCAAAGACGTTCTCTATGGTGTGAAGCGTATGGCTTCATATTGTAAAACAGAAAACTAAATGTTTGTCTTAAAATAACAGTAACAGTTAGAACAAACTTACTGTTTGGGCAATATGACAAACTGTATTTTGTTATGCGGGATGTTTATGGTTTTTATTTTGTTGAAACAAATGAATTTTTTGACATTATATGAAACGATGTTAATCGGTTGTTTTTATTGATAAACTCTAAATGAAAACAATCAAATAAAACTTTGGAATAAGTAAATTCTCAGTTTGAAAATCAACCTTGCGTTTTATTGTTTTAAACAAGCGCCATTTTGCTGCGTGTTGAGATAATTGGCTTCTTTAGCGGTGTTGAGATAATTGGCTTCTTTAACGGTGTTGAGATAATTCGATATTCTGAATCTGCATGTCAAAACTAAGCCGAAATTCAAATTTTCATGAATTTTGGAGCCCGAGAACCTATTTAAAAGTCAATTTGGAGTTTGTATGGGAGCGATTTGTCGAATCACCCCTCGTCGCAGTTTGTACTGGGCGGAGCTGTCAAACAGTTGCCCACCTGTCAAAAGCTGATTTCAAAAAATCTCTTTGAAATTGATTTTAGGTATCAAAACAAAGTTCTAAAAATCTGAAAAAAAATCATAGTGACTCAGAAAAAGGTGCTCATTCGTATAAAATCAAAAAATCAATACATTTTTCAAAATTTAAAAACCCAATTGCATATTCTGAATTTGCATGCGAAGCTGAGCCGATATCTTGGATTGAAGCCTACTGGTTGGGTTATAACTATGTTTTGCTTTGGATTTATAAGTGTACCGTGTAGAAAACGTCATGTTTACACGTCACTCGGTCACCACACCGCTGTTCGTTTAGCTCTCATCGTCGTAGCGGCTTTGCAACACGTCATGCAAAAGCAGTGAAGAAAAGCAGATCGGTTCTCGTTTGGTTCTGCGGATCGAATACCTATAATTCCGAGCCTCGTTTTTTAATTAAACTGAAAGTGCATCTAGATCAAAATGCTCCGAATCGAGCTGGTGCTGGTGATAATATCCGTGTTCAGCTTCCTGCCGTTCTCGCACGGTTTGAAGGAGAGCGACTGCGAAGGTAAGTTTACCGTTGTTTGAACGAAGTTTCCGGAATTGGTGCTAAGGGGAAGTTATGTTCTGATTCGCAGTTTGCGTCAAGACTGTCGAGAAATTTGCCGCTAGTCTGGATGATGCGGTGAAAAAGGACACCAAAAAAATCGAGGACGAATTCCGGTTATTCTGCAAAACTGCCAAAAACAAGGAACAACGATTTGTAAGTACAATTTGGCTATTTAAAAACGGTGGTGGAATTTGATTCAACTAAGCATCAAGCGTATCATTTGAAATGGTAGCAAGTTATTTTACTGGGAAAATTGCTGCTATAGGGTAAACGCTCCCTTTGTGGAGGTAGTACCAATAGTGGCGGTCGAGGTGGTAGTATAGTGGCAATTTAGCACTACTTCGACCAAAAAACTCTTAAATGACATTTTTAATAGATGCATTACACTTAATTAATGACATTACTTCAGTTTTGTGTTCAAGATTTGTTGAAAACCCCATTCTAAACATTTTTTTTTGCTCCTTTGCACCTATAGTGGCGGTAGAGCTTCTACACTCAGCCAAATAAACTTAAGATTTCCATAAGACCTAACTTATGAAATGGGTTTTAACCCTCAAAACCCCAGGACAAACTATTTATTTTTAATCTGCTAATTCTCAGGAAATATAAAATATAAAAATAAGTGGTTTTCACTATGATCGATGGGAAGAGTTGTACTTCTTGCAAGGGTAGTTGTCAAACCGGGAGTCCATGCTTGAACTTGATTTTGCAATGGAAATAAGTGTTCCCTGGTGCAATGTTGTGGCGATATGTTCTACAGCGGCCTATTGGCTACTTTTTCAATAAATAGGTGGTTATTCGCGGTAGATCTATTAAATTGGAATCCAAATCTGGCCTTTAATTTCTTACCGAAACGTGTTTTTACCCTTCTTACACCCATAAGAAGGGTATAAATATCGCTCGAAAAACCGACTTTTGATCCGAGGCCCGGAGGGCCGAGTCTCATATACCAATGAACTCAGCTCGACGAACTGAGCAAATGTCTGTATGTGTGTGTGTGTGTGTATGTGTGTATGTGTGTGTGTGTGTGTATGTGCGTTACAAAAAAAAGTCACGCACGTTTCTCAGCCGTCTGTCAACCGATTTGAGTTCTCTTGGAAGCAAATGAAAGCTACTATATCCTAGTAGAACGCTATTGAATTTTTTTTTCGATTGGACGTTTGGTTACCGAGATATCTCTCGAAGAGTACTTATGAGTCATACTTCTAAACTTTTTAAGATTTTTCACCAAGTGTATCATAATAAATATTTCGGCCGTTTGTCAATCGATTTAAGTTCTCTTGGCTCCAAATGAAAGCTACAGCATCCTAGTATATCACCCAGAAATTTAATTTCGATTGGACATTTGGTTACAGAGATATCTTTCGAAGAGTACTTAGGATTTATACAACTAAACTTTTTGAGATTTTTGACCAATTGTATAATAATAAATATCTTAGCCGTCTGTCAACCGATTTCGGTTACCCTGGCGCCAAATGAAAGCTACGACATTCTAGTAGAACCCTATACAATTTCATTAGGATTGGACATTTGATTACCGAGATATCTTTCAAAGAGTACTTGGGAGTAATACAGGTTAACTTTTTGAAAGATTTTGGACCAAGGGTACCATAATAAATATCTCAGCCATCTGTCAACCGATATGGGTTCTCTAATCACCAAATGAAAGCTACAATATCCTTGTATAAGGCCCTGAAATTTTATTTCGATTGGACCTTTGATTACTGAGATATCTTACGAAGAATATTTCAATAAATTCTTTTTACCCTTCTTACACCCATAAGAAGGGTATAAATATCGCTCGAAAAACCGACTTTTGATCCGAGGCCCGGAGGGCCGAGTCTCATATACCAATGAACTCAGCTCGACGAACTGAGCAAATGTCTGTATGTGTGTGTGTGTGTGTATGTGTGTATGTGTGTATGTGTGTGTGTGTGTGTGTGTATGTGCGTTACAAAAAAAAGTCACGCACGTTTCTCAGCCGTCTGTCAACCGATTTGAGTTCTCTTGGAAGCAAATGAAAGCTACTATATCCTAGTAGAACGCTATTGAATTTTTTTTCGATTGGACGTTTGGTTACCGAGATATCTCTCGAAGAGTACTTATGAGTCATACTTCTAAACTTTTTAAGATTTTTCACCAAGTGTATCATAATAAATATTTCGGCCGTTTGTCAATCGATTTAAGTTCTCTTGGCTCCAAATGAAAGCTACAGCATCCTAGTAGATCACCCAGAAATTTAATTTCGATTGGACATTTGGTTACAGAGATATCTTTCGAAGAGTACTTAGGATTTATACAACTAAACTTTTTGAGATTTTTGACCGATTGTATAATAATAAATATCTTAGCCGTCTGTCAACCGATTTCGGTTACCCTGGCGCCAAATGAAAGCTACGACATTCTAGTAGAATCCTATACAATTTCATTAGGATTGGACATTTGATTACCGAGATATCTTTCAAAGAGTACTTGGGAGTAATACAGGTTAACTTTTTGAAAGATTTTGGACCAAGGGTACCATAATAAATATCTCAGCCATCTGTCAACCGATATGGGTTCTCTAAGCACCAAATGAAAGGTACAATATCCTTGTATAAGGCCCTGAAATTTTATTTCGATTGGACCTTTGATTACTGAGATATCTTACGAAGAATATTTCAATAAATTCTTTTTACCCTTCTTACACCCATAAGAAGGGTATAAATATCGCTCGAAAAACCGACTTTTGATCCGAGGCCCGGAGGGCCGAGTCACATACACTCCCGTTCAAAAGTTTGGGGTCACCCCCTCAAAAACATGTCATTTTTTTAGGCCCATATCTCCGCCAATTTGCGTCCGATTTCAAAACTCTAGGTTTCATTCAAAAGATAATAAGTCATAGAAACTTTGAACATGATTTAAAAGAAACTTTTTCAAAAAAAAAAATGTGTGTAAACTTAACCCAAAGTTGCCACATTTTCTAAAAAATGAATATAAACTTACGGCAGTGTCGCTGGAAGTTGGGTCGACCAAATTTTAAGATGAGAGTGGTAATATGACCCATTTTCTATTAGCTTTCAACTGCTTTTTACAGAACTTAGCTAAAAAATCTAGAAAAAAAGTTATTAAGTAAATTAATCCTTGATGTCATCGACCAAAAGTTTGGGGTCACCCCTCAAAATGCTGTATCGGCCAAAAGTTTGGGGTCACTATCGTAAAACATGGAAAAGTGATTTGTTGATATCTTTGTCATCTTTCATTCAATTTTAATTCTTCTTGGCTTATTTGAAACAAAATGAATGATACTTACTGCATAGACATTGAACCACACATATTTGTTAAAATTCACATACTAAAACTTAACGTAAAGTTGCCTCATTTTTTGAAGCGTGGTAAAATGTGCTAACTTTACATAACATTTTTATATACAAAAATCGTTAAATACGTTAAGTTGAAGACATCAAACGTAAATTTAGTTAATTATCTTTGAAATGAGCCAAAAATAATTAAAATTGAACTATAGATGACGAAGATATCACCAAATCACTTTTCCATGTTTTACGAAAGTGACCCCAAACTTTTGGCCGATACATCATATTGAGGGGTGACCCCAAACTTTTGGTCGATGACATCAAGGATTAATTTACTTAATAACTTTTTTTTCTAGATTTTTCAGCTAAGATCTGTAAAAAGCAGTTGAAAGCTAATAGAAAATGGGTCATATTACCGCTCTCATCTTAAAATTTGGTCGACCCAACTTCCAGCGACACTGCCGTAAGTTTATATTCATTTTTTTAGAAAATTTGGCAACTTTAGGTTAAGTTTACATACATTTTTTTTTTTGAAAAAGTTTCTTTTAAATCATGTTCAAAGTTTCTTCGACATATTATCTTTTGAATGAAACCTAGGGTTTTGAAATCGGACGCAAATTGGCGGAGATATGGGCCTAAAAAAATGACATGTTTTTGAGGGGGTGACCCCAAACTTTTGAACGGGAGTGTATACCAATGAACTCAGCTCGACGAACTGAGCAAATGTCTGTATGTGTGTGTGTGTGTGTGTATGTGTGTATGTGTGTATGTGTGTGTGTGTGTATGTGCTTTACAAAAAAAAGTCACGCACGTTTCTCAGCCGTCTGTCAACCGATTTGAGTTCTCTTTGAAGCAAATGAAAGCTACTATATCCTAGTAGAACGCTATTGAATTTTTTTTCGATTGGACGTTTGGTTACCGAGATATCTTTCGAAGAGTACTTATGAGTCATACTTCTAAACTTTTTAAGGTTTTTCACCAAGTGTATCATAATAAATATTTCGGCCGTTTGTCAATCGATTTAAGTTCTCTTGGCTACAAATGAAAGCTACAGCATCCTAGTAGATCACCCAGAAATTTAATTTCGATTGGACATTTGGTTACAGAGATATCTTTCGAAGAGTACTTAGGATTTATACAACTAAACTTTTTGAGATTTTTGACCAATTGTATAATAATAAATATCTTAGCCGTCTGTCAACCGATTTCGGTTACCCTGGCGCCAAATGAAAGCTACGACATTCTAGTAGAACCCTATACAATTTCATTAGGATTGGACATTTGATTACCGAGATATCTTTCAAAGAGTACTTGGGAGTAATACAGGTTAACTTTTTGAAAGATTTTGGACCAAGGGTACCATAATAAATATCTCAGCCATCTGTCAACCGATATGGGTTCTCTAAGCACCAAATGAAAGCTACAATATCCTTGTATAAGGCCCTGAAATTTTATTTCGATTGGACCTTTGATTACTGAGATATCTTACGAAGAATATTTCAATAAATTCTTTTTTATTAATCTATTCACTTACTTGTTATCTTGGATTAGTTTTTGACCAGTCTAAGGGAATTTTTTTTCAATAAGTAATGCTGACAAAGTGTATTGTTGTTTTCAATAAAACTATAAATAACAAATTACAAATACACAGGAATTTTATGAAAACTAACAATATGTTAAATGAAAGCTTTGAATTTATATATTGTGGGAAAAATGCAAGAACCGGACAGCGAAAATAAATAGCTAATGCCAAAACTCATTAACTTAGTAGATATATCATTTTTGTCCTTTTTGCACCATAACCATGAATACCAAGTACTTCGGAGCTAATTTGATCGACTAATTAAGAGATATTAGACAAAGTATATCTCGCTGATTTTCTTATCCATTTGTTAATCGATTCAAGATCTTTTGGCAGTTAACAAAAGATACCGTGAGGTCGCCATTCACCGCTCATTTGACGGCATTTTCGTAAAGTATATGACGTTAAAATTCGACGTTTGCGAATATTGCACTTTAATTTACGTTAACAACTCAACAATTATGTTGTTATTATAGAAAAAATATAAAACGATTGTTAAATATGTTTACAACCGAAAAAATAAAAAATTCAAATGTGTTATCTCTTGGCTCCTATTACCCCTCATGCATCCATTCACCGCTCATAATGGATCCATTCACCGCTCACTGGATTATTTTTTCATGGAATCACAGAAACTATTCATTTATAAAAACAAAAAAACTTTTGTTTACCAAAGTATTGATGATTCATGACATTCAGTTCATCCTGTTTTGTCAAAATGGAATTTTTAACGGGTTTTACCTGTTGGATATTTCTTCTGCTGTTTGCCCTGAACAGTTCCCATGTTTTCCTGCAGCGCAGTGTAAGAAATATTTTTTGAGAACGTGATTTCAGGTACACCCATATAAAAGCTTGGTGAAATGATAGTTTTTTGATTCACTTTTGCTACGATACTTTACTAACATTTGATCATTTGACTCAAAGTGAGCGGTGAATGGCGACCTCACAGTACAATATTCCAGAATATGTAAGCAATTTTTTAAAAAAATCACACAAGATTCTAGAAGGTGTCTGGCATTTCTGGTAGTTTAGTCCATGGTCCATGAAGCTATTTTGGAAACCAATTCAATAGATGCCAAATCCTCAATATTTTCTAGAACTTTTGGTCCATCACACAAAATAAATATGTTAAATACAAATAATACAACAATAGTTTCAATAAGTGTAAGAAGGGTTCTGTTCACCATAGGTGGATTAATTCGGGTTTTTATTAATCTATTCACTTACTTGTTATCTTGGATTAGTTTTTGACCAGTCTAAGGGAATTTTTTTTTCAATAAGTAATGCTGACAAAGTGTATTGTTGTTTTCAATAAAACTATAAATAACAAATTACAAATACACAGGAATTTTATGAAAACTAACAATATGTTAAATGAAAGCTTTGAATTTATATATTGTGGGAAAAATGCAAGAACCGGACAGCGAAAATAAATAGCTAATGCCAAAACTCATTAACTTAGTA
Source organism: Aedes albopictus (assembly GCF_035046485.1). NCBI lineage: Eukaryota > Metazoa > Arthropoda > Insecta > Diptera > Culicidae > Aedes > Aedes albopictus. The sequence goes on from NC_085138.1 coordinate 204,427,943, forward strand.
GATATATCATTTTTGTCCTTTTTGCACCATAACCATGAATACCAAGTACTTCGGAGCTAATTTGATCGACTAATTAAGAGATATTAGACAAAGTATATCTCGCTGATTTTCTTATCCATTTGTTAATCGATTCAAGATCTTTTGGCAGTTAACAAAAGATACCGTGAGGTCGCCATTCACCGCTCATTTGACGGCATTTTCGTAAAGTATATGACGTTAAAATTCGACGTTTGCGAATATTGCACTTTAATTTACGTTAACAACTCAACAATTATGTTGTTATTATAGAAAAAATATAAAACGATTGTTAAATATGTTTACAACCGAAAAAATAAAAAATTCAAATGTGTTATCTCTTGGCTCCTATTACCCCTCATGCATCCATTCACCGCTCATAATGGATCCATTCACCGCTCACTGGATTATTTTTTCATGGAATCACAGAAACTATTCATTTATAAAAACAAAAAAACTTTTATTTACCAAAGTATTGATGATTCATGACATTCAGTTCATCCTGTTTTGTCAAAATGGAATTTTTAACGGGTTTTACCTGTTGGATATTTCTTCTGCTGTTTGCCCTGAACAGTTCCCATGTTTTCCTGCAGCGCAGTGTAAGAAATATTTTTTGAGAACGTGATTTCAGGTACACCCATATAAAAGCTTGGTGAAATGATAGTTTTTTGATTCACTTTTGCTACGATACTTTACTAACATTTGATCATTTGACTCAAAGTGAGCGGTGAATGGCGACCTCACGGTACAATATTCCAGAATATGTAAGCAATTTTTTAAAAAAATCACACAAGATTCTAGAAGGTGTCTGGCATTTCTGGTAGTTTAGTCCATGGTCCATGAAGCTATTTTGGAAACCAATTCAATAGATGCCAAATCCACAATATTTTCTAGAACTTTTGGTCCATCACACAAAATAAATATGTTAAATACAAATAATACAACAATAGTTTCAATAAGTGCAAGAAGGGTTCTGTTCACCATAGGTGGATTAATTCGGGTTTTTTTATTTATTCACGTTAGCCTATAGTTACTGTTATATAGGGTGCGGGCACCGGTTTTGGCCGGTCTAAGGGAAATCATTTTTATAAAAATAACCAATAATCCTATGAAAACAACCAATGCGTCAAAAGAAAGATTTCAACCTATATTTTGAAGGAAAAATGCAGAAATCATGCCAATACTTGATTTTTGTATTAAAAGTGGCACTGGCCAAAATAGAAGCTCTGCCGCAGTTTTGGCCATATTCTTAAGTTTGGTTTCTATTTTGGCCAATCACATGTATTTCTTATGGGAGTGGCCAAATTAGAAGCACCCTGGCCAAAATAGATGTATTGGAGCAGATTTTTTAAGGAAATATATTTTTTTCTTACAGTTTTTGATCAAAATGTGTGGTTTTCACAGCTGTAATCATCATATTGTATTAGGATCTACTAGTAAAAAATAAATTTACGCCGATTTAGATCGCAACAGGCTCAATACCGCACTATGGCCAAAACTCCGGACTGGCCAAAACTGAAGCTTCTACCCTACCGTAAAACGGGGCGAATAGAAACACCTTCCGGCATACTTAGGCAAGTATTTCTGGAACTGTGCGCAATAAAGTCAGTGGCAAGGGTCTTAACATTGGGTCCTACCTGCCTCTTTAATTGCTGTAATAGGAGGCAATCAGTGAAGTACTAGATTGAAAGTAGTGAGCTGGATTTTTGTATGGCGAGATAATCAATTCTCCATTTCTGCAATGAAATGGTGCAAACATCGTGGGTTATATGATTTATTGACTAATTTGATGCTGTTTGAACAAAAGTTTGGATAACTGTGTTGTTGAAGTTGCAGGAAAAAATAATACAACAACACAGTTATTCAAACTTTTGCTCAAATAGCATCAAATTAGCCAATAAATCATATGACGTACGCTGTTTGAACCATTTCATTGCAGAAATGGAGAATTGATCATCTCACCATACTGAAATCCAGCTCACTACTTTCAATCTAGTACTTCACTGATTGCCTCCTATTAGGATTCAAAGCCAATTTTTATTTCGTTAACTTATTTGAAAAAACGTTCCTTGTTTCTATTCACCCCGCAATGGGACGAATAGAAACAGCTTCAAACAATTTTCGATATTTTTTTCAATTTCAAGACAGAAATAACTTTCAATTCAAATGAAACTCTAAGACTAGATTATAATCATTCACCAAGTGAAGAAAAAATGGTCGAATGTCGAAAAACACTTTAGTCTGTGAATACATACAAAATCGATAAAACGCATTTTCAATGGCGGAAGTTTTTTGCCTATAAAACGATACTTTGCTATAAAAATTTTTCACAAAAAAAAAAGAAATTATCATCCCAAAAAAGGCTTATTGAAACACTGGTAGCTTCCAACTAGCATGGGCGAAACTACGGATTGCCGGGGGTGCACTACAAACAATTATTCATTAGTTTATACATTCATCATTCACCGTCCCATATCTCACAGCAATGCAACAAAACTCTAGGGGGTGCCTGGCAACTAGCTAATGAAATTATGTTTTGATGAATTTCAAAACATAATTGCCATATTTTTTACAATAAGTTATTTGTTTCTATCCGCCCCATTGTTTCTATTCACCCAGTTTTACGGTACGTGTCAAAATGGTAATGGAGTTTCTCTAAAGCCATTCTTTAGGGACTGAAATAACAAGACTGTTCGAGTCCATGGTCTACAACATACTCGTTTATTCAGTCGAATACAATCTCCAACAGTTCAAGTTCTCTCTGAGTACCTAGTCCATAGGTATCGCTCTGTTCTTCTAAAGTAAGAGGTTGCTAACGGTTATAACAGTTACAAACTTTTCTTTATGTCAAGGAAGCAGACATCACAAGTCATTTCAAATTGATAGAAATTATTTAAGTACATTAGCAACTTTTGCGAGTTCAGTTTACATTATCTCTAATGTGCTTTTCAAATGAAGCTATTATTGGCTGTAGCTTTGCAGCTAGTGGCAAACTATTCCAGGTCAGCGTTCCGGATACAAGAACGTTTTTCCGTGCTGATGTCTTGTGCCTAGGTACGACGAAACTTCGGTCACGGCCGTACTGTCCTTTCTGCAGATGTTGAAAGTTGTAGTTCGGGAGCGCTTCGAAATAAGCTTGTCGCATAAAGCAGTTTATACGGTTGCGATAGTTCGTCTGGAAGTCGTTACAGAGAATTGTGTCACGTACTGCAGCTGTAGATTCCTTGCGGCGGATACCGTAGACAAATCGCACGGAAGCCTTGAAGCACCGGTCCAGTTTTTTTGTTTTTATTATTGAGACTTTCAGCAATCAGTGAAGTACTAGATTGAAAGTAGTGAGCTGGATTTTTGTATGGTGAGATGATCAATTCTCCGTTTCTGCAAAGAAATGCTGCAAACAGCGTGGGTTATATGATTTCTTGCCTAATTTGATGCTGTTTGAGCAAAAGTTTGGGTAACTGTGTTGTTGTATTATTTATTTCTTGCAACTTCAATAACACAGTTACCCAAAGTTTTGCTCAAACAGCATCAAATTAGGCAAGAAATCATATAACTCACGCTGTTTGCAGCATTTCTTTGCAGAAACGGAGAATTGATCATCTCACCATACAAAAATCCAGCTCACTACTTTCAATCTAGTACTTCACTGATTGCTTCCTACTAAGTCAACTTCAAACCGATTGATTTGATTTTTTTGTATAGAATTTGATACTGCACGTGGCTAACTCTATACAAAAATTCAAATCAATCGGTTCCAAATGGGGCACGTTTGGTGTAGTACTAGATTTGTAGGATTGAGCTGAATTTTAGTATGGTGAGAAGGTCAGTTCTCTGTTTCTGCAATGAAATGGTACAAAAAGCGTGGGTATTATGATTCGTTGCCTAATTTGATGCTGTTTGAGCAAAACTTTGGATAACTATGTTGTTTATGTTGCAGGAAATGGAGAAAACAACAACACTGTTGCCCAAAGTTTTGCTCAAATAGCATCAAATTAGGCTTTTTGCACCATTTCAGTGCAGAAACGAAGAATAGGAAGTAATCAGTGAAGTACTAGATTGAAAGTAGTGAGCTGGATTTTTGTATGGTGAAATGATCAATTCTCCGTTTCTGCAAAGAAATGCTGCAAACAGAGTGGGTTATATGATTTCTTGCCTAATTTGATGCTGTTTGAGCAAAAGTTTGGGTAACTGTGTTGTTGTATTACAGTATTGTTCCGATTTTATCACGGCCCATTTTAAAAATTCTTTTAGATATTCTTCAAAACCTATACGATTTTTCAATATTTTTAACGTTGCACAACACGCCTTCAACATTCATCTTGAAAGGAAGGGGAAACACTTAGTCTCAAATGTAACAGAAAATAACTGAAAAATGAAAGACTGACGCGTGGAGACCGTGATAAAATCGGAACATCACTGTATTTATTTCTTGCAACTTCAACAACACAGTTACCCAAAGTTTTGCTCAAACAGCATCAAATTAGGCAAGAAATCATATAACCCACGCTGTTTGCAGCATTTCTTTGCAGAAACGGAGAATTGATCATCTCACCATACAAAAATCCAGCTCACTACTTTCAATCTAGTACTTCACTGATTGCTTCCTATTGACCTTCTCACCATACTAAAATTCAGCTCATTACTACAAATCTAGTACTTCACCGATCTGTCCTATTGACTTACTTATAGCGAAGTGCCCAAAATATGTACACCTGCCCAAATGGTACAATAGGAGGCAATCAGTGAAGTACTAGATTGAAAGTAGTGAGCTGGATTTTTGTATGGTGAGATGATCAATTCTCCATTTCTGCAATGAAATGGTGTAAACAGCGTAGGTTATATGATTTATTGGCTAATTTGATGCTATTTGAGCAAAAGTTTGAATAACTGTGTTGTTGTATTATTTTTTCCTGCAACTTCAACAACACAATTATCCAAACTTTTGCTCAAACAGCATCAAATTAGTCAATAAATCATATAACCCACGCTGTTTGCACCATTTCATTGCAGAAATGGAGAATTGATCATCTCGCCATACAAAAATCCAGCTCACTACTTTCAATCTAGTACTTCACTGATTGCCTCCTATTGAAAAAATCGGAAAATTTTTGTTCGCTTTGAAATAGTCGATCAAAATCGTGGGAAGGGAAAGGGTTGATATAATTATTGTTGAGAACAGTAACGCTGATTCTCCATTACTGTTCTTATTTATCTTCCGCTCGGCGCTTTTTGATAACTTTACAAAATACCATTATTTTTCCCTATTAGAATTTCTTCACGTTTCTATTGTTTTTTTATTGTTGTTACAGTGCTACTATCTAGGTGGAGTGGAAGAATCAGCCACTGGTATCCTTAGTGAGCTCTCGAAACCACTGAGTTGGTCTATGCCGGCTTTGAAAATTTGCGAAAAGTTGAAGAAGAAGGATGCCCAGGTCTGCGACCTGCGATTCGGTAAGTGATTTCAGACTATTGTTTAGATACTTCTTACTAATTTTTCGTTTATCCAGACAATCAAATCGATGTAAACTCAGTGGATTTAAAGAAACTAAAAGTCAAGGACTTGAAGAAAATTCTTTCCGATTGGGATGAGAGCTGCGACGGTTGCTTGGAAAAGTCCGATTACATTAAGCGGATCGATGAACTGAAGCACAAGTATGTGAAAACTGAACTGTAGATGTAAGATGCCGAAAGCTATTCTCAATAAGGTATGTTCATCATTTGTAATGTTCTTTTCTAATTTATGGAAAGCACAATATGGTTTCTCATAATGCCAGTACAATTGGTTTGATTTTGTGCAGCCAGCAGCAATGCAATATAACAAAACTTCATTCTCTTATAAGTAAAAACAAATTTAATTTGCTGTAATACCTCATCAAAATCAAAATTTTCAACAATCTCCAAAACCCCACATAAATATTCAATTTCAAACAGATATGGCTTTCATCGATACTATGCTGGTGGACATTAATTGAATAAACAGATCAGGAGAAATGTACAGCTAATAGGCGTTATCAATGATCCGAAATGTTCTGAGTAAAAGTGGCTATCACTGGCAGGGCTTGACTGAATGAACCAATCTGAATATACAATGGGGCACGTTCGGTGTAGTACTAGATTTGTAGTTATGAGCTGAATTTTAGTATGATGAGAAGGTCAATAGGACGTGTAGTAATCTGATGAAACAAATGCAAGAGCAAATGCTACTTTTATAACTTACGACGCCTTCCGGCAAGCGTCTGTGCGTACCAAAATTAGACCATTGACTGACATTTAATCTTGAAATGAACTTCCCCGCCTGCTTATATGCTGTTATCATATTATTACCTGTAGACCTTCTTCATCTCCTTACATTACTCGTTATGTCTACTCTTGAGAAATGCGTTATGTCTCAATAAACGATATTTTTTTTAATTATTTTTGTTTGATTTGTGCGGTTTGTTTTAGGAGAAGTCTATCAAAGTTTCAATTTGTTTTATTATTTAAAATTATACTACTGAAAACGTGATGAAACAAATGCAAGAGCAAATGCTACTTTTATAACTTACGACGCCTTCCGGCAAGCGTCTGTGCGTACCAAAATTAGACCATTGACTGACATTTAATCTTGAAATGAACTTCCCCGCCTGCTTATATGCTGTTATCATATTATTACCTGTAGACCTTCTTCATCTCCTTACAGGACGCAATCAGTGAAGTACTAGATTGAAAGTAGTGAGCTGGATTTTTGTATGGTGAGATGATCAATTCTCCATTTCTGCAATGAAATGGTGCAAACAACGTGGGTTATATGGTTTCTTGCCTAATTTGTTTGATGCTGTTTGAGCAAAAGTTTGGGTAACTGTGTTGTTGTATTATTTATTTCTTGCAACTTCAACAACACAGTTACACAAACTTTTGCTCAAACAGCATCAAATTAGGCAAGAAACCATATAACCCACGTTGTTTGCACCATTTCATTGCAGAAATGGAGAACTGAGCATCTCACCATATAAAAATCCAGCTCACTACTTTCAATCTAGTACTTCTCTGGTTGCTTCCTATTCTCCGTCAAAAACTCTCTAAAATAAAAGCTCTCATTTTTGAGTAGCGCCCATGCCGCACAGGGACTGTGTTGGAAACACACATTTTTTAAAATTGCTCGTACGATCACATTTTTGCAAAATATCAATATTTTTCGGTATTTGAAGGTGGTTTATAAACCCAGTGAGGTTGCCATATCGGAATTATTGCAAAATACATGATAATGTGAGTGTACGAGCAATTTTAAAAAAATGTGTGTCTCCAACACAGTCATGTGCGGCATGGATGTTTACTAAAAATGTGCAGGCCGAACACATTTTTGAGCGTAGCCGTTTTTGCGTGAAGCGTGGGTATAGGACAGATTGGTGAAGTACTAGATTTGTAGTAATGAGCTAAATTTTAGTATGGTGAGAAGGTCAATCTTCCGTTTCTGCAATGAAATGGTGCAAAAAGCGTGGGTATTATGATTCATTGCCTAATTTGATGCTGTTTGAGCAAAACTTTGGGTAACAGTGTTGTTGTTTTCTCCATTTCTTGCAACATAAACAACATAGTTATCCAAAGTTTTGCTCAAACAGCATCAAACTAGGCAGGGAATCATAATACCCACGCTTTTCGCACCATTTCATTGCAGAAACGGAAGATTGACCTTCTCACCATACTAAAATTCAGCTCATTACTACAAATCTAGTACTACACCGAACGTGCCCCATTATGATTCCTTGCCTAATTTGATGCTGTTTGAGCAAAACTTTGGGTAACTATGTTGTTTATGTTGCAAGAAATGGAGAAAACAACACTGTTGTTTAAATTTTTTCTCAAACAGCATCAAATTACGCAAGGAATCATAATACCCACGCTTTCTGCACTATTTCATTACAAAAACGGAGAACTGACCTTCTCACCATAGTAAACTTCAGCTCATTACTACAAAACTAGTACTTCGCCGATCTGTCCTATAGAACACAATCTGTGAAGTACTAGAATTGTAGTAAAGAGCTGAACTTTTGTATGGTGAGAAGATCAGTTTCCCGTTTCTCCTATGAAATGTTTCAAAAAGCCTGACCATTGCGATTATTTGCCTAATTTGATGCTGTTTGAGTAAAACTTTGGATAACTGTGTTGTTTGAGCTGCACAAAATGGAGAAAACAAAAACACTGTTGCCCAAAGTTTTGCTCAAACAGCATCAAATTACGTAAGGAATAGGGTACGTTCGGTATAGTACTAGATTTGCAGTAATGAGCTGAATTTTAGTATGGTGAGAAGGTCAATAGAACAAGTTCGTGAAGTACTAGAGTTGTTGTAATGAGCTAAATTTTAGTATGGTGAGAAGCTAAATTCACCATTTCTGCAAATAAATGGCACTAAAAGCGTGGGTATTACGATTCCTTGCCTAATTTGATGCTGTTTGAGCAAAACTTTGGGCAACGTTGTTGTTGCTTTCTCCATTTCTTGCAACATAAACAATAGAGTTATTCAAAGTTTTGCTCAAACAGCATCAAATTAATCAAGGAATCATAATACCCACGAGGAGCGGACCTGGTGTGATGGTTAGAACACTTGACCATCACGCCGAGGACCTGGGATCGAATCCCACTCCCGACAAACTCGCAAAATGTGAGTTCTACCTTCGGAAGGGAAGTAAAGCGTGGGTCCCGAGATGAACTAGCCTAGGACTAAAAATCTCGTTAATACAGATAAAAAAAATAATACCCACGCTTTTTACACCGCTTCATTGCAGAAACGGAGAATTGACCTTCTCACCATACTAAAATTCAGCTCATTATTACAAATCTAGTACTACACCGAACGTGCCCCATTGACCTTCATTACTACAAATCTATTACTACACTAAACATGTCCTATTTGCTGGTACGACTGGAAAAAAAACTTAAAAATTAGAAGACACAGAATGTTGGTTAACCTTCCGGCAGTCGCGCGGCTAGAAGCCACCGCCAGCACCATGCTATAGGTCATAATTGGTGAAATACTAGAATTGAAATAATGGGCTGATGTTTTGTAAGGTGAGAAGGTCAGTAGGACAGATCGGTGAAGTACTAGTTTTGTAGTAATGAGCTGAATTTTACTATGGTTAGAAGGTTAGTTCTCCGTTTTTGTAATGAAATAGTGCAAAAAGCGTGGGTATTATGATTCCTTGCCTAACTTGATGATGTTTGAGCAAAACTTTGGGCAACAGTGTTGTTGTTTTCTCCATTTCTTGCAACATAAACAACATAGTTACCCAAAGTTTTGCTCAAACAGCATAAAATTAGGCAAGGAATCATAATACCCACGCAAAACTTTGGGTTACTGTGTTGTTTATATTGCAAGAAATGAAGAAAACAACACAGTTACCCAAAGCTTTGCTCAAACAGCATCAAATTAGGCAAGGTATCATAATACCCACGCTTTTTGCACTATTACATTGCAGAAACGAAGAATTCACCTTCTCACCATAAACAAATTCAGCTCATTACTACAACTTTAGTACTACACCGAACGTGTCGAATAGGACGCAATCAGTGAAGTACTAGATTGAACGCAGTGAGCTGGATTTTTGTATGGTGAGATGATCAATAGGACGGAGTGTGCGGTAGTTCGGTAGCAACAAAGCGACATTCGCGCGCGCTGGCTTTGCTTGATTTTTGTGATTTCTTTTCTTTCTTCGCTTTGCCTGGTTCTGACGAGTTTCGTAAAGCCACCCGGTCGGCGCGCGTGTGTTCGTTCTTCTCCAGCTGAAGTCAGTTTTGTCAAGCCACCCGGTCGACGCGCGTAGGTGCAAATATAAGGATACATTACATATACAGCTTGTATATGGTACGCGTGGGTTGGAGACGAAGTTGGTTCCGTTGGGAGTGGTTCGGTCGTATGGTAGCCTAAGATCGGAGTTGTGCGGTAGCTTTGCAGCTAATCATCCAAATTAGTGCGCGCTTGCTTTTGTGCTTTGTTCGACGTCGAGATACACAGACAACCAGGGATGGAGACACATAAATGAACTATGATCCTACGATACTTTCTTTCCTAAACTAAGCGTCGAGTTCAGTTCATTCCTGTGTGGATTGAACTAAAGACTTCTACTTCATATTGGGGTGAAGACGCGCGATAAGATTTTCTTTCTGGATTGTTGAGGAAAAATTATCGAGAGTATCGTGTTGTTCTTTGCTGTGCACGCATCGCTCCTGTAAGGGGTGAGTATCTCAGCATAATCGATCGCGTTCGCTATGGTTTCGCGCGCGAACAAAAACAATAGATGCGCGGGTGTTTAGTGTTTAGTATTGTGTTGTTCCTTGCTGTGTATGCATCGCTCCTGTATGGAGTGAGTATCGCAGCATAATCGTTCGCGTTCGCAATAGGAGGCAATCAGTGAAGTACTAGATTGAAAGTAGTGAGCTGAATTTTTGTATGGTGAGATGATCAATTCTCCATTTTCGCAATGAAATGGTGCAAACAGCGTGGGTTATATGATTTCTTGCCTTATTTGATGCTGTTTGAGCAAAAGTTTGGGTTACTGTGTTGTTAAAGTAGCAAGAAATAAATAATACGACAACACAGTTATCCAAACTTTTGCTCAACCAGCATCAAATTAGGCAAGAAATCATATAACCCACGCTGTTTGCACCAATTTATTGCAGAAATGGAGAATTGATCATCTCACCATACAAAAAATCAGCTCACTACTTTCAATCTAGTACTTCACTGATTGCCTCCTATTGTCTCGCGCGAAACCGAAAACATTAGATACGCGGATGTTTAGTGTTTACAATGCACCATGTTGTGAATAGGGGTAGGTGGGGCATAATGAGCAGGTGGGGCATAATGAGCACCTTGCTTCTTCACAGTAAATCTTCAAATTAACCAAACAAATTGCTTGATTGTAGTCTAATTATCTAAAATCCAATGAGTTGATGACAAAACATTAGTCAAAAAAAATCCGTTTACCTTGAAAAATTAATCAAAATGCGTAAAGTGGTCATGTACTGGGAAAATATTATAAGAACCAGGTGACCTAAAATAAGGTTTTGGGAATCGAAATCACAACTTAGTGGGCATCTATCGATTTTCTTGATATTCCCTAGGCCAATGGAATGTATTTGTAACACTTTTCAACTATTTGTATAATTATTTTGTTGAAAAAATATGCTTCAAAGAGTTGGTAGTAGGGTGGGGCAAAATGAGCAACTGGTGAAAAAACAATGAAAATGGTAAACATCTTCAACAAACGAATTTTAATTTTGGTTTTCTCTGTTTTGATGCATATAGTAAGGTTTTGTATGTAACTTTCCATTTATTAGCTTGAAAATTTCAGTATCTGTATAAAATCACCGTTTAAAAATTCCTCAATAGAAGATTCCTTGGAACCCCACAGTTCCCTACAAATTAAACCCCGTAATCCCTTCAAATTCTCATTGATTGTTGCCGGTATGCTTTATCATTAACGAGAATAGTCAATTAGCATTTGATTGTGTACAAAACTGGTATTGATCATTCTGCCCCATCTAGGGTGCTCATTATGCCCACCCCACCCCACCCCCAAAACGCAACTCGCGATTTTATACGATTTTATAAACATAAAATTTTACAAAATTTATAACCTTATTCGGAATTTCAACGATTAGCTTTTGTCAGTTAAGGTTCAAATGAGGATTGAACGTTAAAATTACACATTGGTTGCACTTAATTTACTGGATTTGGTGGCAACATGCTTAACCCTAAAAGGGATACCTTCATGGCTTCAGTTTTGTCACCTCGCTGAGTGTGTTGGAACAAAGACGAGCTCTGAAAGGCGCCACACACTAAGATTTTTTCGCCGAATCTCGGCAAATAATTTGCCGAGATTGGCACCGCCGAGTGCTCGGCAATCATCTCAGCAAAAAATGAATTTACCGGGATCTCGGCAATCGCAAAACTGGCAGCTGTTACTTTTTTGCCGAGATTCTTAGTAAACCAAATTACTGAATCTCGGCAGTTTTTATTTGTTTTGATTGCGTTTAGAAAAGAAGAAGAAAAAGAACATGAACAATATTAGATTCAATGAAAAAGTAATAAAATCAAACATTTTCATCATATTTATTGCTTGACTAAGGCGTAAATTGTGAAATTTATTCTTTTATTGCCACTGTACCACACCGGAATTCGTCATCATTGTCCAAAAGGTTCAGGTCAAACACTACATGCACCAGGTCTCTCAACACAACTTCTTTCGTTCTGCAATAAAAAAATCAGATTAGAACATTCATCTACTTACGTATAAACAATTTCTTCCTTTCTTACAATTTCCCGTTTTCCTTTAACTGGTTGGTAAAGGCAGCCGTATATTTCCGCGAATAAATTAAGTGAAAATCTTAGCGAAGACACATTTGATTCTGCCACTTCAAGTTCTGCAGAATTTGGTTCCGATGGTGCAATCCAAATTGACAGCTCTATTTATTACTGAAATTCGGCAATGCATGGAATAAATGCCGAGAACTCGGTAAAGAACATTACTGATTTCAGCATTTTCTTTGTTTGCTGATTTTCTCAGCAAATAGATCTGTCAAACTTTGCAACTTGAAGATGGTTTGCTGATATCTCAGCAAATTTGTTTGGTAAATCTCAGTAAAGCCGTTTTGATTGCCGAAATATCGGCAAAATCGTACATTGCCGTTCAAGATCAGCAAAATTTTCTGCCGAGCTCAAGAATCAAATTTAAGTGTGCAGGTATCCCTTTTAGGGTTAAGCTGCTCATTATGCCCCGCCTACCCCTACATATGCTTTGTGTCGTAGTTTAACATGACTCGACGTCGAAGGGTTCAAGCAGGAACCCGATGAGTGAGCACAAGCACAGCGAGACCTATCGCTCGAATCAGTGCTCTAACTTGATCACCACCGCCGTACAAGGCCAACGCTGTGTCCGACCGCTCAGTCTGCCCCGACTGCTGGCTAATGTAATTCGAGGCCACACGCTCGTTTCGATGGTGCTATGCTGCTGCTGCTGTGATCACGAGGCCACACGCTCGTTTCGATGGTGCTCTGCTGCTGCTGCTGTCGATCCGCGCCTACCGAAAGCCGAGAACTGAATGAGCTCTCCCTTGGGTGGTGTGCCGTTTTTATGGTCACGATCGACCCGACACGAGCTGTACCGCTGCTGCTTGTTGGACTCCTCCCGATGTTCGCGTGCCGAATTTCGCCAATAGAATGCCCCGTACCCGCCTTGCTATGCTTGTTTTATACCTCATCATGACGAAACGGACGGATAAAATGTCCAACCTGTTTGCCCCGCCTCCCAGGCGTATGTTGGTGAATTTTCCCCTCCTGATTCGCGAATAATGATGCGCTTGGAGATATCGAGCAATTTCTCGCGTTTCACGGGAAAATAGTCAAAGGAAGATTGCGTGATATTGTTAAATGATACATCTAACACTATTTGGTATACATTCAATTATGTTTTACAGAATGTTTTATTATTAGTTCTGATACACTACACTTTGGTTTACTGATGTGTCCTTTGTTGCGTAGAGTTCATTCCTGCGTGGAATGGGCTTAAAGTTTCTACGCCCTGATGGGGTGGAGATGCGCGACAGGATTTCTTTTATTATATATGTTTTGGTATAGAAAGTGGACGATTGTGCGCGAAAGTTAGGGTTTATTGATCCATTGTCAAATCAAATCACCAACCATAGGTGACTCTCACATTGACAATGTATCCTACCCTACTAACAAAACTTCCTTTCTGAGACAAACGTGGAGATGCAGCGATTCGCGGTCTTTATAACAACGTTTGTCTCACTAACATTGCCTTCCATCCTCGATGACCGCAAGGACGTGGCCGGCGCCGTTATTGACCTTACTAAAGTCAAGAGCTCTCGAACTGTGCACATTGAGAATAGTGAGCTAGTCCCAAGCCCTATTCATTGGTTCCTTGTGCAATAGGACAGATTGGTGAAGTACTAGATTTGTAGTAATGAGCTGAATTTTAGTATGGTGAGAAAGTCAATTCTCCGTTTCTGCAATGAAATGGTGCAAAAAGCGTGGGTATTATGATTTGTTGCCTAATTTGATGCTGTTTGAGCAAATCTTTGGGCAACAGTGTTGTTATTTTCTCCATTACTTGCAACATAAACAACATAGTTCTGGAGCAACATTTGAAAAGGGCCCAAGAGGTCTTGTGTCTTTTTTCGAAAACGCTCCGTAGGGCATAACAGCAGCCCGCCCACACAAATGAACACCGTTATCCGAAAGATCGTTGTTCGCTCTATCTGATAACCGTCTTAGTTTGTGTGAATAAGCTGATGGGGGCTCAGGAGCGACGTGTGAAGTCATTGTTTATAAATGCTTGTATGCCCTTTTCAAATGTTGCTCCAGAGTTATCTAAAGTTTTGCTCAAACAGCATCAAATTAGGTAAAGAATCATAATACCCACGCTTGTTGCACCATTTCATTGCAGAAAAGGAGAATTGACCTTCTCACCATACTAAATGCAGCTCATTACTACAAATCTAGTACTACACCGAACGTGCCCCATTTCGATTGCTCTGGTCAATCACGCAATAGCAACTACGAATTGTGTGGTCATCTATGCTCATGCTCATGCTCATGAGATGATCAATAGGACGCTATCAGTGAAGTACTAGATTAAAAGTAGTGAGCTGGATTTTTGTAGGGTGAGATGATCAATTCTCTATTTCTGCATTAAAATGGTACATACAGCATGGGTTATTATATGTTTTCTTGACTAATTTTATGCTATTTCAGCAAAAGCTGGGGTAACTGTGTTGTGTGTTCTTACAACTTCAACAACTGTTTTGTGTGTTTTTACAACACTTCAACAACACAGTTACACAAACTTTAGCTCAAACAGCATCAAATTAGGCAAGAAATCATATAACCCACGCTATTTGCACCATTTCAATGCAGAAATGGAGAACTGATCATCTCACCATACAAAAATCCAGCGCACTACTTTCAATCTAGTACATTACTGATTGCGTCCTTTTTTCCATTTCTGCAATGGAATGGTGCAAACAGCGTGGGTCATATGATTTCTTGACTAATTTGATGCAGTTTGAGCAAAAGTTTGGGTAACTGTGTTGTTGAAGTTGCAAGATATATTATTGTCCCACCACCAAATCGAAGTCGTCGCTTGAAGCACATGCGAATTTGCAGCTGCGAAGAAAATTTGAATCTATTTTTTCTGTTGTGAATTATTAAGCTAATTAGGAGCTACAATATGCACTAATCCAAATGGGGCACGTTCGGTGTAGTACTAGATTTGTAGTAATGAGCTGAATTTTAGTATGGTGAGAAGGTCAGTTCTCTGTTTCTGCCATGAAATGGAACAAAAAGCGTGGGTATTATGATTCGTTGCCTAATTTGATGCCGTTTGAGCAAAACTTTGGATAACTATGTTGTTTATGTTGCAAGAAATGGAGAAAACAACAACACTGTTGCCCAAAGTTTTGCTCAAACAGCATCAAATTAGGCAACAAATCATAATACCCACGCTTTTTGCACCATTTTAGTACAGAAACGACGAATTGCACCGCCGGTCACTTCGGATTTTATGCAAAAGCATAATAAATAATACAACAAAAGAGTTACCCAAGCTTTTCCCTCAAACAGCATCAACTTAGTCAAGAAATCATATGACCCAAGCTGTTTGCATCATTTTATTGCAGAAAGGGAGAATGGGGCACGTTCGGTGTAGTACTAGATTTGTAGTAATGAGCTGAATTTTAGTATGGTGAGAAGGTCAATTCTCCGTTTCTGCAATGAAATGGTGCAAAATGCGTGGGTATTATGATTCCTTGCCTAATTTGATGCTGTTTGAGCAAAACTTTGGATAACTATGTTGTTTATGCTGCAAGAAATGGAGAAAACAACAACAACGTTGCTCAAAGTTTTGCTCGAACAGCATCAAATTAGGCAAGGAATTATAATACCCACGCGTGTTGTGGCATTTCAATGCAGAAACGGAGAATTGACCTTCTCATCATACAAAAATCCAACTCATTACTTTCAATCTAGTATTTCACTGAGAGCGTCTTATTATCACTCCACAAAACGTTCATGAACGTTCAAACCTCACGAAGAACACATTTTTCGGCACCCCGTGAATATTGAATGCTCATTATACAAAACAGCAGCGACTAACCCAAACGAAGAACGAAAGAGATCACACAAAGAAGCTGAAGATTGGTTGTCTCATGTTACAATGCTGATTTGTTTAGGGGCCGTTCATAAACCACGTAGACTTTTTGGGGGGAGCGGGGGGGAGGGGGGGGGTCTGGCCAAAGTCTACGCTCCATACAAATTTTTTGTATGGACAAAAGTCTACGAGGGGGGAGGGGGGGTCTGAGATGGCCAAATTCTGGTCTACGTGGTTTATGAACAGCCCCTTATTCCCCCAGAAGCAACACATGCGTTCCCGCTCTTGCGTGGGCCTTGGATACATCTGCCTCTGTTGCTGATAGTGTGTGCATTTGATTCGTTCATTTCGTAACAAGCGAATGATAAACGAACTGGTATTTTTCGCTGCAGCCAGCTCCGACAAGTGATGAACATTCACGTCTCGAACTGATCGTGAATATATTTACTTGAGCAAGAGACACAGGTGGTACAGTCCTAGACCGCTGTTATGAGGGTTGCCTCCTTCCCGTCTGAACCAAAGCACAAAGATTTGGGACTAATCTCTGACTCTTAGACAAGACTGACGCAATCCTCCAATGGTCGAGCACTGTCCTGGCCACGTCCTTGCGACTGCTGGGGAATGGTCAAGGATGGTTAGTTTTGGACACCTATGAAAAATGTAGACAACTCTTCGATCTCTCAGGCCTAGGTGTCACGGGAATACCTAACTGCAATAGTCTAAATTAACTAAAAATGTTTAAGTCTTAGGTACCATAAAGGTGCACAAATTGAACAAATACCGGCATGTGATAATTCTATCCGAGCCACGGCATACAAGGATATAAGACAGACCTTCACATTAATAGAATTGGTGTGGAGTTCTAGATCGTTTCATTCATGCTTTTGAACGATTTAAATTTTATCATCAAAAAACTTTCAGTTTTCCGAAATGGATTACCTTCCAAATGTTGTGCCCCGTTATCCGAGCTACTACTTCCACATGTATAAAAGGCGAAGTTCATTTGTACATATGCCCAGCTACTGCTGAAATTCTATTCAACTGCTTTAAATATTTTTTTTGCACTTTATGTCTAAGCAATATTTTGTAAGGGAAATTTTTAATTTTTGATTTGACCCGTTTACTCTTTTAAAAGGACCCGTTACTAATGGGCAACCTCATACAAGCCTATTTGGCTACACTAAAGGTTGAAAAAAAAACACAAGTCTCAAAGCAGAGCGTTCATGATTAACAAAATTTTTAATCATGATTAATCATTGATGATTAAAATTCTAACTTCGGTGATTATTGATTATGAATAATGATTAATTTGATTTTTAGGATGATTAAAGATTATGATTAATGATTAAAATTGGTTTTATCTGTGATTATTGATTATGATTATTGATTAAAAACGGCCCAGTGATTAAAAATCATGATTAATCATGATTAATCAATCACAAAAACTGGAAATGATTAAAAGGTATTTGCTGTTTAAAATATTTTTGAAGTTTCAAAAGTTAAAGTTACTTTGTCTGGGAGATTTTTGAAAAAAGAATCAGACTTAGAGCAGCATTTGAACCAATTCAAGTTGGATCATATATTTTATATGGTGAATCATTTTTGGTGATGAATGATTAATGATTGATTAATTCTTTTTTCTTATGATTATGATTACTGATTAATGATTAAATTGCGAAATCAGTGTGATTAAGATTAATGATTAATGATTAAATAAGAAATTTAAGTGATTATGATTAATGATTTTTGATTAATCTTAATCATTAATCATTAATCATGATTAAATTTATGATTAATCATTAACGCTCTGTCTCAAAGATAGTGATATTTGAAAAAAAAAAATGTTCTAGACCCGCCGATAGAACTTTCTCCTTTTAGTCTCAAATGAAACAGAAGACCTTCAGCTTTTGTTTGGTGGGTGTTTTAGCGATACCGATTTTTTTTAAATTTATTTTGTTCTACCAGACACACCGTGATCGTACGCCATTTTGGAACAAAAAAAAAATAGATTGCAGGTCTGCAAGTTGTATTCTCGGATATTTTCTAGGATTTGTCACAAAGAACACATTTGATCTGGCTCTCACGAAAACCAACATTATATTCGCCGACGGAGGACGGCTCCAGTTGGTTTAACATACTACGTCACATAATTTTGTATGCAGAGTAGAGGTGTCTTATTCCTCGGTAATTTTGCGCACTCCAGTCAGTGTCCCATTTTGTAAGTACGTCATTTATCGAGGACGTTTATATATACACTGATGTTTTTTTACGACGGTAATGGTACCGCGTACAAAAACCGCGCAAAAAACGCGTTAGTCTAAAAAACTTTGTAAAAAACCGCGTTATTTCAAAAATCGTCGTAAAAAAACGCGTTATTTTGAAAAACGTCATAACAAAAGTCAAGGCACGGTAGATGTGGACTATTGTCTATTTTACGCGTGTTTTTGAAAAAAAAAAACGCTCATTTTTTTACGACGGGCCGCGTAAAAAAAAACTTCAATGTACTCTGTTCAAAATATTGCGAATGCTGAAGGAGACATTCATCGCCGAAAATTAAGCTGGTTTTCGTGAGGGACAGATCAAATAAGAATCAAATCAAAATAATCAACTGTTCTAATACGACGAACAGTTCAATAAAATGAAATGAGTTACGATGGTAGATGGTTGTGGGTGTGGGTCATGGTTTCCTGACAAACTGGTTAGACTTTTTCTTACAATGCAATGGATGGACATACGAATTTGGTAAAGCGCGTTCACCAAAATACCAAATTGTTTCCGCTGTAATAGCTTTCGTTGCCGGGGCGCGTGGCGTAGTTGGTCACACGTTCGCTTCATATGCGGATGGTCATGGGTTTGATTCCCAGCCCCGGCACTTGCAATTTTTCGTCAGTTGCTCTTCACCGAGAGCGGCTGACACTGACCCTCTTCTGAGCCCCATGGCTCAAACGGACCCGGATACCTGGACATCGGCGAACTGCTACTCATAATAGATACCCAATCGGACTGGAAACAACGGCCACCTATCATCCTTGTGCTCATCATTCTACCATGTATAGAGTAGAAAAGTGAAAGCAGCAGAAAGGCAACCAGTTCGATAAAGTATAATAGAAAACATCTAGGCGCTGTACAATCTGTAGGTACAGCTGTCAATTGAAATCGCTCACGTAGTACCCTAGTGGACAATAGAGCTGTAAATTAGGTTAAGTGATTAAGAATTACAAAAAATAGCTTTCGAACAGGTCATTCAGAACTCATAGCGCAATCACATGACAAATTAATTTCTTGTAATATCTACAATGCTTACAAAAAGGCGTCTTTTCTTTCATTCACAAAAATGCAGTTTTGTTATCAGCAGAGATTTATTGTAAGGAAAGTATATACAACTAACAATAATTATTAACAGAACAGCACATAGTACTATTCGAATCAAACTCTTCACTGACCCGACAACGCTCTCTCAATATTTTTTATACAATAAATAAAATAAGGAAGCCTACATTGCTATTTATAGTAATGTATATAAAATCCATTAATTTAAACGTTTTTTCTTGTCTATAGAACTATTGTTTGCTTCATATTTATTTATTATACTGCTGTTGAAGAATCATGCAACGTTACTTATTATAATTGTGTAATGTTATAACATGTTTTCAGTTGTATTTTGCGTTATGTAATCCGACATGATAATCGAGTTAGTTTATGTTGTAGATACCTAAACTCTCCATTATAAAAAAAGCTTGAGAAGCCACTGTTATCAGCAGTCGTGCCGAGTTGACATCAGATATTTCTGCAAATGGAGCAAGCATAAAAAAAATTAACGTGTGACAAAGTATGCTTTTGAAAACATAAAAGAAATACTCCATTTAACTTCGATATTATAAATGCCCAAATCATAATTCAAGAAAACAAATAAACCAAAATAAACATAATAATCATACAAACTTAAACAAATAATAATATCAGCAGTTTTTGTTTCGTAATAACACGACATAGTCAGATCAACACCAAAAATTAAATAAAAATATATTCACAACTCAATGTAAGAAAATGATTAAAGTCAAAGGTGAAATGAATGTGATGTAATATTGAGGTGTGATTTTCAAAAGTGTATGAATATCGTTAGTAGAATTATTTGCTTGAGCTGCCCTGTCGTAGTCTGACTTATGATTTAGTGTTGTTTTTTTTTTCAACTGAGCATTACATTCACAAAAAACGATGTTTTAAGTTACGTTTGACACTTTGTCAGATTATGACAGCAAGTTTGTGGGAAATTCAGTGATTCGAATTCGATCGGGCATGAATTTTATGGCAAACAATTAAATTTGCAACGTTGGACGGGTTTGACAGTATCATTAAAATGATGCTGTAGATACCTTAAAATCACATATTGATGTTTTGCTTGTGTTGGTGATTGATGATAAATTCAGCTTTACCTGTTTCAGCAAAATCCAGTACGTTTGGGATGATCTGTGAATGGAAAAGTAACCGTTAGTGTTAATACGTAATTTTCATCATATTATTCAGTGCTGTGTAATGTTAAATTTTTGGGTTAGCTCCCTATCATAAATATAATAAATAAATGAAAATAGGCGAACCAGCGACCAGGCTGAAAGCCTCTCAAATACGGACAAAAAAATAAATGAATAATTGTAAATAATTATAATAAAATAAGTATACTCTCCGGAAATTCTAGACAATAAAAAATTCCATTCTCCCACTCGATCATTAACCCTTTATAAGGCCGAGAAAACCAAACGAGGTGTAAACGCCTATTATTATGGAAA
Source organism: Aedes albopictus (assembly GCF_035046485.1). NCBI lineage: Eukaryota > Metazoa > Arthropoda > Insecta > Diptera > Culicidae > Aedes > Aedes albopictus. Next base: position 204,448,887 of record NC_085138.1, read on the forward strand.
TTATTATATGCATGATTACATGTACAAAACCATTTTTGTTTAAAAGAAATACTCAAAAATTTAGGTGACAATATAGTTGCCACTGCCCGTTTAGGCCACCAGCGTTGGTGGCAATATTCTTGCCACTGCCCGTTTGGGGTACTTTTCTTCTCAAGACTGCGACAAACAGTTTGAAAAAAGATTTTGAAGTGAAAAAAGACTACACCCATCGCTTAATTCAGTTCATGTAAACCTGTAATTTGATTATTTCTTAAAATATTTATTAAATCGTCTGTTTTACAGTAAGTCTTACAAAGGGATAAGGTATAGAAACTTGTTTTACATAAACAGTCATCGAACAAATTATGCATTGAAATAAAAGAGTTTGTACAATTTTTCACCATATATAAACTAAAAAAATATACAAGCGAATCAAAATAGGGTTCATCTTGCAACTGGCTTCTTTAGCGGGGTTGAAATAATTCCATATTCCGAATCTGCTTGTCAAACTGAGCCGAAATCCAAATTTTCATAAATTTTGGTGCTCGGGAACCTATTTAAAAACCAATTCGAAGTTTATATGGGAGTGATTTATCGAATCACTCCTCGCCGCAATTTGGTACTGGGTGGAGCTGTCAGGCAGTTGCACAGCTATCAAAAGGTGATTTCAAGAAATCTCTTAGAAATTGATTTTAGGTATCAAAATGGAGTTCTAAAAATCTGAAGAAAATCATAGTCGCTCATAAAAAGGTGCTGTTTCGTATAAAAATAAAAAAATCATTATTTTGTTCAAAATTTAAAAACCCAATTGTGGTTGCCAGATTCAACCAAGGTTCAGAAAGAAATTGATTTAAGTAAATCATGATCTGACTTTTTGAAATGACTATTTCAAATTTCTTTGAAAAAAAAATGCATATTTGTAACAATTTTCTATTTTTGTTGTGCTTTTTATATAGGCTTATTTTTCTGTACATTCGGGGAAGGGATCATTATGATTTTTTTTATCACAATAACGGAATGTGCATTAACCTTCTTAGCAGCACTACTCCCAACGATTTTATGTCCAAACACCATTCCCCTAAAACGAAACGGTTGGTACGGTTGTCCCCGTTTCTTCCTTCATTCAATTCAAAATGATTTGTGAATCATGTTATTCATAAGTGGATAATATGATAGCCTTACATTTTTTGAATTATCTTCCAACCCATTAGTCTGCACAGTAGGCTTGGCCGTTTTATTATTTGTGTCACATCATCTCCGATATGCTGCAAATGTTAATGCTGACAAGAAAATATCAAAAGAAATATTTAGTATTTTTAGGATGCTTTTCAATACTGGCTGTGCAAGCACTAGAATAGTATAGAATAGAATAGAACAGTCATCGAACAAATAATGCCATAAATGGGCCTTTTAACCCTTTATAAGGCCGAGATAACTGTCGTCGCGGTTGAAACTCGAAGTTTCCTCACACCCGACAATCGAATTTCCTCAAAATCCATACGTGAAACCTAACGTCGGACGTAGTGCGCTGGACAGCGGACCTGGCCCTCTATCCAGCGCATTGTGCCCGACGTACGTCCGACACACGGTTTAGAAGAAAAATCGATTTTCGCGTGTCAAAAATTCCGATTTTCAACTGCACGAACAATATACACTGCTTATAAATTAAGCTCAAGTAAACCTGTAATTTGATTATTTCTTAAAATATTTACTAAATCATCGGTTTTACAGTAAGTTTGAGCTTATTTTCTCCAAGCAGTCTAATTTGTGTTTTTTCTGTGTACAAACAGCTCCCAAATTGCAATTAAATGTCTTTATGCAATTCAGTATCATAATTTCTATTTTGTACTACCCATTTCAGTATCATAATGACCTATTTTTCCGTACCGGTTCATTATGCAACTGAAATGAGTTGCATAATGAAAAATAGTTACATAATGTTCATAATGCAACTCATTTGAGTTGGATTATGAATATTATGCAACTCAAATGAGTTGCATTATGAAAAAAATCATTGCATAAAATGTTGTATGGAACTCGTTGCAAAACTTGATTTTTCAGCACTCTTCGTATTTATCCAACTCGGCATGCCTCGTCGGATAAATGTACGACTCGTGCTGAAAAAATCAACTTTTTGCAACTCGTTACATAAATAACTATTTCAGTACCAAATACCACGTGTTTTTAGTAATCTCAATTTTGTGCAAACCAAAAAAGAAATTCGAAGTAGGTTGTTATCGAGCCGAAAAAAATAAAAATAGTAGGTGGCAATATAGTTGCCACTGATTTATAAAGAGTTGAATATGATAATGTCTTGTTAACATGAACATAGCAACAAAGTTGATGTAACTATGAGTAGAAACATGCTTAACGAAGCTTTTTATGCAAGAATTCATACGCAACTTAGGTTAATAAATCGTGATGGGGCTGCTATCGCAAAGATTCCATGCTGCTGTTAGTGGTGAATATAAAACTTTCCTAAATAAATATTTATGCGTATACACCACTGACTGTAGCAACTTGTTGCTTAAGTATCGCTAGTGTTCTCAACGCTAAAAGTATTTGACTTCTCACACAGCATTTGAAAGAAAATTTGCTCTAGTTTAGATCTCTGTTCTCTGTGCCTTTTATAAGGCAATGGCATCTATGCTACCTAGAATTTTTATTTGTTTGTTCTTGATAACCACTTCAAACTTTTTTTTTAGTATACTCTTTTTTGTCTCTGTTCGGGGCATAACCACTGCGACCAGTATTTGATCTATTGTGATATATCACTATTGAGAAGTTATAAAGTATTAAGTTTTGTTACAGTAGCCATTTTTAACTTAATCGCAAGGAAAGATTCTTATTGATAGGTTTCGCAATTAACACGCCCTTTTCAGTCAAAATTCCTTAACGAAAAAGTCGTAAAATGATACCGATATTGACCATGCAAAAGAACTAGTCTTTATTGTCTTAAACCAGTGAACATCGAATTAAAGATTAGGAATACTAACCCATTTTTGCTTGTTTCAAGATCCATCTCGGCCAGAACCAAACCGAAACCTATCCTTTTTGCCAAGCTTGTAATAAGGACTAAAGTTTTTCATTTAATAACTAAAATATGCTGTTACAGCACAAACCAATCAACTCACCTCGAATGGAGGTAATGAACACAGTGTCCAATAAGTTACAAAATACAAATTTATATTTTTTTTTCACATCTGTGATTCATATTTTCAAAAGGAATACATGTGTTGAAGCTAGTGTTGAAGGGTCATTTTATACTAAATAAATAAAGCATACGGTAGCCTAGTAGTACACTTCCGTTTTCTGAAATTCGTTTGCTCCGGCACACAAGAAAAATGTTCGAAAAGTTTTTCATTCTACACTAGCTTCATAAGGTTAAATTTTGAGTTTTTATCTCAAGTATTGTACCAAATGGATATACTAAGGCTAAAACAATAAATTTTAGTGATGATGTGGTAAGGAATTTGCAAGTAAGCTGAACTTAGGCTGGTTCTCTTAAAATGACCGTAATAGGTATTTAAGTTAAACATCATAAAACGTTAGTTTTGGACAAAATTTACCACAATAGGGATACAAGCATGTTTCAGAAGTGAGAATGGCGGGGATCAACAAGATAAGATGCAGTCATACTTCTTTAACATAACGAATCTCATTAAAACATGCAAAGAGACATTTTTGTGCTCCATAGAATGAAAAAAAAGACACTACACCGTCTTCAGCCAGAGGCTGCTCAGACTGAACATTACCAACACGAGACAACGGACAACACACATAACACCCAGTGGCCCAATGGAGAATTTTCCGTTTGACGAAAAGTTTTCCCCGACTGGAGCGGGAATCTAACCCGCACTCCGAGGCTTACGAAACGCCTAGAAGATTGACGCCGCTAACCGCACGGCCACGAAGTCCACATGAACCTATCAATCCTACATCAAGAAAAAAAAATGATTGGTCAGCCGCAATCAGTTGAAACTATTTAATTCACAAAACAGTGTTTTTAGGAGAAAATGGGAAAAAATGGACACTTACATTCAATTCCGGTAAATGAAACTATCACCAATCGATTCCTTGACTTTTTTTCCATTCGGAAAAGATAGACTTCAAAGATCGCAGTCATTCGCAATAATTAGGTGCCTTTTTGGGTCGGTTATTCCCCACTGTGCAGCGTGGGTATTATGATTTTTTGCTTAATTTTATGCTGTTTGAGCAAAAGTTGGGGTAACTGTGTTGTTGTATAATTTATTTCTTGCAACTTCAACAACACAGTTACCCAAACTTTTGCTCAAACTGCATAAAATAAGGAAAGAAATCTGTTGTTGTGTTGTTGTTTTCTCAATTTCTTGCAACATAAACAACATAGTTATCCAAAGTTTTGTTCAAACAGCATCAAATTAGGTAAAGAATCATAATACCCACGCTTTTTGAACCATTTCATTGCAGAAACGGAGAATTGACCTTCTCACCATACTAAAATTATTCAGCTCATTACTACAAATCTAGTACTACACCGAACGTGTCCCATAGAACTGCGATTTTGTGAAGAACCGGCTGTTGCTATACACTCAGGCAACTGAACATACGAATTTCTAAAAGTTGCAAGAAATAAATAATACAACACAGTTACCCAAACTTTTGCTCAAACAGCATCAAAATAGGCAAGAAACCATATAATCAACGTTGTTTGCACCATTTCATTGCAGAAATGGAGAACTGATCATTTCACCATACAAAAATCCAGCTCGCTACTTTCAATCTAGTACTTCACTGATTGCGTCCTATTCAGCAGCAAGAAATCATAACACAACATTATGAAATCATAATCAAGCTCTGATGAATTCATTAACACACGTTATGGTTTCAGAAGGTGTCATTCGAAATCAAGAGAGAACATTATGAGTTTCATAATGTGACACAATGAATTCATATGGGCTTGTCTATGATTTCATAATGCAGTTTTTAGGATACCGGCAACAGAATCTGTTCCGTTTTCACATGTGTATGAGTACTTACGAATATATGTATCGTATGTTTAAGTTATGGCTAATTTTCATAATGCGTTTTTATGAATTCCTTATGGTTATTTGTTATTAAACGTTCGGTGAAGTACCAGAATTGAAGTAATGAGCTGAATTTTTGTATGGTGAGAAAGCCAATGGGGCACATTCGGTGTAGTACTAGATTTGTAGTAATGAGCTGAATTTTAGTATGGTGAGAAGGTCAATTCTCCGTTTCTGCAATGAAATGGTGCAAAAAGCGTGGGTATTATGATTCCTTGCCTAATTTGATGCTGTTTGAGCAAAACTTTGGATAACTATGTTGTTTATGTTGCAATAAATGGAGAAAACAACAACACTGTTGCCCAAAGTTTTGCTCAAACAGCATCTTTGCAGAAACGGAGAATTAACCTTCTCACCATACTAAAATTCAGCTCATTACTACAAATCTAGTACTTCACCGATCTGTCCTATTCTCCGTTTCTGCAATGAAATGGATTAAAATGCGTGGGTATTATGATTCCTTGCTTAATTTGATGATGTTTGAGCAAAACTGTGGGTAACCCTGTTGTTGTTTTCTCCATTTCTTGTAACGTAAACAACACAGTTACCCAAAGTTTTGCTCAAACAGCATCAAATTAGGCAAGGAATCATAATTCCCACGCTTTTTAAACCACTTCATTGCAGCAACGGAGAACTGACCTTCTCACCATACAAAAATTCAGCTCATTACTTCAATTCTAGAATTTCACCGAACGTGTCCTATTGCATATGCGTAGAATCTCGAGGCAGCCATGTCGCATGAAAGTGAGCTCTACACTGAGAAAAAAGTATAGTAATGCGAACCACGGTATTGTGCTTAATTTTACCATGCCGAAATATCGTAAACACAACCAAATATTTTTTTACATCCACCTTGGGCATAGAGAGTATCTTCGTGCCTGCCACACGACATACACATGCAAAATAATCATTGGCAGAGGAAGCTCTCAGTTAATAACTGTGGAAGTGCTCATAGAACACTAAGCTGAGAAGCAGGCTTTGTCCCAGTGAGGACGTTACGCCAAGAAGAGGAGGAGGACAAATCAATAAAAATTACCATGCTGCGTAATAACTGTAACATAATGAGTTTCACAATATACATATTCAGCAGTACTATACGATGTTTACAATTCGGCAAGCACATATAGTAATATTGACTCGAAAAATGTTAGCCCAAACATTCAGCATTTTTGAGCTTACAAAACATCATAGTTGTTGTAAATATATGGATGTTATTTAAATTGTTTAGTTCGTGTTCGCCATCTTAATACATTTCATTTCGGAAACCGTTTTCCGGAATCAAGATTCATTTTTAGCTGAATCCTCCGGAACAGCGGATAATTGAAGTTGTAGTTAATAGTGTGCGGAAGTGACTGCGGATCGAATTCTCGGCCGTCAACGAATCCCGAAAACTTAGTCACTGGTGCAGATCGTGAAGTCCCGAAAAATAGCGAAGGCCGCATGTACGGGGAAAATATGGAATCGTGTCTCGCGATCGAACGTTGGCAACAGTAAGAGGTAATTATTTGTTGGAGATACTCCACAGCCTTATTCTGAGCCGCCTGATCCATACTTTCAGGTCTCCTTTACCCCAACTTAGCACGCCAACAACCGTTTGAGAAATCCGACCTCCCAGAAGCAGCAGGTCCTCCAAGTTGAACTGGCCCTACCCTTAAATTCTGGACGTGCTTACATTCCCCGACCCGGTCCTATCCAGGATTGCATCAATCATCATTGCTTCACAGAGGACTATCAACATTCAGGTCAACATCGCATCCGCTCTATCACAAGTTCCCGGACAGCATCGCCCAATCCCAACAGGCTTCTTCCAGAAACATTACCGAGTCGGGAAACTATTCCTGGAGCGGATACTTCGCAGATTGAGTCACTGAAAAACCCTCGGAAAAACCAAGCTGAAGATGATTAAGAAAACTCCGTCTCAACACCTGCCGAAAAATATTCATTCACGTTTATGTTATGTTTGCAATAAGTATTGATTGATGCACAAAGCGAAAAGAAGAAGTTTTGACATCCAAGCGGTGTGCCGTCGATTAGATCCTCGTTGCTGATTGGTCGATGGATGTAAACGGCACACCGCTTGGATGTCAAAACTCTTCTTCTTACCGCTTGGTGCATCAATCAATTTTTTAATCAAAAAATAATAAAATCATTCTGTTTATCTATCTGAGTTTTTTTTTAAACGTAAATATGAAGAAGTGACACTACAGACTATTTATTTAACCATGTGCATAGTAATTTAAACCGTATTGCGATGGTCAAACGTACTATGCCACTTGTCACACACATAGTAAAATGAATTATGGAAGCATTTTCGACATTACCATGAAATGTAAATAAAGAACAACATGGTAAATTGAACTCTTCACATGGTAGTTTCAAATATAAGTTATGGTCTACGAAAATCAAGTAGTAAATACGTTTTAATTTCACCCTCGATTTGGTCACCGTTACCATGTCTCTTTTTTCAGTGTATGTGGCTCTTCTACATAGTGTACTGCTAGAGTGCAGTCAGAGTCCAGAGCTACGTTAGGTACGTGGAACGGAGTCGGCAGAACGAATGGATCGACAAGGAGTACAGATTAATTTTGAAGGAGAAGAACGCAGCTCGAGCCCTAATGCTGCAGTATGGAACCCGGTAATTAGTGGAAATATATATTGCAGACTACATCCCAAATTGGACTACCGTCAAGGCGCCATTCACCGTGGGGGCTCCATTCACCGTGTGCCTTCGAATATATTTTCATTATTCCCATATTATGATTGAATGATGTGACAATTTCCCTTCAATTGCACCAATACAACACTAATGTATTGTTACCATGTCAAAACGCTCATTAAAAACATTTAAAAGTATCATTTTGACACTAAACTGTGTTTACATGAAGCGGGTTTCTGCTCGTTCACTGCATTCATAGTGAAAAATCGAAAACTGCGCTAAGGTGATTTAAGCGATAAACTAAATGTAGTAACGTTTTTATTCCACCAAGAAGCAATTAAATTCACACATCAGGTATGTATTTTGCATTACCGAAGTAAGTTTAACAAGAAAGTACGATTACTCGTACTTTTTAATTGAAACAAAAAGGCACGGTAAATGGGTACCCTAAAAATCAATGGTCTCCATTCACCGTGCCCCATATTGTCCCATATATCTAGAAAAAATCGAAAATTTAAACATTCGTTTTTCTAATAAAATCTTGCAAGCTATTACTTGAAATGAATTTAAATGAAGAAAATTCCCTTGGCTGGGTTGTTTTGATCATTTTTAAACAAAGTAGAATAAAATTTCTCATACACGGTGAATGGGTCCCTACTACCACGGTGAATGGTGACCTACCACGGAATTAGGCGACCCTACTACCCTTTACTAATTGTAATATCACCAAGTTTTGTGAAAAAATTTCTACTTCTGTGGATATTGCTTTAATTTTAACCTATAATGAAGGCAATTAAAAGCGGCACCATCATTGTTTATGAGACTGGTGTCAAATGACAGCCCTTATTTGCCCCGAATCCTCTTAGATCCACGGTGAATGGTGCCTTGACGGTATCACACTTTTTTTGATACGCCTAAAAAGTGTGATAAAAGTGCACATTTGCCTCGGATCGTCTCGACGTCTTCGGTGCACTTATTCCTCTATTTACAAGGAATAAGTGCACCGAAGACCTCAACTCGATCCGACGTGGTCCTGCGCTGCAATCACACTTTGAAGGTCTGTGCACACTATTGTGTCAGTCCAATTTGGGGTGTAGTCAGCAATAAACAAAAGCGGAAGCAGCAGACTTTCTTTTTTCGCGAGAAAAAAAAAACACGTCGCCTGAAAGAGTAGGGATAAAGACGTGAGCCTTTTGACGGATGAATGTGAAGTGATCGAAAGGTGAAAACAATACTCTGATGGGCATCAGAACGGAGAATGTACATACGGAGAGCCAAGACAACGAAGTAAAGAACTACTTTAGTGCAGTAGAGGACGGGAATTAACCAACCCGGACATAAATTAAGGATGACATCCACCAACTCAAAAATCACAAAGCAGGTGGTAAGAATGGCATCACAGTTGAACTCATTATGATGGATTCATGAAAGTTTTTCAGCTGTCTGTACTATTCAGGGTCTGGGAAACCGAACATCTGCCGGAAGGAGGAGCTAGTCTACCTCTTAAGTAGTTTTAGTTACGCGAGAAAGTGCGCGTGAATGACGTCTACAATGAGCTCAGATCATCTTTCGTCGTTTGTCACCTAAAACGAAATTGTTCGTGGGAGGTTATCTAGTCGACTACGGACCAGATCTTCACCGTCCAACAAATCCTCCAGGAAAGGTATGGGTATTAGATCCCATCGCATTCCCTGTCCATCGACTTCTACTCGTCATACGATACTAATAACTTGAAATTATGGAAACCATGGACGAGAAAGGTGTTTCTGGAGTGCTGACATAATTGATCAAAGTAACGATGAACGTGCAAGACTGCCTAAAAGTTCCTGGTGAAATATTGTGGTCGCGGTTAAAACCTAAAGTTTCCTCACACGCGACAATCGATTTTTCTCCAAATCAATATGTGACACCAAATGTCAGATATAGCGCGCTGGACAGCGGATCTGGATGTTGAGGTCAAGCTCAGACAGGCTCGCTGAATATAATACCCTACGTTATCGTGGTGTGCCTAGACTAACATCTTAGGCGGTTTCAGTGTACTGTAAGCCACGCAGTGTGGGTTCGATTCCCGCTTCCCGATTCCCGTAGTCCTTTAATTAATGTAAGTTATGTTCAGTTATGCTGGCTGAAGACAGTGTGTAGGGTCTTATAAACATTTTTTTTTTTTAATTTCTTTGTATTTGTGAATTTTAACTTATTGCTAATTCTTCACACTGGTCTTATAAACAGTGAAAGAGCTGTACACCCGTTTGAATCTGGAAACACGACGGTCGCACTGGTGCTCTGCATCTCAAACAAAGTACATCGTATTACAGGAACCGAGCAAAGTATTGTCGCGCTTATCTTTTATTAGAGTCCTGCGGCGGTCGTACGCTCGTAAGGCATGCCGCTGCATGACAGTCGCAAGGCAAAACAAAAGAAAAAGTGTTCCCGCCAAAAACAAAAGCACGTGGGTTTCGCGAAGTGACAGATGTTTTTGAATGTATTTGTGACGAACGACAAGAGTGGCTCAGTGGAATGAGTGTTCTTGCTGTCAAACTCCATATAATGGAATTATATACTTTTAAATCTGGTGACGCTGTTATGATTAGTGACTGTCGCGCTAATATCAGAAGCCAAAGGCAGATAATCGCCATATTCTGATTTTTCTTGAGAGGCATAATATGGTTTAGGCGCCGTCCACTAATTACGTAACGCTCTAGGGGGAGGGGGGGGGAGTACGGCCGAGCGTTACGACCCATACAAAAATTCTAGGGTTTTCATACAAAAAAGCGTTACGGAGGGGGGAGGGGGGGTCGAAAAATGTCGATTTTAGCGTTACGTAATAAATGGATGCTGCCTTATTTAAAAAAAGGTGACAGACAGGGAGGGTGCAGGCACGTTAAACTCGAACAAACTACGCCTACCTAACATGCATCGAGCGGGCCTTCCCAAACAACACAATGCGATTTCGCGGGCCACCCCCATCGACAAAACAAATCGATTTGCAAGCAGGATTCGACTAGGCTTCTGGTCGCGTTGCTAGTCACACTAACACACTCGCAAAAGATGAGCAGTATGCCTACCTTGCCGCATGCGGGTCCCCTGGTGACAGAGGAATTTATCTAACTTATTGATTGATGCACCAAGCGAAAAGAAGAAGAAGTTTTGACATCCAAGCGGTGTGCCGACGATTAGATCCTCGTCGCTGATTGGTTGATGGATGTAAACGGCACACCGCTTGGATGTTAAAATTCTTCTTCTTACCGCTTGGTGCATCAATCAATACAGCGGCCGTTCGCTCGTTGCAATCCCGCTCGTTGCAACGCTTTTTAGTTCCAATTCCGCTAATTGGAAAATGTGACACGTTTTTGCAATTAAAAAGCAACCAAGTGTCAAATTTGTGCTGTCAGTGCATTTCGATGTGTCAGTGTCAAAGTGACGTTGCAATTAGCGAATGGCATTCGCTCGTTGCAATTTAATCATTTTGCAACGAGCGAACGACCGCTGTATCCATTCTAAAGAATTACATACTGCCTATGATGCGCAAATTTCAATCGGCAAACACGTGCTGCATGTATCAACCGAAAGTAAACGGGGTAGATGTCCCTCATCCTGCTTTCGTTAGCTGAAACCGCAAATAAATTAAGTTTTATCATGATAAAGTTTTCTACAAAGTTTTTTTTTTCTTAGAATATCAACTGTTATTTTTTCAATTCTGAACCAAATCGAACTTGTCAAACAGACGTGAATGGGAGACTACAGGTCATCTAATTTCCCATATATTTGAACTGAAAATCCCCTCAAACCTTCAACTCATTTCCGCCAGCTCAGTTTTTAACCAATAGGACAGAACGATGAAGTACTAGATTTGTAGTAATGAGCTGAATTTTAGTATGGTGTGAAGGTCAATCTCAATTTCTGCAATGAAATGATGCAAAAAGCGTGGGTATTATGATTCCTTGCCTAATTTGATGCTGTTTGAGCAAAACTTTGGGCAACAGTGTTGTTGTTTTCTCCATTTCTTGCAACATAAACAACATAGTTATCTAAAGTTTTGCTCAAGCAGCATCAAATTAGGCAAGGAATCATAATACCCACGCTTTTTGCACCATTTCATTGCAGAAACGGAGAATTGACCTTCTCACCATACTAAAATTCAGCTCATTACTACAAATCTAGTACTACATCGAACGTGCCCAATTGAGCTGAAACTTCCACAGGTTGTTCTTCTCAAAGGCATGGTTCTAAAGGATGCCACGTGCAATTTTTCGACATTTTTGTATTTGGACCAGTCTGTACAGCCCATACGCGTAGCCATCGACAGTGTACGGTACCGATGGCGACTACCGGATGATCCCCCGCCACCAGCCATCAACGATGCATTTAAAAGTTTCATGAGATTGGTATGATAAATAAAAGTTGACAAAACGCAGTTCGAACGATTGCGGCAAAACGTGGAACAGCAAAGCTACGGAAATGTATATGTGCCGTAAACCGAGTTCAAATTGATCTTCGGGTCGAAATCAATCAAACGTTTTTACATTAGATAAAGCATACCTTAAATATTATGCCTACAAGTATCGTGCAGTAGAAATCAGATACGTTACGAAACTATTTTAATTAATGCCTTATCTATTGACGGAAAAACACTGATAAATTTCGACCCGGAGATCAACTTGACCCCGGTTTACGGTACTTATCGTATGAGGATATGACTAAAATAACTCTACTTCTTAGGGAAGTTTACCCTCCTTGTGCATCAGGGTAATTTTTTACCCAAAACGTGCGCTACGTCAGCGAGCTGTTTCAATAGAGTTAATAAACTATAGAGGAAGAATGTCGCTGGCGTCGCTGCCGAAACATCTCTTGCTGGCGAAGGTAGGTCGGGCTATAAGTGTCAAAGCGAAAAAATATGCAGTTTGACAGATAGATACCCGACATGTTTGCGAGCGAGAACAAAGGGAACAGCAGCGACATTCGTCCTCTATAGTTTATTAATTCTATTGCTGTTTCCAACGTGATGCATTAAGAAGCCTAAGGATGCCATACATCACCTAATAAATTACAAGGTAGTTGGTAACTTTGATGTCATGCATGAGCATGAGCATTCGAGAGCTCCTGATGCCCATAGAAAAAAAAGAATAGGTATATGCTCAAAAACTCTAAATAATACTCACCATTTGATTGTGGTAACAGCAGCGTATAGACGATTTTAATTTCATTACAATACTAATGACACATCGATTTTGTACTGGATGGGCAATCAGCTTTGCGATGATAGTGGTTTGGTCTGATTGGTCATTACTATTTGCCTTGTTTTGAGAGTTTTGTGACGTACAATTTATTCTATAAAATTCTAGTTTTTTGATGATTGCAGTGTATTAAACTCTTTTTTCTTCTCCCGTGTATCTTAGAATTCGGCAAACTCCTTCGCACACTTTTCGGTGCTTGAGATCCTTAATGCTTCTTCTTCGTAGTCGTCAAAGTTGCTTGTGTCTCCGGGTCCTTTGCAGCGTGGTATGAACGGAGCTTCAATCTTCTTTTGGAACACAGCAATCCAATCAGTGGAGGCAAACCATCTGTGGCCTTTAATATCGTTTACGCCCGCTTTCAAGTTACCGTAACGCTTCGTCAAATCGACCTGAAGCAAATTTCTTAGAAGATCTTTCAACTCTGAGCCAAAGTGTGACGGGAATCGAACTTTTCCGGACACTATTTTCTCGTAGATTTGTATGGGTTGATCAGCGAAAAATGGAGGATAGCCAGCTGCCATTTCATAAACCAATACTCCTAGCGCCCACCAATCGACGGCCTTGTTGTAACCTTTGCTTAAAATAATTTCCGGAGCCAAATATTCTGGTGTGCCGCAAAGAGTCCAGGTTCTTCCTTTCACGCGTTTGGCAAAACCAAAGTCCGTAACTTTCAGATAGCCTTGCGAATCGATCAACAGGTTTTCGGGTTTCAAATCACGATATATCAAATCTAGATAATGTAAGTACTCGAAAGCGAGAACTATTTGCGCAGCGTAGAAACGTGAATGAGGTTCCGAAAATCGTCCCACCTTACGTAAGTGGGAGAACATTTCTCCACCAGGAACATATTCCAGAACCATGTATAGATTTGAATTATCTTTGAAATGAAACTTTAGACTCACCAAAAATGGGAAAGAAATTGCTTGTAGAATCCTCTTTTCGTTCAGGGTATGCTCAACCTGTTTAAGCTTGACTACCTTTTGCTTATCCAGTATTTTCATAGCATAGTAATCTTTGGTTGACTTGTGTTGTACTATCATCACCCTTCCGAAAGATCCAGTTCCGAGTGTTTTGATACGCTCGAAATCATCCAGGGCAGCAGTGTTGGTAGGATTCCTTTTCCATTTCTCCTCAAAATCTTCTTTTGCTTGATCTAAAAATTCCTTTACGCTCTCAGCAGCATCAACTTTTTTATTTGTGGATGTAGCGTTGTTCCCCATGTTATTTTTATTCGCACTGTGTTTCTACTGACACCGAACCAGATGAGAGTTTCACTGTGCCTTGAAAATTTCAATGCGATTCCTGTATTTGCATCCAGTGTTCACTCTCCGGTGACGTTAAGATGATGGCCCAGAGTTACATAAATTTATTATACTGGAAGCCTCACAGGTTTGCCAAATGCAGCTAACTACCTCCCTAGAAAGCAAAACAGTGCGATCCTCGATTCAGGTTCCTCCAAGTACCACCATTTTATACTGCTTAGCTTGATGGGCTACAAGCAAATTCACATGTTTTCGATCTAGTTCAGCACAATTACTATCCTTTTTACACGGTACTTTTTATCGATTTCTAATAATTAGTATCAGACGCAAACAGAGTTGTCTACTTGTTCTTCACTGAACAGCAGTGAATACTGTGGTATAAAACCAATTGGAAATGTTCACTTGGTCGATTGTATACCCGGGCAACACCATCTGTTGACGAATTTTGTTTGTATGTTTTTCGAGTCAAACCCGGTACTGAAAAATTAGACGACTGAGGTTGATTTCGTTCGTTTTATACTGAGGTTGCACTTCATTCTTCAATCATCAGTTAGTAAATTTGCCCTGCTCATTTCCTCCGCTTTATATCTGTTTTGTTCAGTCTCATGAAAAAGGATTTCCCGAAATTCAATTTAGTTATGGAAAAAAGCCCAAAATTATTGATTATATCTAAAATTGTATCAAACTCTTCGTCATCACGGACGAAGATAGTAATGTCATCTGCATAGATGTAAATGATATTGTCTATGAGACAACCCTTTTATTTTATTGCATATATTACGAATCAAGGGTTCCAGGTATAAAATAAACAATGCCATACTTAACGGGCATTTCTTTCGAACTGATGATTTTATGGGAATTTCACGAGTCAAAAATCCATTGAACAAAATTCTAGATGATGCTTTATCGTACAAGTTCTTAATGCATGCCAAAAATGGCGGTGGAAATCCAAATTTTTCTAGTACCAATCAAAGAAAATCGTGGTTGACACGATCAAAAGCCTTTTCAAGATCTAGACTTATTATGGTTCCTTTGATAAGTTTAGAGTTTGAAGATTTGATTATGATATTTTCTTTAAATTTGAAGTGCATGATTTATTGGGCATACACGCTGACTGGCCTGGACCAATTAAAAAATCTAGAATTGGCTGTAACCGATTATACAATATTTTTGTGAAAATTTTATAATCATAATTTAACATACTTACTGGCCGTTTGTCATCAATAGAGAAAGAATCGTCTTTTTTCGGTATAAGGGTAACACGGTCCGACAATTTTTTTGCCCAGCTCCAAATTTTACCTTTTCTGATTGCTCCCGACTAGAAACTCGTAAATCTGAAGTTTTGACCCTCCCCTCCTGGGAGAGGGGAGGGGCATTGATTTGAAATTTTGAAAAATCGAAAAATTCCGAGGTTTTTCGATCGCCATTTCGGCTAAATGCACGATATCAAAAAAGGAAAAGGTTGATCACGGAGCTTTAGGGGTTGTGCAACTACCAACAAAATTTCACGAAGATCCGTCCAGCCATTCTCTAGAAATGGTGTTTTTACGAAATGGTGTTTTAAAGATTTCTTATATTGCACGCAAAGAATCCAACTATTATATGGCACAATTGCTGATTTAATCATGCCGTTTAGCATCATGGTGTCTTCGAGGAAGTTTTTCACTACAATAACGTGCTTTTTTAACCTGTTGGTAAAAATTATCAATCCCCCTAAAAGTGAGATAGAAAATTTACTTTTTGAATTTTTCAAGATACAAGGTTGATGTCCTCACAAGAGTTGTAGAAAATGCTATTCTGAATAACTTTGTCGAAGACGCCAAATTTGTTACTCCGTTAGTTTTCAAGATACGTTATTTTTTTATTACCGGCGGCACCTTGAAAATGTTTTTTTTTTCAATAACTTTTTTCACTTTTGATTCAACAATTCTATTCTCTTCTTCTTCTTCTTCTTCTTCTTCTTCTTCTTCTTCTTGGCGTAACGTCCTCACTGGGACAAAGACTGCTTCTCAGCTTAGTGTTCAATGAGCACTTCCACAGTTTTTAACTGAGAGCTTCCTCTGCCAATGACCATTTTGCATGTGTATATCGTGTGGCAGGCACGAAGATACTCTATGCCCAAGGAAGTCGAGGAAATTTCCTTTAAGAAAAGATCCTGGACCGACCGGGAATCGAACCCGTCACCCTCAGCATGGTCATGCTGAATACCCGTGCGTTTACCGCCTCGGCTATATGGGCCCTTCTATTCTCACAGTCAATTCTATTCTCACAGTCTCCAATACGTCAATCATTTTGATTTCCTAAATAAGACAATTACTTGTACTTTCGCATTTGTATGAGGTAATTTTCTTACAATAGGACAGATCGATGAAGTACTAGATTTGTAGTAATGAGCTGTATTTTAGTATAGTGAGAAGGTCAATTCTCCGTTTCTGCAATAAAATGGTGCAAAAAGCGTGGGTAGTATGACTCCTTGCCTAATTTGATGCTGTTTGAGCAAAACTTTGTGCAACCGTGTTGTTGTTTTCTCTATTTCTTGCAACATAAACAACATAGTCATCCAAAGTTTTGCTCAAACAGAATCAAATTAGGCAAGGAACCATGATACCCACGCTTTTTGCACCATTTTATTGCAGAAACGGAGCATTGACCTTCTCACCATACTAAAATTCAGCTCATTACTACAAATCTAGTACTATCATTTCAACATTATTTATACATAACTACCAAAATTAATCTGAATTTTCATCATATTCACTTTCTCAACAAGTTGTCTAACAATGTCTTCATCAAAACCCGGATAAAATCAATAGCCATTTCCACAACATATTTTTTTTTTTGAGATCAAGTTTTTTATTTTTTTAAGGTTCTTTACGTAACATAAGACGTAGTTTCTTAGCGTTCCTGAACACATTTAATTTAAATTAATTTATTTTTTTCAGCTCATTTGATAATTCGGATGGTATAACTTGTCATAACACAAAACGAATACAGTAAACAGTAATTAAGACATTCGTTTGCTTCACGTTTGCTGCTACTGGATTTGTTGAGAAATTTGAAACAAAAGCTTTTGCTTTTAGATGGCTCGTAATAATAGTTCTTGATCAAATATCCCAATGAAAATTACTTTTACCAGTCGAAAAATACCTTTTCTTATCTTACAGTAACTTTCATACTGTTTGAAAATACAATATTGTATAATGAGATTTTTTTCCCTTTCTTATATTTTTTGATCGCTTTGTGCAACTTCCAGGAGGATTAAAACTCCTGTTTACAGAGCCCTATTTCTTAACTTTAGCAAGAAACATTAGCAAAATTGATATTAGAATGAGTATCATAAGAGCTACTAGAAACTTTTTTGGATATTGTACTCAAATGGAAATGGCAGTCAATCGTTAGTGTATTTATAATTTCTAAAACAGTCTATACATGATAGATAACAGATAGGGAATCGTTAAGCAATGAAAAACGAAGTTATTATATTTCCGCTTGATAGTTATTTTGTGGAGACTGTTAGGTGCGAACTTTTGTCCCGCACTACTTTTTAGGCAATTGTAAACAAATAACCTCTTACAAATGCGAAAGAACAAGTAATTGTCTTATTTAGGAAGTCAAAATGATTGACCTATTGGAGACTGTGAGAATAGAATTGTGGAATCAAAAGTGAAAAAAGTTATTGAGGAAAAAAAAAAACACTTTCAAGGGTCCTATCAACCAGATTCTGATTTTCTTTATAGTTCTTTATCTGTCGATAGCGATCGCCATCGTTTCAAAACAAATCGATATCGCTCGACATCGAAAATCTCTCACTGGTTGACCGGGGGGCCGCCGGTAATGAAAACGTAACGTATCTTGAAAACTAACGGAGTAACGAATTTGGCGTCTTCGACAAAGTTATTCAGAGCAGCATTTTCTACAACATCTAGGACATCAACCTTGCATCTTAAAAAATACAAAAAGTATCTCACTTTAAGGGGAATTGATCATTTTTACCAACAGGTTAAAAGAAGCACGTTATTGTAGTGAAAAACTTCCTCGAAAACACCATGATGCTAAACGGCATGGTTAAACAACAATTGTGCCATATAGTAGTTGGATTCTTTGAGTGCAATATAAGAAATCTTTAAAACATCATTTCGTAAAAACACCGTTTCTCGAGAATGGCTTGACGGATCTTCGTGAAATTTTGTTGGTCGTTGCACAGCCCCTAAAGCTACGTGATCAATCTTTTTCCTTTTTTGATATCGTGCATTCAGCCGAAATGGCGATCGAAAAACCTCGGAATTTTTCGATTTTTCAAAATTTCAAATCAATGCCCCTCCCCTCTTCCAGGAGGGGGAGGGTCAAAACTTCAGATTTATAAGTTTCTAGTCGGGAGCAATCAGAAAAGGTGAAATTTAGAGCTGGGCAGAACAAAAGTTGATTTTTTGTCGGACCGTGTAATTATACCTTCGGTAAATGATGAATCTTGTTTGGTTCCTGACATGAAACAGTTGAATAATGTTAAAAGATCATGTTGTAGTTCTTCGAAGAAAGTGGAATATAATTCGTAAGATAGACCGTCTGGTCCGGGACTTTTCTTTTTTGTTGCTTGTTTAAGCGCTAATTCGATTTCATCTATAGTAATAGGAGCATTGAGGCATTCACGGTCGGCCAAGGAAAGATATTTATCAATGGAGTTTAGGATATTTGCCACTCCTGGATGAAAGACATTATATTTATCAAACAGGGTTTCAAAATTACTTTCTAGTGCTTGTTTATTTTTTTTTCGTTGCAGATGTTTTGGTTCCATTTATAATCAATTTCAATGGGCCACTTTTTCTATTTGCTATCTGTTTAGATATTTGTAAAAGGCTTAATTTTTCATCTTCCAGAATGTTGTTGGTCTGGACTTTCAGTTTCAGTTCAGTTCCAGAACGTTGTTGGTCTGGAGATTCAGTTTCTAAACGCGACTGCTCAATTGCCAACAATTTTGACTTGACAAAATTCATTTCATTGGAAATATCGATGCCTTCATTTTGTTTGACCGTAATGTATTTCAAGCATCCGTACAGGAAGCTTTTAGCAACTGTTATTTGATTGTTCAGCTGGAACGCTTTGGACTTAAAAAAGGATTTTGCTTTTGTTTTCAAATGATTACTCCACCAAGCACAAAAATTTTCAGTATAAACCACTCGCCTTCGAGTTTCTCGTATGACTTTTATGAATTCGGTTTTAACATCTTCATCACGCAGCAAGGAGGGGTTAATTTTCCAATAACCTCTGCCAAACACAGTAACGTCCTCGTTAGAACGAGTTTCATATTTAACAATTAAAGCATGGTGGTCAGAAAAGGCTGTTGCTCGACTTCCGAAGGCGTTCATAGGTCATTTAAAACAAGATTCTGGTCCATAAACTCCATCTAGCCTGGACATTGATCCACCTCCGAAAAAAGTGTATTGTGTGTTTACCAATATCTGTTAAGTTGAGACTGTCAATAAGATATTTAAGTTAATTAAATTAATTAATTATCGATTTTTGCGGCTTAACCAGCCGAATGGAAGTTTTACTTTATTCCAAAAGTTAGACTTTACATATACTGGCGTGAGTGAGAAATGGACAAATTGAGGTGAAATTTGCGAAAAAGTTACTCGTCCTCTCGGTGAGACTCGAACGAGTCGTGAGTTCGAGTCTCACCGAGAGGACGAGTAACTTTTTCGCAAATTTCACCTCAATTTGTCCATTTCTCACTCACGCCAGTATATGTAAAGTCTAGCTTTTGGAAGATATTTAAGGCCTGAACTTATGTTTTTGACTGTTCCGTTTGAATATTTCTTTAGCAGAATGCAATTAAAATCACCTAATAATACATTTCGATCATCGCATGACAAGTGAGGGATAATATCCTGGGTGAACAAAGAGTCTCGTTCTTTGCGATACCCGGATCCGGAATGGGCATAAATATTAACAAAATTTATTCCTCAGACCCTTACGGAACTAATCCGACCATTAGGGTTCAAAAAAAAATGTTTGAAAAATCAATGTTTTTGCGAATAAGAATAGCTGTGCCCTTATTATCGTCGCTAATGTTCGCAAATGCTACATGACTGTGAATGAAGCTAAAATTTTCAAATGTAACTTCTTGTAAGAAAATGATATCAACATCACTGTTTCTTACAAAGTCCCTCAGTATTTTTTTTCTTAAGCGTACTGTTAATCGCGTTGATGTTAATCGATGCTATCGTTCTTGAAAACATGGCTGGTCGTTCTGAACCACGTCTTATTTTTTGTTTCGCTTCGATTTCCCTCCGTGCTTACCAGAGATGCTTACGTTCTTTGGTAGTACTTCACTTTTTGATTGAGTTCCATCACATTCATTTTGGATTTTTACCTGTGTCTCGTCGCTATCAGAACCTTCCGATGAGATGATCATCGGACGTTTGTACATCGCTCTGTCCCTCTCGCTGGTCAAGTCTTCCATGTCCTCAACTTGACCAGCCCCGCGGACCGCTTTACTTACGCTTGCAACCTTGTTGCTCTCATCGGCTGTTGTAGTATCCGAGGTGCTCACACTATCCTCCGATCGTGGTGGTAGAAGAGTTCCATTGTTGTTCCCGTTGTCGCTGTTCTCACATTTCGATTAGCAGTAGAAGCACTTATTTTTAGTCCATCATAGAAGATGCGTGCCCGGAAATGCCCGACATAGAGATGTGCGGGAATCTCCCTGGAAACCTCCATGTGGACGCCGCGTACCCTGGTAAACAGGGCTGAAAATCATCGCCATACGACCAAAAAAGTCGACGACGAGAACGAAAACTAGATCGTCATCGTTGCTCGTTCCACATCGGATGACTCATTCAAGCCAGCGAATCGTCGTGAAGGGCTTGCGTCGTGACGAAAACAGAATCTTCATTCGCTTTGTTTCGCTCTTCGTCCAAGTGCATCTAGCCGACGGAGTCAATGTTGCCACCAGCAACACAAAAAAAAAGATTTTAATAAAAAAAAAATTCACCTGGAATCAAACAACGAACCTCTAGATTGCCAATCCAGCACTCTTACCAACTGAGCTAGTGAGGTTTCACATCACCGTAAGTGCCGAAACGCCAATAAAAGCTAATCCCAGTTGGCGTTCGTTTGGCCCGTCGCCGCTCATTTCCAGGGAACAAAGGGGATGACGGAAAAGTTGGTGGGTGACTATTTATGATTGAGCTTCGTCGTGACGCCCGCAGTCGGCGACGAAAAGGCTAATCGTCACCGTTGTTTTTTCGGACGAAGATTGTTTGATTGTTATCTTCACGCAGTGGTGACGAGAAGGACGATTGTCAACCCTGCTGGTAAAAATGTTCACATTAACTTCACTAGGAAACCGTTCTCGCTCATGTTGCCGTATTGTACCGTACTGCCCTAGCACATACTGAATTTCTCGGTCTTCGATCTCCGGAGGAAGGTTAAAGATCCGAGCGTATTGGAAGATACGGCACGCCTGATCCACTTGCACTTCGGTCACTGATCCGTCGTCGTAATTAAAGGAATAACTTTCATCTGAGTTCCCGATAAAGGCTGAGAACGTTGGTTCGTCTATCGCTTTCACATAAAACTGTCCTCCATTTTCATCCTTGTAAATGGAGTGAATATCCGCTGCTGACAACTTCAGATTTCCTAGGGAGAACTTCAACACAACTTGAGATGGCACTTTACTACCGGGTCCGAACACGAGTTTTACGGTATTTTTCCTGACACTGTTAGCCATGTTTTCTGTTAACAAAACACAAACACAACAAAGGGAACATTAGCCAGACGAGACTATTATTCAAAAATTCTACGGGAGCCAAACGAGTTGAGTTCGTATCGGTTGAGCGATAGTCCGAGAATGATTATTGAGATGTATGCGTTTGAAGTTATGATGCACTGTTAAAGCGGGATGTCAAGACCTTAACCACTACGCTAACTGGAGACCCTGTTGACAGGATATCAAGGATGATAGGAAAAATATCTAGTAACAATTTGAGCTCCTTCGGATAAAATAGCGACCATGAGAGATGAATCTTTCCAAAAGCACCTCGCGTAATTTCAAAAAAATCGTGTAAAATAAAGCCGCGTAAAAATAATTTAGTGCATTAAACTTTTAATAAACATTTAAAACCATTAATTAACATTCTTACAACCAATCCGACGGCCAAACATATACAATTATACATACAAATTACATATTGTTCGATCATTCGGGAGATCAGTGGATTCGATTTGGATCCAGTGGACGACGACGACAATGGCGATGATAAATACCCAAGTAACCATGACGCTAAATAGTGCATTAATTTCGCTTTATAGTGTATTATACGACATGCGATATAAAGTTGTTTTGCCACATAGGTACCATTAAAGTAGGTTTAAAGTTGAAAGTGGCGCTACTACTGTTGATTTAAAGTAAGCTTTACTTTGGCGATTGCTAAAGCATATAAAATGCTTGTACCATACAGCTAATGCAATGAAATAGTACGGAATGCATACTTAAGGCATCATGTCAACAAAACAAAAATAGTAATTTTTTTATTTTTCTGTCTATTTTTATCTTCTCATACCTGTTCCGATACTCTCACTCTGATGTTTTTTATTCTATTTCGGGAATTGAACCTAGACTGCTGAATCTGGACCGCGGTGAAACTCGGACGCGCTAACGCTGTGCTACGACTACCATGTATTTTGCACCTGGAAAAATGTGCAATATTAAGTAACGTATAGTCAGCTCGTGCTTTATTGTGCTGCTCTAAGAAGTTGTGCTAGGGTCTGAAAGCCATCAGTTATCTTATTCTCCCAAATTAATTCGAAAACAAGTCATTACAGAACCGATTGATTCAACAAACGAAGATAATTGTGCTCATTCTGCGAATGGAGTGACGTGAGAAAAGTCGGAGTCGTATATCGAGATGAGGAATCCACTCTCGAATGAAGTGACTCGCCGTGTAAATCAAATGGAGATTCACCTCATTCGAGTCGAAATTTCTCACCTCGATATACGACTCCGACTTTTCTCACGTCACTCCATTCGCAGAATGAGCACAAATATAAAGATATAAATTAGTCTGTGTTGATTCTGTTCTTATTGTTTTCATACATGCTCACTTCTACCATTTCTTTCATGAAATCGGGGCACTATGTTAAATAAGGAAACCAATACCTCAACCCCACATATTTTTTGTTCCCTCAGCATCTGATTGTCTTCATTTCCCAACCATAAACAAAAAAATCATGCGCAATATAAATTTTCAAACAGCAACATCTGTGCATGATAATCCAAGTTCTACGCAGCAACACATGAAAATTTGGGTTTGTTTTTCTTTTCTTTCAAATGGTTGTGTTTCTAAAAATGTTTTACAGATTTTTTTCGAGCTGAGGGTTTTTGTTCTGTTTACAACCAACGATGAAAGCATTAGTAAAGGCATATATAAAGTAATAAATACTTGCATTATTGATTGCCATAAAGCTTTTAACATGGTAATGCAATGAACCACTAAACAACGTCCCTATAGAACTATAACGAACTGTCAAAATCCCATAATGCTTCAATGCTTTCATAATGTAGATTAAACGCTTTATTACTTGACAGGTGTAGAATAAAAGTTTTCTCGCATTAGCTAAACTATAATACGATTGAATTAATGTCATGGTATAATGCTTGTGGTTACTTGGGTAACACACGCTAAATACCGATAAAACACGGTTTACCGTCAAAACATTGTAACGTCACAAGAGAATGTGTCATATACAACCTCCAGCCTCTAACAATAGGCTTCTTTAGCGATGTTGAGATAATTCCATTTTCTGAATCTGCATGCAAAACTGAGCCGAAATCCAAATTTTCATGAATTTTGGTTCCCGGGAACCTATTTAAAAATCAATTTGAAGTTTGTATGGGAGCGATTTGTCGAATCACCCCTCGTCGCATTTTGTACTGGGTTGAGCTGTCAAACAGTTACCCAGCTGTCAAAAGGTGATTTCAAAAAATCTCTTTGAAATTGATTTTAGGTATCAAAATAAAGTTCTAAAAATCTGAAAAAAAATCATAGTGTCTCAGAAGAAGGTGCTCTTTCGTATAAAATCAAAAAATCGATACATTTTTCTTAATTTAAAAACCCAATTGCCAAACTAACATTCCCTCCCTTCCCGGTAAGAACACGAACAGTGCTGTTATCGACCCAATAAAGATTGAGCGCTCGAAACGTGTACATTATTGATAATGGTGAGTTAATCTCAAGCCACATTTTTTGATCTTCTGTACGTAAACAACAAATGCTTACAGCAAGCAAAATTTAGCAAAACGAACTGTGCTTTTTGTTGATTGATGGTTATCTGCCAAAGAGTGTGGACAGCATTTTTTTTTGTTATTCACTCTCCTAAACAAAAACAAGAAAGAGAAGGGCGGAAGAGGGGGTACTTTCCCCCTCTTTCATCCCGTTCGTTCTCGTGTTTATGAGGAGAATGATTGAGCAAAAGGAAGAGCTGCCTACGCCAGTGGTTCTCTGTACACTTCCGTTAGCTCCGGTCAATCACGGAGTCGTGTTCATTACTTCGACTATATGGGCTTTCAACACTAATCAAACATGAATCAGTCGACTGTGAGGTTGAAGAAAATTGTAACAAAGTATACCTACTTTGCTTGTCCGTGCTTGATCTCCTCCATAAGCTTATCATTTAATAATTAATGTTTCGAATCGAATGAACGTGATATCTACGTAATTCAAACACAGGAATAAGTTTACACATACTTTAGTTTTATTTTTCCAATATTGAAATTGCCAACGTGTTTTTGATATAATTTGTGTAAATGTTTGGAAGTGTGTTGCGTACCATTAGTCATTGACATTGATGAAAATTCATGTAACATTATACTATACATAGACATCACGATATTTGTTTTCAACTAATAGTATATAATACAATTTGTTTGGATTTCATAAACTAAGTTAACTTTACTTAAACCGGTTAGCAAATACACTAGACAGTTCGTTCATTGCTGCATTCGTCACGGCTTGCCCAACCTGTTGGTTGATTTGTTGTCTCATTCCTGGCGGGAGTGCTTGTGCGGCTTGTGCTGCTCCTCCGGGACGCCTGTGGAATAGAAAAAAAAATAACGAACGAATTATATCACTTCTTCTATTCAGTCTGTGGGTTTTCAGAGAAGACGGTCTTGGGGACTATTCAAGGCGAGCTTGGTGGTCTTAGCTGCTACCGATTCTGATTCATGTGCAGAAGCTTCTAGGTTCAATCCCTGGCTCGTTCCTTTCCTTGTACTTTGTATCTCTCTACATATCTAGGGTAATTTTCCAATTGTTGCACGGCTAAAATTTCGCCAATTGTTGCACACCTCATAAGAATAATAGGGAGTGTGCAACGATAGGCGAGTTTTTAGCCGTGCAACAATTGGAAAATTACCCTACTTTTCCTCCTTGATACTCTCTTCTCTGCATATGTGCACATATAATGTAGAAATGAATGTTCTTAGCCATCGCTGGAACAAGAAAATAAAAAGGCCGTCTCCATTCCTACAAACTTTCATAGCACAATGTAAATCTATCATATGACGCCTACAAATAATCTACAAAAGAGTAACACCTTGTTTTTAAAAGTGTATAAGGTGGTGATTTTCTGAAAGTCCTTGCCAAAAAAATAAGGAAAATGCATCTGGTTAATCAAATTGATGGACCCCCGACCCCCCCTTAGTTAGAGCCACAACCATCTTTGCGGACCCCTCGATTTTGGTTATTTGTTAGCACATTTAAACCATGATAACTCGAAAGTTTGTCCAGAAACCATAACAAAACGAAATATTGTGGAAAAGAGGAAAGATAGAAATACTTTCTGCAGATATAAAAAGTTTGGTCGGTCATATTGATTTCGGCTGTCATCTTGAATTTAGGGTATGTGTACCATTCCTTGGCCTAATATGCAAGTCGCCTTGACAATTTCGACCATAACTCATGAATTAATGGCACTAGAAATGATATGTTGACCCTATCACGCATACTAGGTAATGCATGTTTCACCAATTGGCTTCTTTAGCGGTGTTGAGATAATTCCATATTCAGAATCTGCATGCAAAATTGAGCCGAAATCCAAATTTTCATGAATTTTGGTGCCCGGGAACCTATTTAAAAATCAATTTGAAGTTTGTATGGGAGCTATTTGTCGAATCACCCCTCGTCGCATTTTGTACTGGGCGGAGCTGTCTAGCAGTTGGCCAGCTGTCAAAAGGTGATTTCGAAAAATCTCCTCGAAAGCGATTTTAGGTACCAAAATGAAGTTCTAAAAATCTGAAAAAAATCATGGTGGTTCGGAAAAAGGTGCTCTTTTGTATAAAATCAAAAAATCAATACATTTTTCTTAATTTAAAAACCCAATTGGTAGTAAACTAACGTAAATATAGGGCATAGGGCACTGCATGAAATTATCTCCTTCTCTTCCACTCTTAAGTGCCCCACACAATGCATACGTTTGCGTGTGCGTGACAGTAGTTTGACACATTTCCCATGAGAAAACTGTCAAAAAAACGCAAACCTCGACGGAACGGACGCTATGTTTTCCAGTCTTTACAGAAATTCTGTAAACAACAAGGCCAAGAAACGTCACAAGATCAAAACAGTGCAGAGCCCTACGTTCGTCTACGGTACAAAAGTTGGCATATTAGTGGATACAACGTTGACCTATTGCTTTTTTCTCATTTTTTAAATATTTCTGCTGAAGTACTATCACTGTTTATTAACTAATCATACTTTCAAATTTCATTTTCGGAGCCAAATTTTTACAAAACTATAATTAAAAGTTAAGTTTTTCCTTAACTTAGTAACGAAATCAACGCAATTAAATTATTGCGTTATATTTCTCCAGTCACCGCACACAAAATCTTTTTTCCTGTTCGTTCCTTCTGGTCCATACACAAACAATGTTGTTGATGTCACTTTATCGATGTTGTTGACGTCACATTACTAATGAGCCAAGATTTGGGTACATAGTGGAAAACATTCACTCAACATTCGGCCCACATTTAATTTGTAAAATAGTTATTATTCGTTGAAACAAATATACAAGTTAAAAATAAAGTCTTTGACCGTCGCATCAAATGTTCAGTTATCGATAAGTCAATTCGATATATCCCAGAATCATAGAATTTATGATCATGTGTATAGACTACCCACTAAGCCAGAAGAATCATGACGTCTACAAAACTTAAACAAAGTGCCTTTTTATTTTGTTGTTATGCTCTGAAGTGCTAAACTTGAAATGAAATGTTACAATTGTTTGACGCATAGCTTTTCCGATTTCCAGTTATGCGTGTTTGTTTGAGTTTTTGGCTTTCGTAAAGTCCCCAACGAGGTGAATATAACGGTTTAAATAAGCCAACAATTATTGACCAGAATCGAGGGATCTGCAAAAATGGTTGTGGCTCTTAACTAACGGGGGTCCATCAATTTGAGAAATTAAATGCATTTTCTTTACTTTTTTAGCAAGGACTTTCAGAAAACCAATATTGTTGCTTTCCCAACAAAATGCGCTGCCAACTTTCAGTCGGCATTTCTTGAATCATAGCGACGAATCAAGCACCACCTGTACGGCTGTTTGTGTTAGTGAGATTGGAGCAAGGGGTGGATCACTCTTTGAATATGCATTCAATTTGCATCTAATGTATGTAAATGCATTTCATGAAACTTACATCAACTTAGCATTGACATATATGCGAATGTCAAACCGCAGCTACTGAAGAAAAAAGGTATGATGTGTATCGTGTTGGTTCTCTTCAAAAGTTAATTCTTTTGGAATGGGCAACTTGAACAGAAACTGTGTAATTGTAAGTAATAAAGGAAACCCTATAAAATAGACTATCAACAAAGTCGAGAAACTTATGGCATAAAAACTAATTGCAGGAACTGTTCTGGAATCGGATCAAGAATCGGATAGAGGAGAAGTTGGGCTAGTAAGCCCACATAAGCAAAGCACATACTAAACGTCAAGGATCTAAATGCGTCCAGCTGGTTGGGGGAGCACACCGTAGAAGAAATAGATGCCTGTTAGTTAGAATGGAGAACCATGAAAATAACAGTATAAATGAGCATATAATGTGTTTTAATTCAAGTTTTTTTTATTGAAAAAAAAAAATAATACAATCTTCTAAAAGCTATGTCGAGTATTTTTTTCTCTTCTGAAATGGGGGGATAATCTCTAGATTGAGTTTAAATAAGGGCGAAAGTAACATGAGAGAGTTCTCTTCGTCGACACTCTCTTCTTCAAATTAAAGTGACAAGATGCAAGTATGGTTGCACTTTGTGGTCATAAATCGCTAGGTTGCGATGCAATCTAGCGTCTAAGTGTAAAAAGGTTCGAAAAAAAACCTGAACGGCACAGGTCCCGGTACTGTGCGGCTGGGACCGACTTCTATAGTCAAAGTAGAAGACAGGACTGCATCCCCAATACACTAAACACATTGCCATTAATGTCGCCAAGTTCTACGTCTGTTCCGGACCACCACGAATTTGGTGGCCTTCAGTGAATTGTATCAGTACTCAAGTTACTAACGATTATCCTAGTTGCAAATTAATTATTAGCAGTAGTTAAGGTTGACAAAGTTGGTTGTTGGACAATAACAACAGTCATGTTTTGTAGCAAGCCATGGGTTGCTTATTTACTGAATGAATAAATGAATGCATGAAAATGCATTTAAATGCAGCACTTATTTGTCATGCATCTAATGTTCCAAGAGTGATCTACCCCTTGGATTGGAGAAACATCAGACTCCCGCCAGCTGATTGGCTGGCGACGGTTTCATCCACGTCGGATCCAAATCGTCGCGTTCGATGAGGGGGAAAATCGACAATACCTTAAACATTTTTAAAGACAAGTGGGTCGGTCTCAGCGAGAAATACGCAAACCTATCACTTTAAGCCTGGCAAGCCACGCACTAATGCATGAACCTCTATGCCAACAATAATCATTTCCCAACAATACTCCGACATCCGCATGACTGTGTGCATGCGCGCGCAGTGCGTTAGCCGCTGCGAAGTCGTGAGCGAAATTCGACTGTAATAATAGGATGCCTGTACCAGTTATCGCACTACCTAAGGAAAACTATTTCTACAAAAATAAGAAGAAGACCAACAAATATCGTCGATTCGATATGTCAAATAATTGACTTGTTTTCATACTTTACAGGAAAAATATAGTAACGGAGACAAAACTACTTTTAGTATTTATTACGGCACATACCCAAGCAACAAACATGTTATATAAGAGTTACGACAGTGCAAGTTTTGGTTGTATAGAAGTTAATTTGACGTAATTCTAACATTGTGTTGAAATAACGTCAAATAAACTAATATACAACCAAAACATGCGCTGTCGTAAGTATATAATACTAGCTGTCCCGGAAAACGTCATACGCCTGCCTACTGTGTTTTTTGACACACAGCTCTATAAGGACGTCCCCCACAAAGTCATCTATATGGGAGCTTCCGTTCCAGAAACCGGAGAGGTCTCACACCAAGCTAAGAACCTTCCCCGGTCCCGAAAATACCCACATACAAAATTTCATACTGATCGGTTCAGTAGTTTCCGAATGCATTACGGTCAAACAGACAGACAGAAATTCATTTTATATATATAGATATAGAAGATGTGTGTTGCTTGGGTAGGAACCCTGTACCAGTTAAGAACACATTTTTTTATTTCGATTCCACTTCGCACTATTTACATGCATTCATTGTGGGATTAGCCGTAACTGGTACACTATATGGCGAAATAGGGTGCAAGGAAGCCAAAATTTGAAGGAAAAGGATTAATTCATATCATAATTAACCCGGGAGCGGTCGCGTCGTGTACTGAGTACACGCACCAAGAAAAATACACGCATGTGGTACACAGCGTGAGCGCGGTGTCGCTGCAGGTAGTCAAAAACGCGTCCGCTTGAGGGTTAATTTGAGAAAATTGTGAAGTTTGAATGAGTGCTATCATCTTGTGTGAACGTGGTCTTTTGTTCATATTTTTTTCTTGTTGATTTGCATCGCTAAAGGTTGTAAATCAACTATGGTGAATTTGAGATACTATAGCCATAACTGATACACTGAGCCAAATTAATTTTGACCACGTCTAAATTGGTGAAAATGTCGTAATACCAATGGTTACCCAATACCCATCTATTCTTCACCGGTCGATTTATTTTGCTACAAGAATAAAAATAATCTGCCTACCTAGATGGCCACATTTTCCTATCATAATATAGTGGTGAAAATTGGTTTTAAATATCAGGTATTGTAGTGTAAAGTGTAGTTACCACCCTATCCCCTAGTTAAGAAAAAGATGCTTTTTGAACACAATATAGTAATATTTTATTTATTCTATGTTACAATGCTTAACATTATAGTTTGCTTTTTGTAATGGATAAATGCTGTTTTTCATATCGAATGCTTCATAAATAGTCGTTTCTATCCGAATTTACTTCGAGTATTCTAAATGTTGTATTATGCTATTCAAAGGAAAATTTACACTCAAAAATCCAAAATAAGACTTAACAGTGAGACCAACTGATTTGGAAGAACAGAAACTGGTGTATAACACCATCAGAAGCAAATCAAGGATACCTCTTGGAGATAACCTAATTCGAAATTAAGACAAACAAAAATGGGTTTCGACGTTTTCCGTACACACAAAACACAAGACATAAAAAGAGAGACTACATTTAACGGAATACTTTTTCAGAACAATTGAAAATACTATCACTTAAAGCTGTTTTCTTTTTTTTCCTATTTTTGTGAATGCTGTCCACCTCAGAATAACTTCTTTGGAATACTGTGCTGATCTTTTGGTTGCCTAATACTCGTCTGATTTTATAACAATCTATCAACCATTTTTCACAGAATAGGTGCATATAATTTCTATGGTTTTGCTGATAAATTCTATTCCAATACAGAAAATTGAGGAATGTTTTTCGAGCCAGAATGATTAATATGCTAATCTTTTAAACAAGGTGATACGTTTTTTTTTGTCTAGAATATTACTGCCCCCACTCACATTACAGTCCCATCTTTGCTGGGTTTCTTATTCATATGGGACTGTTATGCGAGTGGGGGCAGATTAGTTGTAGTTATATTTCTCTGCCACATTGTTTGTGTGATTTTTAGGGTTATCATTTGGTTAGAACGATATAGTTTTCTTTATCTTTCGTTATGTTACATGATTTTGCTACTTATTAACACTGGTTGGTTGCTGTACATTAAACTTTGAAGATGGTATTTTAGCGAAACAATAGATGCTACAGGCGATTTGTGTTGCATAGGTAATTACTTTGTCAACTGTGAATTTACAATAGTTTCGATATAACAATGATTTAGCCTTTAATTACGTTGTATGCTTAGATTTCCTTCGGAAGAAACTACAATGTGGAGCCAGATTACATAAATGTTGTTATGCTAGTAGACTTTATTTCTTTTAAGCAAGACTATTCTGATGTACGTTTAACGCCGCCTGCAATTGTAATAAAAGTGCAAAAAATATGTTAGATTGTTAGAAAAAAAAACATCGAATGACATCAAACTGAAAGGTGATGAGGTTTTTGTTGACATAATTTATAAACATATGTATAATAATGTTAACATACATCATTAACATATAACATACATATATGTGACATATGAGATCCAAGTTTGTGTAATATTGATTGTTTAGGATGAATAGATTCCTTACAGATGAATTAAATATTTTAGATAACCACTCTTGTCCTGTAAAAATGTATTCCGTTAAGTAGCCTTTCATTTAAAAATTTCTTATTTTACTATAATTCAATACTACCTAGCCTTTAGATATTTCGTGAAGCTCACTATAACAAAAAAAAATAAAAATTGAGACGATTTTCATCAACTGAAAATAATTATATTTCCAATAATCTTTTTTCATGAGTTAAACGGCACAGTGGGAAAAAGTGTAAAACGTGAAGAAATTTAATGTTATTCCTCGGAACGGATGGTTAGTTTTTTGACGCACTGCAATAATCTCAATAGAATCAGATAAAGGAGGTCCATGCACTATGCCGGAAATGAAAGCATTGAGATGGTTTTATCCAACTCTCTCTGACTTTTTTGGAATATGTTTGTTCTTTTCCGATACATTCCGATTAGAGTGCAAAACAAATTATGTATTTAAGGAAAGACTTGTTAGAATCCCAAAACGGCTGCCACAATGGCCGGCTTTGGCACCTACTCACGATTTCGAAAGCACAAATCTCTTCGTGAACAAAACCAGCGCACCTGTGCTTCTTATTTAAAGCTTATTACAAATGAGCAAGATCAGAATAATAAAATGCACTGCTGTTTGAAGCTTGCTTCTTGGGATTTGTGCGTTTGAAGTTCTGATGCACTGTTGGTGCGGGATTTCTAGACGTTTGTCCTTAACTTGTATTTGTGTAAATACTACAGTAGTATCGAATACAGCTGGTTTGTTTCACCGCACGGGTTTAGCGATTGAAGTATGTTTTTCCAAATTACTCCGATATACCCACTGAATCAAAATTCAACCATCATTCAATAATAGCGAGAATAAGAACTGTATCGGAAATTAACTATAAACGTTCACAATTGCCTAAAAAATAATCTGTTCGAAATAAACATAACTTTATTTTTGGAGATACTATAAAAATCTTTTAAATAAAGAATGTCAATTCTGAATTTCAATAAATTATCATTCAACTTGGACTTTTATCTCAAAGATTGAATATATGTTTTTAAAATTTTGGACACCTCCTAAAAATTTATAATTGCGAAAACTGTAGGTTCCGCAGTTTAGGGCAATTCTTAACCCTCTACTTCCCATGGTTGCTCTAGAGCACCATCGATTTTCGACGAACTCCGGACAAACGAAATTAGATAAATATGATGCAATAATTTTTAAAATGTGGTTATAACATCATAAGGTTAACCCAACTACTGACTACTTGTTTCAATAGTTGAACTATTGATAAACAATCAAAAACCTTTTGATATACAACCAAATTTTTTTTCATTGATTTCGAAAAATTTAGCCAATTTGCAATAAATTTTGTTCTATCACTTTTTTCGGAAACGCTTTTTTGGCATAGTTATAGTCGTTCAAAGTCGTGGGAAGGAAAGGGTTAAAAATGCAAAAAAGGCCATTTTTCGAGGAACTCTTTTTTTATGCGTTATCAAAGAAATATTACGCAAAAAAAAAATACATAAAGTAGAAAATTTGCTTTTTTTTAATTGGGTATGTATTTAAATCTATTGAAAAGGTATTTTTACCAGAGAACGGAATTTTATAACCTCTGAAGATATTTAAAACAGAGCGTCAAAGTTCGACCAAAAAGTAGGTATTTTTTTTTTGGGAGAGACCATATTCTAAATGTTGGAGGTTTTTCTATCCAAAATAAGAACTTTAAACGTCGGTATTGAGTGATATGTTATGTGTACATAACTGCTAGTGATAATAATTATTTTCCAGATTTTTCCCCGTACAATTTTTTTTCGCTACAAATTATTGAAACGTAAAACAAATTAAAAAAAATGCAGTTTGTACAGATTGTTATTTCGTGTGGTATACTCATAGAACCATATTTTCAATAATACTAAAAGTTTTCAAATTTCTCAAAGCTGTTCTAAACTTAACTATATTGTGAAGATTTCATAGAAGAACCGGAATAAAAAGACCAACCGTGCTTCGAGATAGAGCATTTTGAACGTTTATAGTTAATTTCCGATACAGTCCTTATCGCAACCTGCATTTGTTGTGATAATCTTACCAATACGACATAGGTTTGTCCCAACTTGAACAGCATAGAATAAAAATCGTTTAAGATTGTGAAGCTTTTTAACAGAACATCCGAAGGGATTAGAAGTGGCTTTCAGTTTTTTTTTATAATTTGTTGAAACAGTATGTAAGTCAGTCACATTTATTCAAATTAAATGATAACGAATGGCATCTAAATTTTTGAGTAACATCGATATCAACTACATCAGAATCGAACAAAATCAACCAAATACATGTGACTTCCTAATAGAATGATACATGCACCAGGACACGACTGAAATTAGAAAAAAAAAATCAATTGAAATGTCTACAAGGCCGTCCCTTATTTTGCAAAAATTGGAAAATGATCGCTTTAGATTAAGAAGTGATCATGTCAAAATTTGAAATCCGTGTCTCAAGGCTAAGTGGCCTGAAGTTGTCAAAAATTTTATATGGGGTTAAAAAAAATGATTTTTTAAAATGAACAATACTCTACTAAAACCGATGAGTTTAGGACCCTAAAGGGCGAAAAATATGCTCAAAATTTCGATTATTCCCCTCGTTTTTGAGTTATTGAGCAACCTACCCTTTCCTTCGGGATCTAAAATTATGGTAAAAAATGCTGATTTGTCGGATGTTTTTCGTCAATAACTCCAAAACGAGTAGAGATATTGCAATTATAAGTACTTTTATTACCCTTCAGCAAAGAATAAGAATATCAAGAAAGCCCACTCCGCTGATGCTCGGGGGGACACTACCGCAGCGCTATCTGCGGATGAAAGTTCAACCTTCATGCGGTAGTGTGCGTTTCTGATTGTATGCGGATACCAAAACATACGCACACCACCTTCTCTTATGACAAATCACGAACACTGTTACATAGAGCTTCCACCTTGAAACGCTTAGAGAGCGCCACTTGTCTTGTCGCTTGACGTTTACATAGAAAAAGACAAGAGAGGGCATTCTTTCTATTGTTATCCTTTGCCTTCAGGGTCCTAAAATCATCGGTTTCAGTAGAACAGCGTATTTTTTTCGACGAAAAAAAAATCATGTTTATTGGCCACATACATACAATTTTTGACAACTTTAGGCCCCTTGAGATACGGGCTTAGCCTTGAGATACGGGCATCAAAAATGGACATAATCATTTCTTAGCTAAAACGATCATTTTTCAACAACGGACTTATAACATCTCCAATTTTTGCACAATAAAGGACGGCTAATGTTTACTCAAGCACAGCTGTTTCCTTGAGCTCTGCAGCAAAGTTTCGACATTATGTGTCTGGTACATGGATATTTGCATTTGGGATAAACAAATGTTTTCCATTAGTGTGACTCATACATTAAGGCTTTTTACGGCATCATCAGCATCGGCAGCCATGTTGGATATGAGCCTCAAAATTTTAAAGTGATAATTCTCTGTCACCAAAGCAAATATTCGTATGGAAAAGTATCATCCTATATGCTCACTCGCAGTGATTGAGATGATACTTTTTCTGCTGCGTTGCTGCAGAATAGGGTCCAAAAATGAAAAATATTTCCCCGGTTTTGCTGCATAACACGAAAGAGCATGCTTTTCTGATCTCAATGGTAATTTTTCCGAACTTAAACAATAACAGAATAGTTAATAAACTTGAAAATAAAATAATGATGAGCAGGTCTTGTTTGACATTCGAGGTCAACCTTGACGTAACGAAAGTGAAACGGCGGGTTGCAAAAGACACCACATTGGCTCACTTTTGACAATAAATGTTCCTGTTTGACATACACGGTAAACAAAATTTAGTGCTAAACAAGAAGTGTTGCAAAAATTATTAAAATTTTTGAAAATATATTTTATGGGCTTTACCTAATAGGAATACTTAAAAAATGAGTAAACATGTCGTTTTAATCAATGCTTGATCGAATTATGCAGAAATTGAGATAGGCCTTTAGGAGCCTATTGACAGTTTTTTATCACTTCAAAAATGCGAGGCAAACAATCATTGAAAAGCAAAAAGTCAATGATTCGTTTGAAAACTTAGTGATGCAGTAAGACACCTTAAAGTAAGCACATAAACCTGCGACTCATGCAGTTTGCAGGACATACTCTCCATGTGGGTCTCTAGTAAACCTAGTGGTTAAGACTATGGATCGCCAATCTGGAGACGGCGGGTTCGATTCTTGTTCCGGTCGTAAAATTTTCTCGCCTCCCTGGGCATAGTGTGTATCAATTTACTTGCCTCACAATATACAAATTCATGCAATGGCAGGCAAAGAAAGCCCTTCAATTAATAACTGTGGAAGTGCTCAAAGAACACTAAGTTGAAGCAAGGCAGTCCAAGTCCCAGTGGAGACGTTGAGCCAGAAAGAAGAAGAAAGAAGAAGGAGAACTCTACATGTGCTAATTTGCCTGCATTGGCGGGTATTAGAACCTTGATCCAGTCTATTGTTACCATCTCATCATCTAGCGGAAGCTGTTTCAGGTTTGGATACTTTTTTATAGGATTTTAATAATGAAAATATTTTATAGGACTGGGCCAAGTGTCTGGAGATGAGTGGGTCTATGTTATTGTAGATATATCTATATCTAAGCATTCTATATATAGATAATGCTTAATGCGGTCTACTGTACGGCTATTCAAATGCTTAGCGGTTACCTGGGTACATATTAGTAAAACCTGAAATAGCGATGGATATACTAATAATTGCAACGTCATCCACGATGACGATGGAGACATGGTCAGTAGTATCCGCGGAGGAAAATTCAAGGCATACCCGGATAACCTTGCGCAATAACCGCAATGATTGGACTGCGCGCTGTGGAACATTCCATTCAATTGTACGGACTTTTTTATTCAATATTTATTGATTCCGCTCCAGATCGCGTTCATTCAAAGATAAAAGAGCGATCGGAGTAAAATTAAAAACATTTTCGTTCAGATATCCGTGCGGCGATCCCAACCATTCTGATTAAATTCGGGAAATCGCTTAAATTTGCTTGTTTTTTGGTGTAAAACATTTCGACATTCTTTTACTTACATTTGGGTACTTTATCGTCTAAGTGCATATAAGTTCGCAGCTTCCAAAGAGAGCTGCGATCGGACTTTGATTTTTATCAAAATTGATAATACTAAGATTTATTAAAACTTGATTTGGCAACTTATGTATTTTTCGTAGTTTTGCTCTCTTCGTCATGGTTTTTTTTTAAACATGTTGAACTCACAGTTGGTCGGCGTTAAGTCAGACCGGACCATCTGTTTTTCAATGATTTTGGGAAAATGTCCTGCAAGCACTTGGAATATTTATCATTATTTTCTGAAATACTGTTACTCTTTTATGTAATGAAACATCTACACCAAAATATCGTCGAAAAGTTCAAAGTTATCGAATGCCTTCGCTTATCTTTACGCCGACCAGTTGGCTTAAAATCCTCCCCAACCAAGCTGCATACGCTGCATAGCTGCATAGCTGCATACGACCAAGTTTCAGTCAATTTGGTCAATAAAAACCTCTCATGACGAAGAGAACAAACATGCCGATAATACCCAGTCACTATATTTGAAATTTTGCACAAATTTTTAAAAGGCAAAAAAGGATTACTGCGTGAATCATAGAAAAGATGAATGTTTGTTGATCAAATTTAACATGTTGTGTAGAGCGTCAGAGTCATGCATACAACTATCATCCAAATGGCATAAACATGTACTGAGTCTGACATTGTGTCTGACTGATGAATTTTTACGATAATAATTGATGTGCAAAACAGGGCTGTGCGCTATAGGATACCATAAACATATTAATTCAAACTGAAAACTATCTCTTATATCAGGGATGGGAGCAGTCATTTTCCAAGAGTTACATTCACTTGCAACTATCTCACTCCAGAAGCGTGCTATTTCATTTTCATTTCATCAAATCAAATTCATGATTATACAGAAGCGTGTTATCCAAAAACAGTTTATGGAGGACTTTTACTTTGTGGTTTTATAATAGCCTTTTAGAGGACAATTACCTTGTAGATGAGAGTAGCTTCATAGCTTTGTCAAGAATTCGGGATGCGGATGTGACTGTAGATAAAATTATAGGATAGAATTCCTCCATACAGATAGGGTCTTGCACCATTTGAGCAGGTGTACCTATTTTGGGCACCTGCCGCTATAACTAAGTCAAGTTTATAGCTACCGTGGGGTGCCCTAATTTTGCGCGGGTCCAAATTTCGCTCATTGATAATATTTAGAGAACATATCATAATCGTAGAACTAGTTGTTGAATTGTCCAAATTTCACTTAGATAGTGAAGCTAAAGTGAAATTTGGACAATTGGGTTTTTAAATTTTGAAAAAAGTATTAATTTTTAGATTTTATACGAAAGAGCACCTTTTTCTGAGCCACTATGATTTTTTTCAGATTTTTAGAACTTTATTTTGATACCTATAATCACTTTCAGAGATTTTTCGAAATCACCTTTTGACAGCTAGGCAACTTTTTGACAGCTCCGCCCAGTACAAAATGCAACGAGGGGTGATTCAACAAATCGCTCCCATATAAACTTCAAATTGATATTTAAATAGGTTCCCGGGCATTAAAATTGATGTAAATTTGGATTTCGGCTTAGTTTGGCATGCAAATTCAGAATATGGAATTATCCCAACACCGCTAAAGAAGCCAATTGCACAATTAGTTTCATGATTATGATCTCTGAATATTATCAGTGAGCGAAATTTGGACCCGCGCGAAATTAGGGCACCCCACGGTAATAACTTAATGACATACGGTAAGATATAGAAATCCTCTACATAGAGATAAGCGGAAGTTACACATGTCGATTCGGCAACGCTGTTCATTTTGTTTACATCAGCTGCCAACACTTGCTGCAAAGCTAGATGTTCAAACTTTGTGCGTGACTTCGTAGTGGTTCAAGTTGTTTTGTTTACATTTTCTAATTATAATAAATTTTTTTTTCATAATTTTGAGAAAAAATAGCGGAGCAATAGATGAAATCTGAAATTTATTGTAAAGTGTTAAGCTAAACATATCGGCAGAACTGAAGCAAGAAGCAGCAATGAAAGTTTTTTCGAGAAGTGCAGCAACAAAAGTTTCGTCATACTTTTGAAAGCAGAATTAATTAAATTCTATCTTTTTACTAAACTTACATATACCGTCAATTTCTCGATATTAAAAATAAATAATTTTAATTTATTTAGCTCGGATTGCAATACCGTTCAATCGACGCCTTCTTACGAACGATCAGCCTGTTCATTTGGCTCACACTTTGACAGTTCTTTCTGCACGATTGGCTTACCATAGCCGCCTCCGCAGATCTCTATAATGTAGGATTACTAGTAAGATACATACAG
Source organism: Aedes albopictus (assembly GCF_035046485.1). NCBI lineage: Eukaryota > Metazoa > Arthropoda > Insecta > Diptera > Culicidae > Aedes > Aedes albopictus. The sequence continues at coordinate 204,488,180 of NC_085138.1, forward strand.
TAACCAACCTTATACGAAAATTTAAATCAATTGGTATGAAATTTATTCCTGTTCTTGATAGCACGCATCTGAACTGAGCAAATAGCAAGTGAATGTAACTGTTTGCAAGTGAGTGTTCCGATCCCTGTTTGATATAATAATTTCAATTATGATTTAGATATATTTGCTTTTCATGCTGATTGTTTAAAATTTTCAAAGCCAGGGCAAAAACCATTCAGCGATAATTGAGCATTTAATATTTGTCCAATTGGCAATTGTTTAAATTGTTTCAATCACGTCAACAAAGAAATTTTGAGCCACAGTTTTCAATTTTCTAGTGCAGAAACAAAATAAAAACGACATGAATGTTTGTTTAACATCACACATTGATCCCTAATTACTGCCATACTGCATAACTAGGCTTTGCTCTTATACAAATGCAGTTTAAACAAAAACATAGGAATTATATTCCTCTGGTATACAATGAGTTATTAGAAAAAAAGTACTTACGATGGAATGAGAGGTGCAGGAAGGGCTTGGCCGCCTGGTCTACCTTGCGGTAGAGGAGGAGCACCCCCTCCTCCGGGTCTATTAGGAATGGCTGGAGCTGGCCTAGCGCTCGTTGGAGCTGGTGGCGGACCGCGTCCGGCACCTGCTGGAGCACCAGCTGATCCTAACGAGCCCTGTAATTAAGAAAGTATTTTTTATAATAGTAAATAACCCAATAGTGTTCAAATTAATCGATGTTAAGTTACCTGTTGTACAGGTACATTTTTTCTCGGGCCACCGGGGCTGGGAGGAGACAGCCTGGGGTTATCTAGGCCACTCGAGAGCCAATCGTTCTTCACGGGAGGTGGGACAGGTGTCGAGAAGGTTGCCATCGAAACATCACCTAAATGGGAAGATTGTAGTTAGAACATAGTAAACAATACATAATAGCATATGAGTTTTCAATGAGAACGCTTCTTGAATGTAGTAACGCCGTCCCTTATTTTGCAAAAAAATGGAAATGTTAAAAGTTCGTTATTGGAAAATTATCATGGTCAGTTTTTAATATTTCCATTTTTTTTTCAAAATAAGAAACTGCAGATAGCTAAAAAAAAGATCGTGTTAAAATTTGAAGCCCGTATCTCAAGGCTAAGTGGTCCCTCAAGAGGCCTAAAATTCTGAAAAATTGTATGGGACTAAAAACATGAAACTTTTTCGTTGAAAATATACGCTATTCTACTAAAATCGCCGATTTTAGGACCCTAAAGGGCCTAAAATATGTTTATAATTGCGATATTTCTACTCTACTCGTTTTTTTTTAGTTATTGAACAACATAGGTTTCCTACGGGATATAAAAACAAATTATCAATAATGCTGTTTTTTTTGATAGTTTGGTAGTCCACTCAAAAATGAGTAGATATCGCAATTCTAAGCGCATTCTTGGCCCTTCAGGGTCTCAAAATTATCAGTTTTAGTAGAATAACGTATTTTTTTCCAAACATCATTTTCCAGTAGCAAACTTTTAACATTTCCAGTTTTTGCAAAGTAAAGGACGGCCTCATGCATACAGTTATAGAGGGTATGGAAATGGTTTTGAAGTACTGTTGCGAATAGTTCCTATACGTTAGGCTCTTTGTGGAACTGGCAACCCTGAAGCAAGAGCGACGTTCGATACAGTAGCTGCCTATTGAAGATTGCGTACAATGAGCAGTGCGTTTTAGTTCGTGAAAGGCAGAACAACAAAGAAATTGTGCACTGTTGTTGGGAGATTTTTACGTGAACTAATACTACAACGTAATATAGTTTATATTGTAAACATTTACTGTTAAATTAATTATCTTTTAATAAATTTGCAGTTTTTGAAGCTGCTTGAAATATAAGCTGCTCTCAATCTTAGCTCCGAACGTACCACACGCCCCAAAAAGTACAATTCCAAATTTCCCGCACCGTGAAGATAACCCTGCCCTTCCCACAACTTTTAACAATTTAGGCATTTAGATTTTACATCTAAAATCTAAAATTGTTCCCAGCAAAAGTACTTGAATGTACCGAATGTACACGGTCTAATAATAGAAATTTCATCTACACGGAGAAATTGAAAAACTTTACATTAGGAACTTTTAAACTCAATTTTGAGTTTTTTTTCATCTTCCTTTCCATACACTCTTTCTATTGTTGTCAGAGAGTAAAGAGAGAAACAGCCCAACTTTTGCTGTTGAGTGCGTCAACCCAACACTGAGTTTCTAGCACAGTACTCAAATTTGAGTGAATAGAGTAAGGTGGGCAAAAGTTCGACCCTAGTTGAAAATTCGATTTTTTTTTTCAAAAAACCAAATCAGATAAAAATAAATGAATACCGTGATGTAATTCTACCATCTATGAGCTAAAATTTTACTGAACAAAGTTACGCCAAATGTCTTTTCAATTTTACGATACAACATTTTTTGTATGTGTGTGTCTTATTCGAACTCTTGCCCCACCACTGGAGCAAAAGTTCGAATCATGTGTTTGTGGAATTTCGCTAACCGCAGCACACTATTTTGGGGTCTCCAGTTAGCCCAGTGGTTAAGGCTATGGATCGCCAATCCGGAGACGACGGGTTCGATTCCCGTTCCTGTCGGGAAAATTTTCTCGACTCCCTGAGCATAGTGTATCATTGTTCTTGCCTCACAATATACAAATTCATGCAATGGCAGGCAAAGAAGGCCCTTCAATTAATAACTGTGGAAATGCTCAAAGAACACAAAGTTGATGCGAGGCAGGCCAAGTCCCAGTGGGGACGTAGAGCCATAAAGAAGAAGAAGAAGAAGCACACTATTTTGATACTTTGGTAATATTATTATTATTATTTATTTGCTTTTATCTTTAACATACGTATAATGACCACTAACTATCTATTACTGAGATTTGGATATACCTTACAGCAGTGACATAAACAAAAATCATATACAGGGGATAGACAAAATGATCGGGACAGGCAGAAATTCACATCTCATAAAATTTTCAAATTGCTGTAACTTTTTGAAAAGTGAATCAAATATTCTCAAATTTTCACTGTAAGTTGATCAACTAGTAATGTATCAGTAGTCCAATTTTGGAAAAGATCGGGCTATTCAGCACGAAGTAATTAAGTTTCTAGAAAAAGGTATAATTATCCGATAGCCAACTTTGAGCTGTAATATCTCCGGATTCAATGAACCAAATGCAATGAAATTCTGACCAATTATGACTTATATGATGAGCTCTGTAAAACGTGTGACTAAACTTCAAATTTTTAACAAGCGAAAAAATTATAGCGATTTAATTTATTTTATGATTTTTTAGTAAATTGGTATATTTTTCATATGCATCCCATTACTTTTTCAATTTATTGCCGGCTATGTTGTTACTTTCCTTCAAAACATATTTATAGTCAACTCAATTACAGGGAATTTAAATGAACTATAATAAGTATCTTAAATTTTAAAACGATGTTGAAATTTTGGATAGTTTGGTGTTTTATTAGAAAAATATTCTAATTGTTATAATTTTCTTCCGCGTTGAGAATTTTATGTTATGTCAAATGTTTTTCATAGCTCATTATATAAGTCATGATTGGTCAGAATTTCATTGCATTCGGTTCATTGAATCCGGAGATATAACAGCTCAAAGTTGGCTATCGGGTAATTATACCTTTTCCTAGAATCTTTATAACTTCGTGCAGAATAGCCTGATCTTTTCCAAAATTAGACTACTGATACACTACAAGTCTTATATGTACAAGACGTTAATAAGACCGGTGGTTCTCTACGGACACGAGACATGGACGATGCTCGAGGAGGACCTGCAAGCACTCGGAGTTTTCGAGCGACGCGTGCTAAGGACGATCTTCGGCGGTGTGCAGGAGAACGGTGTGTGGCGGAGAAGAATGAACCACGAGCTCGCTGCACTTTACGGCGAACACAGTATCCAGAAAGTGGCCAAAGCTGGAAGGATACGGTGGGCAGGGCATGTTGCAAGAATGCCGGACAACAACCCTGCAAAGTTGGTGTTTGCTAACCATCCGATTGGTACAAGAAGACGTGGAGCGCAGAGGGCACGATGGGCGGACCAGGTGGAGCGTGATCTGGCGAGTGTTGGACGTGACCGAGGATGGAGAGCTGCAGCTGCAAATCGAGTATTATGGCGGCAAATTGTTGATTCAGTATTATCATGAATTTGATGTGAACTAAATAAATGAAAATGAAATACACTACAAGTTGATAAACTTACAGTGAAAATTTGAGAATATTTGATGCACTTTTCGCAAAGTTACAGCTATTTGAATTTTTTTTTGAGAAGTGAAAATTATGCCTGTCCCGATCATTTTGTCTATCCCCTGTATAACACATTAGGGCCAAACATTGAAAATAAACGAATAAGGAAAAATGTACAAAAAACCTTCGAATTTGCTTAACGGAAAGGAGAAATACAGAAAAGCCTAATTCTAAAATATCACAGTTCTTAGATGATCAAATTCTGCAGTAACGGATTTGCAGAAACGGTGCAGCTAAGGCGAAAATTTGGCATTAACCTTAGCTGCCCATAACTGCATAACAGTCACATTCGACAAAAGTAGGCATTGGAGAAAATGGAGTTTAAAGTTTGCAACATGCGCTAGTATGGAGACGATACGAAATTTCAAAAATTTGTTAATAATTTAAAATTCATCCTTTTGCAATGAAATTTTCTACAGCTCTTCTTGTATGCTGGGCGAATTGTTAAAAAAATAATTAGAACCAAATATGATTGATATTAGGCTTTGACACCAGTGTGTATTTCTAGTGTGACTGTTATGCGGTTACATTAATTAATTTTAGCTAATGAGACAAAACGACTTGGTATTTGTTTCACATTTTGCAGAACAAACTTATAAAGTTCGTTTGGGTGGATGAAAGTACTGATGATTGGGAGATGTTCCCCGATATTAACTCAGTATTGGCAAAAAATGCAAATGTTACAATTATGCAGTTATGGGCAGTTAGGACTTTGGTACCTAATATAAATACCTAAAACCAACTAATATTTGATGTTAGAACTGGACTACACTTTAAAGTTCGATCTAGATTTTACCCAAATTTACTACACCAAAAATAGTAGTTTGGGGTCGTTCAAATATGACGTCCATCATTAAGGGAGGAGGGGGGGGGGGTCTGAGAAAGTGTGACACGCCATGTATAAGGTATACAAAAAAGCGTGACAATGGGGGGAAAGGGGGTCTTAAAATCCGGAAAAATGATGGACGTCATATTTGAATCGACCCTCCACCAAATCCAGATAGAACAACTTTTTATAATCATAATCGAATTTTCTCACTAATTCCATCATTTCTAGAGATAATATGGACATTTTGAAGAATTTTAGGTTTTTACCTAAAGTTGCCACATGACTCGAACTCTTGCCCCACAATTCGAACTTTTGCCCCACTATGTGTAAAATATGATTTCCAAATCTTTTTTGCAAAAAGTTATACATGCTAAAGCACCTTCAAAATATACCTAGTTACGCCCTAAAATAAAATATCGAATTCGATTATTATCATTACAATTCCATTCCATGCGTTGGAAGGACCATCGCTTATTACAATTTTTTTGATCAAAAACCAACATTTTGTCTTAACTTTTCGAAATATTGATCAAGTTTCATAATTTTTGGAGTGAAACACTCTTTTTCAAACAGGATTCGAGCAACCTTGACACCCGAAAGAAATAATTTGAATTGAGCTCAAAAACTTCAAAAGAAACTCTTGCTCCACTCGAACTTTTGCCCACTTTACTCTACAACCTAGTCGAAAAAAACTTAAAATTAGGTATTTTTTCACATGGAAGCAAGCGGGAACAACCGTTGGGTTGATAAATATCGATTCCATCAACTCAAAATTGGCTTGACGCACGCAACTCCGAAGTTGGGTGGAAAGAACTCACTTTTGGGTAGTTTCGTCTCTCCGTGTACTAGTGGGTGACGGACGACATTATCTTTACACGGGAATAAGTGTCTCGAGAAACTTACAATATTGATAAAACGACAATGAAATGTGACACATAAGACGTAGGGATTGTTTGTGTTTGGTAGTTTGTACAGATTTTTTATACTAGAAGCTGCTGTGTAAAGTGAAAACATGCATTTGATTTCAAGATATCCGGTCACATTTTTTGCTTCACTAATAATATAAAAGTTGTTGGTATGAGTATGTGACAAAGAATATGGAAAGCATTTTCATATCGAGGCAATGTCAAAAACCTGCTACACATGAACTGGAACATGAAAATACAAATAACGTATGTATAACATACCAATGATCCTGAGAGCTTCCTTGCAAGCGTGGTACATTCTAAGCATTTCTTCTCGTTTTTGAGCTTCTTCTTGGCTCTCCTCCATCATCGATGCCTGGTAGTAATTAAATATCAATCAGTTCAAATATTAATTTCCTCCGTTAATAATTTTTCATACCTGGTCGCCGGTGGCATACAGGTGTGCCAACAGTTCTCCGTTGATGAAGTCCTTACAATTGTTGATGATGAGCATCATGATAGCCTTCGGTACCATGTCGCGAGTAGTTTTTGTGACAATCTTCATGTAAGAATCGACCAGATTACGGATGGTTTCAACCTGACGTTCCAGCTGTGGGTCGAGCGAGCTGGTCTGGCTAACATCGTTGGATTCCTATAACGAATACAGAACAAGTGTTAATCAGCTGCACAATTAGGATGTCTGATTCATTAGTGTTAGTAGGAAATATAACAAAATAAAAACGCTACTATAAACTACTCGATTAATATGAAGAAATCTGCTTTGAATACGTATAATGTTGTATATACACTATGAGAAATCAATTAATGAAATCAAGCCGTTACGTATAAACTGGATAAATTGACCCAGCTCGATTCCAGTAATTTTACATATTGAAATGACCTAGAGTATGACCGACACTAAATACGTACAGCTTTGCTGTCGATCAGAATAACCAAAAACTGAACAAAGATAAATGGAGGTTTGGTGTTCTTGGTATCAGATCATTATGCTGAAGTACGCTAGGTCCAAGTTGGGATGGGCCAGTAGGCCAAAACTTTAATTTCCTTCGTAAATGATGGTTTTCTTTTTCGAACTGCTATAGTTTTTCTATCAGATTCTTCTTACTTTTAAAAATAAGCTGTTCTTGCGAGGTAACATAATCAAATCATTCAAATAGGTTACTCGCCCTTGGCTATGAACTCATTCGGCTTAATGACCCATTCCGCCTAATGACATTGTTCGATCTAACGTATTTCGCCCTAATGATACAACATTTTTATTTCCAATATACTGCCGTGAATCGCAAGTCAGTCCCATATGCATTTTGGGCAAAAATGAGTTAATGACCGTTTTCGAGCTTTCTTCGGATGATCTTTCAGCTGCGTACAAAAAAATATATAGTTTGTTCAGTAAAATTGAAAAACAACACCAAGTCAGATTGTCCCATAATGAAATGTAATCGCAAGTCAGTCCCATTACGAACTTGTGCGCCCTCCGGTACAAATCCTAACACTATTTTAGCCAGTTTTATATTTTTCACTGTTACGTATTCACGTTTGAAACAATATGTGAAAGTTTCATGATGATCGCAAAAGTTTTGAATTCATGGCGATTTTTTAGAGTTTCGCATGGAAATCGAATTTGAAAACTTCAGAGGCCATTTTCTCAATGCCTACTTTTTACATATGGGACTGACTTGCGATTCACGGCAGTATAGACGTATTAACCCTTATGTGGCCGACAGGGTACCCGGGTACCCAGCGCCCATTTAAAAAGCACGGTGTAGAAAAAAGCAAAAAGTTTGTCGGACACATAACGGTTAAAGTTCAACTGCTTAGGTCAATAGCGTCAGGGTGTCTTTTGTGTTTGAAGAAGAGATGGGTTGTTAGTATGATAACCGTTGTTGCCAAACAGGAGGAAGATTTCGAAATTACTAATGTTATGTAGCGAATTTGGAGATATACTGCTAATACTGCTCCTGAAGCTGTTAACCCTCGAGCGATCGCGCTGTTATATTTTGTACAACACCTTAAAAAACATCTTGCTTTCTGTACTCAGCTGGCGGTGGTGGCGAACCGCGCGACTAACGGAACAATTTTTACGAGAACTTTATGTAACGGATACTTTTATCGCATTCAAAAGCCTGTGCGGTAGATATTATGGTTTAATCATGATAAAAAAAAACTTGAGAAAACATGCTACATATTATATGCTCCCGGAATCCGTAAGGCCGTTGTAAGGGATATCAGCAGGCTTTCAATGACTCAAACCTCACATAAACTAACGGAAACAGTTATTAATGAATTCACAAAGCTAATATACTAAGTAGCTGAAGAGAAACCGCACACAAACACATTGTTTAGTTAATGGTGATGCTCGACGTTGAAGTATGACACTGTTTTTGATGGACTTGGCCTGAGGGTGTAGCGATATTAGCATTATTTTTCAAAATGTAATACAGGTCGGACTCGATTATTCGGAGTAGGGTTCTAGCGCTTCCGAAAATTATATCTTGCAAACGGAATGCTGTAAAGAGCAGAAATTTTGACAAATCACTAATCAAAGTTGGCTTGATAAAATGCCTTAATTTCAGCTTTATAGAGCATTCTGTTTTCCAGATATATGCTTGAGAAGCATCAGAATCTGACTTCGGATAATCGAGTCCGACCTGTAGTGCAAAACTCAAGCGCTGATTTCAAATTACATTCACATTTTGATAATACTTTGTTTAAGATGTTCTAATTACTGGACAACACAGTGTTAAGTTTTTCGGGGAATCGTAATTTTACCTGAACCTTTTGTTGCTGTAAATAAATAATAACTATTATTCGATCATTACAAGGGCTAGTGAACAACATTTGGTTTGTCATGTAGAATGGATGTCCATTGAACACGCCACGGTTAAAAGTGAGCGAGAAACACCTAGGTATTATGATCATTAATGGCGCTCTAAGCACTAAACCGAACAGCGATATGTATTCTACTTTTTTACTTCTCATTTTTTTGTCTCATCCGATTCTTTATTACATGAGTTGTTTTTTTTCTCAATCTTGAATGAGAACACATGAAGATTTACCAAGAAACAGAATCTCACCTGAGCAGTGATTTTTTTTTTCCGTAATTTCACTAATGAGTTATCCATCTATGTACACTAGCAATAAAAAATTTGGGGTCAAAAACATGTATTTTTTTAGGCCCATATCTCCGCCAAATTACGATCAATTTCAAAACCGTAGGTCTCATTTAAAAATTAATATGCCGAAGAAACTTTGAACATAATTTAGATAAAACTTTTTTTCAGCAATTTAGATTTTTGACTGAGACACTCCCACGGTTACTGAAAAATATTTTTTCTTTTTCTTCTTTCCGGCCAACTAGCAACCACGCTCACCTCTACACCATCGACGCCGACAAAGTCATTTTTCGACATTTGCACGTGGACAAATCACGAGTACGTTGCCACTTCATCCAAAAGAAAATATATTTTTTTCAACTCGCAGCCTACACGGTAAAAAAATTACACGGTAAATTGGAACTACTATACAATCAATTCGATATCAATTTAATATAAATAAGAAAAGAACATCAACTACTTCCTCAATATTTATTAAACTGCCCTACAATTCACATTGGAGTAGATCATATCGAAACCTGATCATAAGTGGAAAAACTCAAAATGAATTATTTGGGTTTTCCGTTGTGTTTTGGCCAAGTGTAGTGTTCATGTAATCGTTTGACAATTAAGCAGTGTCCAAATCTTGAACAAGTGCCAAAGTTGGCCATTGTGGCGGCCATTTTGGGATTCTAACAAGTCTTGAACAAGTCTGTCCTTAAGCATTGGTGCAAATCGAAGTGATTTTCAGCTGACTTCTCCATGATCATCACTAGACTCAGGTGATTTGTTTTGATTCCCAAGTCAACATTGACAGCATTTCGAAGTGAACTGCATTACGATATCAAAGGTAAATGACTTCTGATCACGTGGATACGGATGATGAGTAGTTAAGGGATTTATCTCTTGAACAGAGCCTGCAGATTTTTTACCGTGTACTATGACATGAGGCACATCTTTGCATAGTGAAAATGGAACGTTATGTGTACGATGATGGTGTAAACATTATCAAGCGTTTGATATAATAAATCTGATTTATGCAATTCAGTATCATAATTTCAATTTTATATAACTTATTTCAGTATCATAATGGCCGTTTTTTCCGAACTGGTTCATTATGCAACTGAAATGAGTTGCATAATGAAAAATAGTTGTATAATCTTCATAATGCAACTCATTTGAGTTGCATTATGAATATTATGCAACTCAAATGAGTTGCATTATAAAAAATCATTGCATAAAATTTTGTATGGAACTCGTTTCAAAACTCGATTCTTTCAGCACTCTTCGTATTCATCCAACTCGGCAAGCCTCGTTGGATAAATGTACGACTCGTACTGAAAAAATCAACTTTTTGCAGCTAGTTACATAAATAACTATTATGTGGTAGAATGTTTTCTTCTCATTTTGATTGTTCAAAATGTTCATTGATAATTTGTCAAAATATTTATAAATTGTTTCAATCATTTGCCTTTTTTAGCACGACAAAAACAAATGTTGAGCAACGTGTTCAGTTTTGATTTTAAGTTTGAGTTATTGCAAAAACCGACCCGTGCATTAAAGAATCGGATGTACATGAAACGCTGTGTCGAAAGTGGTGCGCTTATTGTACATATTGTATTATGTTTCCAGTTCAAAACCGAATTAGCGACATTTTTTCTTTTACTTCCGCTGCTTTTGCCTTGCGTTAAACACTATGTAGGAAGTGGGGCGCTGTATAGAGTACCAGGGCCCTGTAGCATAATCGGGCTAATAATATTAGCTACAAGTTATAAGTTACAAGTACTAATATTATAAGTGCTAATAATTTGTGTTGCATAAAGGCTCAATTTTCCACTAATATTATTAGCACTTGTAATATTAGTGACCATGAAAATACAAGTTGTTTTGGTTCATTTACCTGTCAAAGTTCATCCGACAGTTCACTATTAATTTGAAATGGCAGTTCATGTTTGTTTATATTCTGCATTTTCCGCGTAACATCCGGAAATAACTTCGTTTATGCCGAAGTTTTGCATTCTTTATACGATAGATGAAGAAAATCATGTGCTGTTTGGATAATTTTCGACCGCTCTGACGAAATATTTTTTTACAAAGTATGGCACTGCAAGTACCTAGATTTTTAGTAAAATGTCCCAAAGATTTAATAGTACTGGTTGAAAAACAATGTATAAAGATTTAGCAACATGTATTATGCTTCTTGTTAAAATCCAAAGCGATCTGGGATGCAAAAATTGAGCTTTAACCTACTTTTATATGTCGCAACTCGATTCGAGTTAGTATATGTATATTGTAGCTCTTGATTAGCTTAATGATGCGCAATACAAGCAATTGATTCAAATTTATTTCGCATCTGCAACTTTACCTGTGCTTATGCAGTGACCATAATATATAACTTTACCAAGAACCTCCACACAAAGATGGGTATTGTAGAAATTTTGGAGAACTTGAGAGACCCAGCAGAAATTATATTTTTGATACAAAGTGTACATCAACGCAATTTTCTCTTCAATGAGTTTCGAATACATACTGCCAAATTTAATCGTCGAAAACTGGAATTAAGGTTGACATGTTAGATAAATAATATCTTTTGAGTTCATCAAAATGGTAAATCGATATATTCAAAACTAAATATGACTTCTGCAATACTTTAAATCTAACTCCAGTGAAGAGAATTGTCAGACAAAATAGGTACAAAACAAGCAACAAAGAAGGCGCGGTGATTAGTTTTTATCCCAACTGGTAACAGATAATGACATGATCTCGAAAATTTTTGTTGCAGACAAAACGGAAGCTGAATTTGTTGCGTACTTTTCAACTCGTGAATAATCAATTATTACTAACCCAAAAATCGAAACTTTTTGATGATCCATATTCAACAGCGTTGCAGTGTTTTCCAACTCGAAGTTACCGTTCGAAAATCACAATTCAAGGCTCAAAAATCTCTAAACAGGTGGTGCACGATCTTTGTCCTATTCTGTTCAAGTTGAGACAAACTTATGTCGCGTTGGGTAGAATGTCGCAACAAATTCAGGTGGCGACATTGTCGTAATTGTTGCGCGATGGTTGAGTTTTGACTCACTGGTAAATTATTTTACAAGACATTTGAGACTTGTAATCAAAAGTACAACCCGGGTAGAGCGAAATGGCAAATGAAGAGCAAATTTTACCATTAAAATAGAATGTTTGAATGGCAAAATTTGCTATTAGTTTGTTTGAAATAAGAGTTAAAATAACAAAAATAATAACTAAATTTCTATGACATAACAACTAAAGAATAACTGATTTTGCCATTGTAATAACAAAATAATAGCAAAAAGAATGTCAAAATAATAACATATTTTAATATGATGGTAAATTATGTTATTGTTTTGATGTTGTGGCAGGATAGTGTGATAGTAACATTTGCTATTATTATGTTTTTATACTATTTGATAATAACTCGTCAATTACAAGTTTTACAATGATAGCATATTTTGTTATTCATGTGTCATCCTGAGCTATTCATAAAAAACAAAAGAATTGCAAATTTAGATATGACGACAAAATATGTTATTCTTTAGTTATTGGTTTGTTATTCACCTCTACCCGGGAAGTCATATCTAATATTTTATACTTATAGTTTGTTTATGCAACATACACTTGTAAATTCTACTAATAATATTAGTCCAACCGACTTGTAGTATTGGACTTGTAACTTGTACTTGTAGTATTTTTATGCAACAGAAAATTATAAGTTACAAGCTACAAGACTAATATTATTAGTAAAATTTTCATTATGCTATACTGCCGTGAATCGTAAGTCAGTCCCATCTGCAAAAAGTAGGCATTGAGAAAATGGACTCTGAAGTTTTCAAATTCGGTTTCTATGTGAAACTTAAAAAAATCACCATGAATAGGAGGCTATCAGTGAAGTACTAGATTGAAAGTAGTGAGCTGGATTTTTGTATGGTGAGATGATCGATTCTCCATTTCTGCAATGAAAAGGTGCAAACAGCGTGGGTTATATGATTTCTTGCCTAATTTGATGCTGTTTGAGCAAAAGTTTGGGTAACTGTGTTGTTGTATTATTTATTTCTTGCAACTTCAACAACACAGTTACCCAAACTTTTGCTCAAACAGCATCAAATTAGGCAAGAAATCATATAACCCACGCTGTTTACACCATTTCATTGCAGAAATGGAGAATCGATCATCTCACCATACAAAAATCCAGCTCACTACTTTCAATCTAGTACTTCACTGATTGTCTCCTATTGAAAACTTATGCGATCATCATGAAACTTTTACACATTGTTTCAAACGTGGGAACGTAACAGTGAAAAATATAAAACTGGCTAAAACAGTGTTGAGTTTTGTACTGCAGGATACAAAAGTTCGTAATGGGACTGACTTGCGATTACATTTCATTATGGGACAATCTGACTTGGTGTTGTTTTTTTAATTTTACTGAACAAACAATATATTTTTATTCACGCAGCTGGAAGATCATCCTAAGAAAGGTCGAAAACGGCCATTAACTCATTTTTGTCCAAAATGCAGATGGGACTGACTTGCGATTCACGGCAGTACAGGCCCCAGGTGTACAATACAGCGCCCCACTTCCGACATTGTGTTTAACGTAAGGCAAAAGCAGCGGAAGTAAAAGAAAAAATGTCGCTAATTCGGTTTTGAACTGGAAACATAATATTATATCAGCGCACTCGGACATCGTATTTATTTATCATAAACCTTATTCGATTTAGTGCTAAAGCATCAATGGTAAAGAGAGACTAGGGTCTGGGACCATTTGGGTAGGAGCACCTATTTTGGGCACTTGCTGCTATAACTCAGTCAATGTTGAACCGATTGACTTAATTTTTGAGACACGATTACATACGCACAGTATCTAGCCATGTTCAAAAATTTAAGTCAATCGGTTTGAAATTGACTAAGTTATAGAAGAAAGTGCCCAAAATAGATGCTCCTGCCCAAATGGTCCCAGACCCTATAATCGGTTAAACTCATGAAAAGTCTCGAGAATTTGAAAATTACCGTAGCGTATCATTCCAAAGGAAGATCCTTAATACATCAAACAAACGCTTTAAATCTAGGATGTTAAAATGTCGTTACATGAAGCTGAATATCTACGAATGGTTGTCCGTATTTTTAAGGTGAAACAACCTTGAATTATCAAAAGCGCATATCTGAAGCACCAAATGACGCATTGCACTTATTGGATTTGCACTCTTGAAAATTCATGGGGTGGCTTCGCTATATTATCACCTTAAGGTGAAGATATGACGATTTTTTTTTCAATAGTATCTACAATTTTGAAGAATAAAATGACGATCTGCACTCAAAATTTGATCGATTGGTCATCTCCAACAGTAACAGTTACACATTCTAAAAAACAGCTCGTACACTCTTCTAGATGCGAAATTTCAATATTTCTTGTTTACCAGGTCACTAGTAAACCTAGCTAGATTGCCGTACAATTTTTTTGCCAATTTTACGATTTTGCGGACGCAGGAGCTGATTTTGTGAATGTGTAAGTGTTACACATTTTTGGTGTTGTGTGAAGAATTAGCCTAAGTTAAAATTCACAAATAAAAAGAAATTTTAATGATATTACTTAATTTATTTTAGCCTAATTTTACCCCTTCTAGAGAGTAAGTATGGGCGCCTAACGTTGAAATTTACATCAGTTTTTCTTAAACAATGATTTTTTTCAACACTGTATGATTGACACAGGTTACATCCATCGTTTAGGTCAATGTTAGTTTTTGAGCGAAACAACTTTCTTCATTTTTGGCCCAAAGGTACCCGCAGGCCCAATGTCACCCCGTCTGACGGTACACATCAACATTTTATCTGAATTCGGTATTTTTTTTACTGAATATTAGTAGAAAAAAATACCAACCGCTCATTACTTGAGATTTTGGTAAAAATTGCCGAACGCGACTACTGCCCCCACTCGCATAACAGTCCCATTTGTAAAAATCAGGAATTGAGCGGCTTTTGGAACACGAGTGACTGCTGGTACATTGAAAGTAGTCGCTTTCTGAACTGCAGCACATTTTGAATAGTATTTACCTTTTTAATAATTTTATTGAAAACTAGCTGTCGTATTTGACATGCAGTTCTGGAGGAAATGGCCCGCAAAATGGAATTTCAAATTTTCCCGAATGTGTTGCTTTTCCGGTCGATATTCGCAATTATTTGCTTCGTACGAGCACTTCGGAGCCCCGTACGAATGTAACAGTGAAAGAATAATAATATATTGCAGACTACATCTCAAATTGGACTATCACACTTTTTTTGGTACGCCTAAAAAGTGTGATAAAAGTGCACATTTGCATCGGATCGTCTCGACGTCTTCGGTGCACTTATTCCTCCATTTACAAGGAATAAGTGCACCGAAGACCTCAACTCGATCCGACGTGTCCTTGCGCTTCAATCACACTTTGAAGGTGTGTGCACACTATTGTGTCAGTCCAATTTGGGGTGCAGTCAGCAATAAGATGCAAAAAGATATGATCGTAACAGCCCAGAACAAATGGTTTTCAATTGGCTTCTTTAGTGGTGTTGGGATAATTCCATATTCACAATCTACATGCCAAACTGAGCCGAAATCCAAATTTTCATGAACTTTGGTACCCGGGAACCTATTTAAAAATCGATTTAAAGTTTTTATGGGAGCGATTTGTCGAATCACCCCTCGTCGCATTTCGTACTGGGCGGAGCTGTCAAGCAGTTGCCCAGCTGTCAAAAGGTGATTTCAAAAAATCTTTTTGTAATTGAATTTAGGTATCAAAATAAAGTTTTAAAAATCTGAAAAAAATCATACTGGCTTATAAAAAGGTGCTCTTTCGAATAAAATCAAAAAATCAATATATTATTCTTAATTTAAAAACCCAATTCATATTGGCGCCCAAAACAACTATTCAAAATTTGGATGCGATTGGTTGCGTCCTATATTCCACATTGCGATTGAATGTTGTATGGGAAAACTTACTCTTTCGCATTTTTTCTGATAAGCAAGAAGCGACTGAAATTATTTGTAAACTATGTAACCGGCGATATCAAAATACAAAAAAAAAACACAGAAGAGGGATACGGTAGAAATCCTCTACACAGAGATGAGCGGAAGTTACATATGTCGATTCGGCAACGCTGTTTGTTTACAACAGCTTCCATCACTTGCCACAAAGCTAGATGTTCAAACTTTTTGCGTGACTTTGTTGTGGTGCAAGTTGTTTTGTTTACGTTTGCTAATTATATTCGAACTTTTTTTTTCCAAATTTGGAAAAAGATAACAGCGCAATCGAAGAAATCTGAAATGCATTGCAAAGAATAGCGCGAATCAAATCGCCAGAAGTGAATCAAGCAGCAAAGATGAAAGTTTTTTCGAGAAGAGCAGCGACAAAAGTTTCTGCATGAACATGAGCAACAAGCAGAATTAATTAAATATTATCTTCGTACTAAATTTACATATGCCATCAAATTCTCGATAATAAAAATAAATATTTGTAATATGTTTACTGTCGATTGCAATACCGTTCAAGCACGCCTTTCAACAAACGATAAACATGTTCATTTGGCTCACACTTTGACAGTTCTCTCTGCTCGATTGGCTCACAATTGGCCTCCGCACATCTCTATAATGTTAGGATTACTAGGATACGGATACATCGACATAAATTTGCACACATCTTCTTCTTCTTGGCGTAACGTTCCCATTAGAGTGGAGCAACGTTGTATTGAAAATTTGGAATTTAATCGCATCATCCCAGAACACACCTTTTTCGAACCACATTAGCGTCCAGAACAATTGTGCAACATTTGGGAGCGATTGGTATTCCGCATTCCGCATTGCAGTTGAAATTTTTATGGGATTGAGTATGGGTAAACTTATTTTTTTGCATTTTCTCATAAAAGGCTTGAATTTATGGTATTGCCTTGGATGTGCCGTAAAACTTTGTCGAAGACCACAAAGCGATTCGACACTTGTGAAAAAAAATATAGCAATTGGTCCTTAACAATCGGGATTTTAAATTAAGAAAAATTCAATCATTTTTTATTTCTAAACGAAAGAGCACCTTTTTCTGAGCCGCAATGATTTTTTTCAGATTTGTAGAACTTTATTTTGGTATCTAAAATCAATTTCAAAGAGATTTTTTGAAATCACCTTTTGACAGCTGGGCAACTGCTTGACAGCTCCGCTCAGTACAAAATTCGACGAGGAGTGATTCGGTAAATCGCTCCCATACAAATTTCAAATTGATTTTTAAATAGGTTCCCTCCAAAAGTGATGAAAATTTGGATTTCGGCTCAGTTTGGCATGCACATTCAGAATATGGAATTATCTCAACACCACTGAAGAAGCCAATTAACATGTAAAGGAATAACATCGATAATAAAATTTCAATTTTGGTCTATATTGCCAAGCGAATAACTTTTTTCACAAGCCTCTGATCAATTTGCGATCTTCGACAAAGTTTTCCGGCATATCCTAGGCAATATGTACTTTCACGTCATTAGTTATATGGTCTTAGATAGTAATCCTATCCTAACGAACATGTTTATTGTTTGTAGGAATGCGTCGTTCGAACGGTATTGAAATCAGAACTAAACAAATTATAATTTATTTTTAATATCGAAGAATTGATGGCATATTAAAATGTAGTAAAAAGATAATAATTAATTAATTATGCTTTCAAGAACTCATGTTCATGTAGAAACTTTTGTATCTTCTCTTCTAGTAAATCCTTTTATTACTACTGCTTGATTCACTTCTACCGATATGATTAGCGCTACTCTTTGCAATGTATTTCATATTTGCTCGATTGCGCTGCTATATTTTTTCCAAAATTTCGGGAAATAAAGCTCGACTATTAATTAGTAACTGTAAACAAAACAACTTGCACTACAACAAAGTCACGCAAAAAGTTTGAACATCTAGCTTTGTGTCAAGTGTTGGAAGCAGTTGTAAACAAAGCAAACAGCGTTGTCGAATCGTCATATAAAACTTCCGCTCATCTCTATATAGAGGATTTCTAGTCTCAGACCTTTTTTCAACTTATGAGAAAAACGCAAAAAAAACACGTTTTGGGACGAACTGTCATTTTATCGAATGAACTCTCATTCTATCTTCAGAATTTAAATTTGTTTTGTTTATTTAAAGCTAGAATGACACTCATTGACCAATATCAAATATTTGACCACTTTTGACAGTTAAATTTTATCCAAGGTGTACCGGTCAAACAAAAATATTTGCCACTTTCGAAAAACGAATAGGGACAAACAGAGCCAAACAACTTGCCGAAATTTATCTGTCAAAAGTGATCAAATATTTGGCGTGTGGGAAGAGCGTGTACGAGCACCATAACCATCACAACAAAGGAATTGCATCGCAATAAAATCAAGTTATAGGGTAGAAGCTTCAGTTTTGGCCAGTCCGGAGTTTTGGCCATAGTACGGTATTGAGCCTATTGCGATCTAAACCGGCGTAAATTTAATTTTTACTAGTAGATCCTAATACAATATGATGATTACAGCTGTGAAAACCACACATTTTGATTAAAAACTGGAAGAAAAAAATATATTTCCTTAAAAAATCTGCTCCCATATATCTATTTTGGCCAGGGTGCTTCTAATTTGGCCATTCCCATAAGAAATACACGTGATTGGCCAAAATAGAAACCAAACTTAACCCTTTCCTTCCCACGACTTTGAACGACTATATCTATGCCAAAAAAGCGGTTCCGAAAAAAAGTGGTAGAACAAAAATTATTGCAAATTGGCTAAATTTTTCGAAATCAATGAAAAAAAATTTGGTTGTAAATCAATAGGTTTTTGATTGTTTATCAATAGTTCAACTATTGAAACAAGTAGTTAGTAGTTGTGTGGGAATTTAGCTGATGGTCCTCGATGAGAATCGCCCAGCGCAGCGACCCGATACACTGCACGTCCGACGTGGTCGAACGCTGACCAAAGATAGTGATGTCGCAAATTAATCGATTATCCCAACTAATCGATTAATCGTTCAACTAATCGATTAAATTTTAATCGAGTAGTGCCTTACTCGATTATTCCGATAATCGATCATTTGTTTCGATTATTTCATCGATTATTTAAAAAAAAGTGTTACAGAGAAACAGTCGTCATACTCTGCTCGCTTCCCATCGATCATCTTTTCTACACTAGTTTGTGTTATGGCAGGGGTTTTCAGGCCTTTTGTCTCGTGGTGCACTTTTTGTCGACAAACTGCCACGCGGTGCACTTGATCAAAAATATTAAAAGATGAAACTTGCAGCTTGCCAGTGTACTCTCTCACGTCGCAGTAATTTTGACAATGACGACTTGTGATTATTTTTTTATTAAATTCTTATTGCAGTTATGATCTGGTGAACTGTTGTGGCTTTCTCAGTCTAAGAGCATTGAAACGGTTAGTTTGGCATAGCCCGACGTTTCGGTCCCGTGTATTGGACCTTTTTCAAGGGATAGGCAGTCAACCGTCTCTCGTTATGCGGCTTTTGAATGCAGTTTGAGAGTTGGAGCTTCTTGTAATGCCATTTAACATAAAACACATAAATTTTCCTTGTACTTTTTGGGACAATTTGCACTGCACACTACAAATAACAGCGAGCGACAGTGCAAACTGTCCCAAAAAGTACAAGGAAAATTTATGTGTTTTATGTTAAATGGCATTACAGGAAGCTCCAACTCTCAAACTGCATTCAAAAATCGCATAACGAGAGACGATTGACAGCTTATTTCTTGAAAAAGGTCTAATACACGCGATCGAAACGTCGGGCTATGCCAAACTAGCCGTTTCAATGCTCTTATAAGACTATAGACTGAGAAAGCCACAACAGTTCAATCGGAGACGAACCAGCCTCGGGCTGAAAGTCTCGATAATAAAGCTAATAATAATAATAAAAAAAAACAGTTCAACATTTTCTCCCAGTCGTATACCTCCTCCAAAAAGATATGATCTGGTTTATGGTTAATTTAGTGTCTGGTTAATATCCAAATCTCAGTGGATACTTGGCTGGATCCCTAGGTAACTGGTTATATTTTTAGTTAAATATTCTTTTTCAAAGATATCTAAGGAGGTTAGTAAGAAAATCGTTAAAAACAGATCGGTTTTCAGGTTATTCGTGGTATACTGCCCATGATCGCATAATTGTCCCATATGAATAGGAAACCCAGCAAATATAGGACTGATATGCGATCATAGGCAGTATATTACTTCAGTGATAATTAAAAGATCATTTTCCAAATTCTTAGACATATTAACTGAAATTTGGAATTCTAGGGAATACGTTCTGCCATAATTTGTAAGATACATGTATTTTGATTTTTTGGATATCCTTGATAGATTGATTATAATTGTTTCATAACTAAGGAGACCCTAGGCATTCATAGGAAATTCACTAAAGAATTCATTATGCATCTGTCTGCTTACCGAAGAGCCTCGTTGCTCCCATTTTCTTCAAGGTTTCCTAAATTTTATATTTGAGATACAACAGTCATAAAACAGTACTGTCTGTCAATTATCCATATTGTTGGTCGATTTACTAATCTAATATTTTCTGTTCAAAACTGTCGCGGTGCACTTGGCAAGGTTTTGCGGTGCACCAAGTGCACCGCGGTGCACGATCTGAAAACCGCTGTGTTATGGGATAAAAAAGAACTGGGGTTTGGGACCCTAGAAGTGCCATTGTGAAAGAATTTTTGAAAAATATTGGAACGGGGCTTCACAGTTTATGACCAACGTTTGCATGGGAAACTTGGGGAGTTCAATTGATATGTTGATTAGAACGTGCATATATTTAGGCGCTTTCGAATGCTCACAGCTTTTTAAAATAACATTTGCAGGGTTTTCTTACAATTCTCAATGTTGTCTGGATCAGGCAGAGCCAAAGCTTTGATTGTTTTTTTTCCAATTCATTGCCACTTGTTCTTGGTAAATCAATCATAATAGAATCTAAATCTGGTTTTGAACCTTTTAACAAAGCGTAGTTTTACGAAATGGAATCATTTCTGTAAATTGGAACAGGACTACACCAATAAACGCCTAAACGTATGTAATTCCATTGCAGAAACATGTCCCGTAAACAATCTGCTCTACAGCAACGTTCTGACTATATTTTCAATAAATGGCCACTTATTTTCGGTAAATCGATCATAGTAGATTCCAAATCTGGCCTTGAATCTCTTAATGAAGCGTGTTTTTATAAATTGGAATCATTTTTGTAAATTGAGACAGAAATCTCCATACACCGATAAACGCCTTAAAGTAAGCAATGCCCATGTAATTTCAAATAGATAGAAAGATAGAACTGTTGTGTTAAAAATTTGTATAAAAACTTCGAAAACAACTTAAATAAAGGAAACTTATTATGCGTAGTATATAATCATATGTTAATGTACCATAAAAATATATATTTTTCATAAATAGGGGGATTAGGGGCATAATGGACACCCGGGGCGAAATGGACACCCCTGTTTTTGGCGAAACCGTTGACTTTTATGTTAAACTTTTAATGCATAAGAGTAAAGAAACAAGTCATGGGCCTATTTTTCAAAAGTACCATTTATATTGTTCCAAAATATCCAAAATATCGTTGAAATTGAAATATGTTTTTTTTTATATGGTGAAATTCTTATAATTTCGTAGCAGCAGCAAATAAGGTATTATGAGTGTTGGAGTGTGTCCACCATAAAAACAATTGATTTGTTACCTTATCTACATGTATACGCAGATTTAGCAATGGATGAAGTATTTTATTTTTGATCAGAATTTACTAAAAATAGCAATTTCAATGTTGCAGTCGATTCGGGGCGAAATGAACACCGGCTATTACGAATGGATGTACGAGCATTGCATACTGTTAGGCGTTTTAGAGAGTTTGGAAAAAATCATTCCGATTATTTTTGCCTAAAATTTGTTTTATTAACTTTGATGATATGTAAACTCGTCTAAGATGGACATTGATCTCCGTAGGCATATGACTTAACTGATCGATGTAATCAAAGAATTAGCATAAAATATGTAGGGGTGTCCATTATGCCCCGATGGGTGTCCATTTTGCCCCGTACCTTTCCTGCCAGCCC
The DNA here is from genome assembly GCF_035046485.1 of Aedes albopictus. Lineage (NCBI taxonomy): Eukaryota > Metazoa > Arthropoda > Insecta > Diptera > Culicidae > Aedes > Aedes albopictus. The sequence goes on from NC_085138.1 coordinate 204,510,394, forward strand.
CAAAAAAACACACGATTGAAAAATCGTTACTTCTTCACAATAAAGACATTCTACCTGCTGTAAATGATTGAAATACGTAGGAAACAAGTAAAAGTTGTAAGCCAACTGATAATATGTTAAGTTTTTCTTCGTTATACAGGTCTAACGTACCCGTTTGCTTAGGGTGTCCATTATGCCCCTAATCCCCCTACCGTAATCGGGGTAACATTGATCGAAATTCACGATCTTTCTTTAGTAGTTCTCTTGTAGAAGCAAACGTTACATGTTTTATACTTTTAAAACAAGTACTGGCACTCTTGGTATGTGTCAGACTACTTTAAAAAGTACGTTCAAAATTTTTGATTTTGTTGATATGGGGTAACATTGATCATGACAGTAAACAATGTTCGTTTGTGTTGAAAACACCCTTATTAACTAAATTCGGGGTCCCTGATTTCGAATATGTTCTTACAGCTTACCTACTTTTCAAGTTATTTTAGGAATGAAATCCTATAAACCAAGAATAACGCCTAAAGGTAGGTAATTACTTAGGTAGACTAATCTTAATAAATCGTCTATTTAATTGAAAAGGAGCACTTTCATAAAAGTTTTGTTGATGAAATTTAGCTCTGACATGTCATGTTCAGTTAATACAATGATTTCGAACCTCAAATGTATCTAGATTTCATGACATAACATGAATGCTTCAGAATGTATCTCAATGCGTTGCGAAACACAATTGAGAAAAAATCGATTTATTTCATTGAATCGATTTCCATGAGTTCCATATCATTTTGTAGCTAAACAGTAACAGATTACGGAAAACCATTGGTGAGCAAAAACAGATTCAATAAAAATTGTTTGTTGGATCATTTCATTAGGTGGGCTAAGCCGATCAAAGTTACCCCGCTGATCAATGATACCCCGTTTCACGGTACCGTAATAAGCTTTAACATTGAACTGCCAAGTTTTCGCATTTTATTTTGTGTTTTCCAGTTGTTTCAAACTATTCCGTTCTATACAAAACGAGATTCAGGTAAATTTCATGAATTATAGAAAACGAAGGTGGAATGAACATTTTGGGTTGTGTTGGGGTAAGGACCGCCTTGAAGGTGGGTAGGACGAACAGTGTTGGATTTAGTTAGCGCCATGAGAACCACACTAAATCCACACATTATTCATAAATTGAAATCTAAGGAGTACAAAAATCATTGCAGAAGCCGTGTGAAGCACATCATATTGATTTTTTGTATAATAATTCATTATAGGGGGATTAGGGGCATAATGGACCCCCGGGGCGAAATGGACACCCCTGTTTTTGTCGAAACCGTTGACTTTTATGTAAAACTTTTAATGCATAAGTGTAAAGGAACAAGTCATTGTTCTATTTCTCAAAATTATCATTAATATTCCTTCTAAATAATGAAAATATCATTGAAATTGAAATATGTTTTTCATATGGTGGATTTCTTATAATTTCGAAGCAGCAGCAAATAAGGTACTAGGGGGATTAGGGGCATAATGGACACCCGGGGCGAAATGGACACCCCTGTTTGTGGCGAAACCGTTGACTTTTATGTAAAACGTTTAATGCATAAGTGTAAAGGAACAAGTCATTGTTCTATTTTTCAAAAATACCATGTATATTTCTTCAAAATAACCAAAATGTCATTGAAATTCAAGTATGTTTTACATATGGTGGATTTCTTATAATTTCGAAGCAGCACCAAATAAGGCATTACGATTGTTTGAGTGTGCCTACCATACAAACAAGTGAATTGTTAGCTTCTCTACATGTATACGCAGATTTAGCAATGGATGAAGTATTATATTTTGATCAGAACTTACTAAAAATAGCAATTTCAATGTTGTAGTCTATTCGGGGCGAAATGAACACTGGCAATTACAAATGGATGTACGCGCATTGCATAATGTTAGGCGTTTTAGAGAGTTTGAAAAAAATCAATCGGATTATTTTAGCCTAAAATTTATTAAATTAACTTTGAAGTTATGTAAACTCGTCAAGATGGAGTATTATATCTGTGGTATTGATCTCCGTAGGCAAATTACTTAACTGGTCGATATTCTCAAAGATACAGCATAAAATATGCAGGGGTGTCCATTATGCCCCGATGGGTGTCCATTTCGCCCCGTACCTTTCCTGCCAGCCCCAAAAAACACACGGTTTTCAATTCATTATTTTTTCTCAATAATGCCATTCTACCAGCTGTGAATGGTTGAAATACGTAGGAAACAAGTTAAAGTTGTAGACCAACTGATAATATGTTAAGTTTTTGTCTGTTATACAGGCCAAACATACTCATTTGCTTAGGGTGTCCATTATGCCCCTAATCCCCCTACACGTGTTTGAGTGTGTCCACCATAAAACAAATAAAATGTTAGCAGATCTACATGTATACGCAGATTTAGCAATGGTTGAAGTATTATATTTTTTATCAGAACTTACTCAAAATAGCGATTTCAATGTTGTAGTCGATTCGGGGCGAAATGAACACTGGCAATTATGAATGGATGTATGCGCGTTGCATACTGTTAGGCGTTTTAGAGAGTGGAAAAAATCAATCCGATTATTTTAGCCTAAAGTTTATTTATTTAACTTTGATGTTATGTAAACTCATCTAAGATGGAGTATTATATCTGTGCTATTGATCTCCGTAGGCAAATTACTTAACTGGTCGATATTATCGAAGATACAGCATAAAATATGGAGGGGTGTCCATTATGCCCCGATGGGTGTCCATTTCGCCCCGTACCTTTCCTGCCAGCCCCAAAAAAACACACGGTTTACAATTCATTATTTCTTCGCAATAATGACATTCTACCTGCTGTAAATTATTGAAATACGTAGGAAACAAGTTGAAGTTGTAAGCAAACTGATAATATGTTAAGTTTTTGTCTGTTATACAGGCCTAACATACTCATTTGTTTAGGGTGTCCATTATGCCCCTAATCCCCCAAGGAATTGGAATTTTCACAAAATTTCAACAACAGCTTGAAATTGAATACCGTGATTTCGGGTGAAATTGATCAATTTTTGACGAATAATTTTTGAATACTTATCGATATGGTTAAATTCAATGCTTTAAAACAAGTACGACCATGGTTTTCATCAGTCAAAGAGGCTGATAATTCTACTGAAAATCATTTTATTACAAAAAAAATCATTTGAAATAAAAAATCATAAACTTTACTTTCGGGGTGAAATTGATCAGTCAGTGAAATGTTGTTGTAAGTGCTGAAAATATTTTTTCCACCTGAATTAACCACCCCGGAATGCGAAAAATTATGCAAAACTTTTACAAGTTTACTATTTTTTTATTATTTAAGTTTAAAGTTTCATAAATCTAAAGAAAACGCCTAAAAGTATGCAATTGCCATACTAAATGTTATTTTTTCCAGAAAAGTACAATTTTAGGCATAAATTTCAATATTAATAGAACTTTTGATGACGAAATCGGGTTAAGCGAATACTTGGCAGCTAGGAACATTCATTAGAACATTCATTACATGTGCGATACAGCTACGGTAACAAAAGTTTGAAAGTGTCTTTGAAGTTCTCTTAACACGCAATTTCGTAAAATATTGAATTTTATACAGAAATATGTGACTAATTGGTTGTAAAACATGTAAACTCATCATTCAATAACTCTTGAGCCAGACTGTGGTCATTTTTTACAAATTGTTTTAAGTTTAAAGCGTTATTTTTAACAAATAAAAATGGCCCTCACGTCGATCAATTTCACCCCACTGATCAATTTCACCCGAAATCACGGTACCAGACCATTGCATACTGTTAGGCGTTTATCAGGGTACGGAGGTTTCTGTTCTGTTCCAATTTACAAAGATTCAAAGCCAAATTTGGATTCTATTATGATTGATCTACCGAAAACAATCGGCAATAACCATCATTTAACACAATTAATGGCTTATTAGCTAATTTTCCAAACGTGTCCGTCTTACCCACTCTACCGGTCCGTTTCAACCGCACAGTTGAAAAACATAACTTTGGAGATCACTTTTTAATTACCCTAAAAGTCACAGGAAATCAAATTTAATTGCAAAATCGATTTGCACACTGTAAAGTACCTTAGTTTAAGTAAAATTTATGGGAATAAAATTTAAATTACCGCATTGTTAAACTGTCCTGAGTGTTTCCTAAGCATAAAAAATAGGCTATAAAAATACAAGCAGAACAGCAGATTACTGCAGTCTACACGTTGCGAAACAATATCATTCAGAAATGTTATCATTACATATTCAAGTTTGTTGATTTTCATACAACGCGATTTATAAGAAGGCAGTGGAAAAGTTGTCCATCTCAATTTACGTAGAGCAAAAAGCAAGAATTTCTTTTGTACTGATTCTATGTCTTCTTCATCAGTTTTCATAAATGGGGACCAAACAATACTACAATATTCAAGAATCGATCTCACATAAGAAATGTATAATGTTTTGAAAGTGTATGGATCGCGAAAGTTAATAGGTACCTACTACTAAATCGCTTTATTAACCCCAGCATGTTGGTTGCTTTAATGCAGCCAAAACGTAGCGGATCGCTGTACAAGCGATAAACCGTGCAAATGTTTAAGAAAATACTATAATAAAAATAATCGATTACCAGGAATAATCGATTAATTATAAGGTACACCGGGGCAAGTTGAAACGGGTGGGGCAAGATGAAACACGAAGTTTTGAAATAGATTTCGACACAATTTGGAAATTTATTCTTCGCTAAAGGATTACTTGAATTAAAAACTTTGTGTTATGGTGATCAAATGGTTTATCATCATTAGAAAACATCATGTTAACCCGCTGTTTCATCTTGCCCCACCCGTTTCAACTTGCCCCGGTGTACCTTAGCCGATTAATCGACATCGGTAATCGCCATGGCAAAACATAATCGATTACCGACTAATCGATTATTTGAAATTTTGCGACATCACTAACCAAAGAAAGAGGAAGAGTCGTGGCCTGCTGTGATGTCATCAGCAGCTATCACTCGATAGCGTGGGCGTTACCCCGGGTGAGGAATGTGCGTGCGTTATCCGTTGTCTGTTGACATATTGGGGGATAAGACTCTAAACACACTGAGAGATGCTTATTGTCAGACCTATACCACACATTCCCTTTCTTCCCTCAAAACGAGAAAAAAATGCTCCTACCTAGGGATTTCACAAATGTAAAGCATGACTGCCTTTTTCACTGAAAATTTTCTTTGCTTCGCTGAATTACATGAGCGTTTTAGCGAAGGTTTACGCGATACAGCACATCCTTAAATTCCTCAATAACACACCAAGAAATCTGTCAACATTAACTTATAACACAAAGCAAATGCTCTATTTGCATGACATTAATGCAGTCACACAACTAACGGGTAACTGCCGTCAAATATCAGAATAACCAACTGTCCGGCGACTGTTGTCATAGTTATTTCTTTGTCAACGGATCTTGCCTCGGACCTTCGGCGTAGAAACCCAAAAGTGGGCTTAAAGCTTTGAGGTTGGCGAACAATATAAAGTCATCAATTACAGTGACGATTCGTTCGTTGAGAGCTCGTTAGATGGGCTGTCTCGATGGTTGAATGTTCACTGGTTGGGGCAAAACCCAACTAAAAAGCACTGTCGCTGGCAAAATAGATGTCAAAACGAGTTTGACGTCTGACCGCCGTCGCATCACAGCTCCTGTATACAGAACGTTTACGCAAGTATGTGAGTATTCCGTGACGTATTTCTCGTCACTTGCGTGTGTCTAGAGCATTTTGATCAGTTGTCAGTTGCCCCAACGAACGAACACGATTCGCTAATCGGGGCGCAGTCGTGACCCAACCAGCGAATCCGGACTGTAAAAGCGCCGTCATATTGCAATACCTTTTTTCGTGTTTGAAAACCAATTTTATACGATTTACAATAAATTTACGTATCTATTTCTTCATACATCAATGCATTTTCTCGCATTATAAGTGCAGGAAACTTAGGGAATCGATCAGCTTAACGATCCAACTATATATTTAGTTAGTTGATAGTGAAAAATAGTCCATTACGCAATGTAAGTGATCAAACATATGACTAAACTACTAATTCATAATACCACTAAACCACCCGGATAAAAACTAACCATAGGGTGTTTGGTGAAAACCATTCCTGCACCATACAGTGTACCAGCTACAATAAAGTGTATTGTGATGAAATGGTTCGCTTAAAGCTTTGTACATTGTAGCTACTATACATTTACATTCGATTTTTATGTAACAATATATTATACTGATTTTCTTACGTTTGAACCATTCACTTTTCCGAAACATTATTTTTCCGTGCATTTTTAATTATTTATTCAGTTTTAGATTTTTTTCCGTGCTTTATTTTGTCGATGTTTGTTACTTTTTTTATGCAAAGGAAAGGAAAAAGAAAAAAAGTGATGAAGTTGAAACATCAATTTAAAGTCAATAAAATGTTTAAATCAGTGGTTAACCAGATGTCCTAAGAACTGCAGATCCAAGAGATATGGCGGGCTAGGTATGTAGAGTGCGATGAGAGAAATACGAATGTAGGTCAACCCGGAAAGACGCAGGTCAGATTACCGTAAATCAGTGGATGAATTCAACACTATTCTTTCTGTATTTGCATTTAGGAGAGTTTTCTCCTCTTCTCTCATGTGAACTTGCCTTCGACCACAATAGAATCAAATGCGATTGACAAACTTTATCTTTTGACTATTTATTTTGACGTAGAGCCATCTTTAACATATGGACTGCACTGAACACTGAAATAACTTCTAATATAGATTCGCCTGCAAATTCGCTTTTTAACCTAATTTATGTTTGAATCGAACTTGACAGTTTTCTCAAGAGTTGTTATGTATTTCTAACTTAAGTCAAACTGGAGCCTCAATATTGCAATAACGGTTAAGCACGCTGTAATTGTACTTATGTACCTCGTCACCCACTTCATGCAACTACATTAGTGGTCTAATAACACTTAGCGCGCTCGGCATAGTTCCATCATGCCGCTCAAAGTGTTGCCACAAATAATGTTTAGTTTGCAAAACCCGGTTATCTGGCTGGTGGGGCATGGGAGCCTAAGCTTCAGCTGTTAATGTAATCAGAGACTACTCAGACTTAGACGTGGGCGATCCTATATATGAAGGGTTATCCAAAACGCTCTGGAGAATTCCCAAAGCGCATTCTAATAAATCTAGTAAGCCTAAGATACCATTAAAAGGAGGAAAATGACTAGATAATATAACAATATATGGTTTATGTAATGTAAAACGATACAACATAACAAAAGAGAACCATTCCAAAACCATTTAATTAAATGTATAACCAGTAGTGAAATTACAATTAAAAACAATTTATTTACGGTACATTTTATTGTTTGAAACCATTCATGTACCATACAATGTACGGTATATTTAAACCCACGTATCAGTATTTTGAACAATTCAATAACAATAAAATGTATGGTTTTGCAAAAAAAATATATGGAGAAAAATATTTTTTTATATTGTTACGATACTTAACAACCCGTATAGTATATTGTAAAAATCTTATTTACAATTCACGGTATGGTGTCATACATTACATCTTATTGTTTTTGTATTTTTATTTTTACAGTGGTGTCTATTGTAAAAATATGGTTCCAAATAGTACTGTTACAATACAACGTTTGGTTTTTCTACTGTATTTTTTATTCGGGCATTCACATCTTACTAGCAAAGCGATGACGAATGATATCACTGCTGTACCGTTCAGTCCAAACTTTGTTTCACAAAACAACTAATTTGTACACAAGTACTTCAAAAAGTTTATTCTTGACAAATGAATACTCCAGCTTGAACATGTTCGGAGTACTATTGTAACGGTTCTGGGATTCGAACACGGTCAATGATCCAAATTTCATAGAATGTATCTACTAGTCGATTACATTTGTCCTTTTGCCTCTTTAAGTCCAAAACCAAAGATTTCTCACGAGTTTTCTTGAGGCGCCGTCCCATTTCGCAAAATGAACACTAAACATTTCGACGGCGCGTCCGTCGATTCCTTTTTTATTATTCCAAAACAAAGTCAACCCAACCTGCGGTTTTGAGGCAAATATAACCTCGAATACAACACATGTGATTGTAACGATCTTCGCGGTGAGACTTCCGGTTCTTCAAAACCATTTCATTAAAACACGACGTTCTTCGAGACACGTTCCTCAGTCGCTATTTTGAAGTTCAAAATCAATTCGACGGCCTTCAAGGCACGTCCCTCTTCCCTTGATGCTCTTTTGCATTTCTCGACGGCCTTCGAGGCGCGTCCCCTTTTCCTTTTCTCGATAGCCTCCGAGGCGCATCTTTCTTTTCCATTTTTCGACGGCCTTCCAGACACGTCCCTTTTTGCATTTTTCGACGGCCTTCGAGGCGCGTCCCTCTTTCCCATTTCTCGACGGCCTTCGAGGCGCGCTCCTTTTTTTTGCATTTCCGACGGCCTTCGAGGCGCGCCCTTTTTTCGCATTTCCGACGGCCTTCGGGGCGCGCCCTTTTTTTCGCATTTTTCGACGGCCTTCGAGGCGCGCTCCTTTTTTGCATTTCCGACGGCCTTCGAGGCGCGCCCTTTTTTTTCGCATTTTTCGACGGCCTTCGAGGCGCGCTCCTTTTTTGCATTTCCGACGGCCTTCGAGGCGCGCCCTTTTTTTTTTCGCATTTTTCGACGGCCTTCGAGGCGCGCCCTGTTTTTCGCACTTTCGACGGCCTTCGAGGCGCGCTCCTTTTTTCGCATTTCCGACGGCCTTCGAGGCGCGCCCTTTTTTTTCGCATTTTTCGACGGCCTTCGAGGCGCGCTCCTTTTTTGCATTTCCGACGGCCTTCGAGGCGCGCCCTTTTTTTTCGCATTTTTCGACGGCCTTCGAGGCGCGCTCCTTTTTTGCATTTCCGACGGCCTTCGAGGCGCGCCCTTTTTTTTCGCATTTTTCGACGGCCTTCGAGGCGCGCTCCTTTTTTCGCATTTCCGACGGCCTTCGAGGCGCGCCCTTTTTTCGCATTTCCGACGGCCTTCGAGGCGCGCCCTTTTTTTTTGCATTTCCGACGGCCTTCGAGGCGCGTCTTTCGATTCCGAAAATCGAACTATCCGGCGGTCTTTGAGACACGTCTTTTAGCATGGCATACTGGAAAATCAGGTCATTCGGACGGTCTTCGTGACGCGTCTTTTATATTTTTCAATCCAAAACTTCTATTCGGTGAACGACGTGACACTCCTTTGCACATCTTGAACGAAAAAAAAAAAACAAACTCATACCTGCCGCTCCACCACGATCTGCATTTTTCAATCAATTTCACTTTTAATTTTACTTAACTGGCTGAGCGATTCTCACCTATGTTTGAGTTTATTGCAAAAAAAGTCGCAATAAAGCCTGGCAGGATTGCCATTGTGGGAATTTAGCTGATGGTCCTCGATGAGAATCGCCCAGCGCAGCGACCCGATACACTGCACGTCCGACGTGGTCGAACGCTGACCAAAGAAAGAGGAAGAGTCGTGGCCTGCTGTGATGTCATCAGCAGCTATCACTCGATAGCGTGGGCGTTACCCCGGGTGAGGAATGTGCGTGCGTTATCCGTTGTCTGTTGACATATTGGGGGATAAGACTCTAAACACACTGAGAGATGCTTATTGTCAGACCTATACCACACAAGTTGGATTAACCTTATGAGGTTATAACCATATTCTAAAAATGTTTGCATCATATTCATCTAATTCCGTTTGTCCGGAGATCATCGAAAATCGATGGTGCTCTAGAGCAACCATGGGAAGTAGAGGGTTAAGAATATGGCCAAAACTGCGGCAGAGCTTCTATTTTGGCCAGTGTCACTTTTAATACAAAAATCAAGTATTGACTTGATTTTTGTATTTTTCCTTCAAAATATAGATTGAAACCTTTTATTTGACGCATTGGTTGTTTTCATAGGATTATTGATTATTTTTTTTAAATGATTTCCCTTAGACTGGCTAAAACCGGTGCCCGCACCCTACTCAGAAAAATTAGCTTATTCGATTAGGATATAGAAAATAGCAATAATTTATTACCTAAACAACCCAATTTATTCATTGATTAATTAAAAAAAAAATGTTATGCTTAATGGTTTGCAGTAAAAAAATCCCAAAATAGCATATTGCGCCCTATAAATTGAGGTATTTTGGGAGAGACAGTTTCGCAGTTAATTGAAAACGAAATAGATCACATTTTTGTCCTCAACCTAAAAAATAAAACGGAACTGTGCATTTTTTCAACAAATGAACATACTATTCTATTAACTTTATAATGAAATATTTTCAACCTCTACTGATAGTTTGCTAAAATAATAAAAATTAATATCGGTTGCGATTCAGGAACTACAAATACGAAGGAAGCGATGTCTAATGACAAAAATAAATGAAATAAGGTGATAGTTCGAAGAAAAAAAAACTGCCAATTTCCTTTTAAATTTCATACTAACCTCTGCTCCTTCATCCTGTAGAAAATAAAACAAAGAAATATTTCAATGGAAATAAATTTGTTGATGATTTTACGTTTCACGCTGGAACTAGCTCTATCAACAGATCATTGAATGAATTGAACATTCGTGTTTAGAATGACATCTATGACGACAGATTGGAAGACCCAACATAAAAGATGTTTCATAGAACACAACAAAATGGTAACTCAAAAAAAACATTTTTTTTTCAGGCCACACATGTAAAACTGTTTGAAGCAAGTCAAAAGTCAGATTTGAAACAAATGGGCTCTGTTTGACATAAATGATAATATATCAATCCAGTCGAAACCCGGAATTGGGTGCGAGCGAAATTCGATTTTTCTCCAGATTGGGCGTGCGGCTAGCGGCACCAGTCGTCTAGGCGTTTCGTAAGCTTCGGGTTCAATTCCCGCTCAAGTCAGCGAAAACTTTTCGTCAAACGGAAAATTCTCCACCGGGCCACTGGGTGTTATGTGTGTTGTTATCCGTTGCCTAATGTTAGTGCTTGTTCAGTCTGTACAACCTCTGGTTGAAGACGGTGTAGTTATTATTATTATTATTATTATTTATTTACAACACTTTGCCATAGTAGGCATTCGTGTCGGGACGGTGTAGTGTCTTTTTTTAGTGATACGCTGTGTAGGTACTTCATCAGGTTTGCTAAACACCGCACCAGAAGTTAGGTCCGACGCATGGATTTGGAGAAAATCGAATTTCGCTCGCACCAACTTCCGGGTTTCGACTAGATTGATAATAGGGGAACTTATGTATTTTCTATAGTTTTGTTCTCTTCGGTATTGTTTTATTTAGTTTTTGAGCTTATTGGCCTCAAATCTTCCCCAACCACGCTGAATTGTACGACCTAGTTTCAGGCAATTTGACAGACAAAAACCCCTCATGACGAAGAGAACAAACCTGCAAATAATACCGGAAGTCACCCTATTTTTGTTTCGTTTGACAGGTCGATAGACTTATAAATTTTCTCCTTTCATCGATCCCGACAACTATTTTATGTTCTCGACGCCGGCTGCTTAATCAGCAATGTAGAAATCAATATGCAAATATCGATAGAGCAATATTGATATGTATATATTTTTTAAATATTCCCTTCAGGCAGGCGGCTGTGATCAAACGGCGTGATACCCGATGGCATCAGGCTTAACGTGTTAAAAACAGTAAATAGTACTTACATCTTCGCCGTTTGCAGACGTATCCTTCTCCGGGTATACACCAGCCCGTAGGAAAGATGCCTTCCACGAATCAACATCATCGGTGCTTTCGCATGACAACTCCAGTTGTTTGTAATCCTGCATAAGATTTTAATTTTTATAGAATATTCGGGAATTCAATTCCAGCCAATCGCGCTTAGTACCTTGTACACGTTGCGACCATCAGGATTGAACAGAGCAAACGTATGTCGACGAGACATGAAGCCCTGTTCGATATCTCGCAGTTTGAGTCCATCGAGGGGTAGCATGTACTTCTTTTCTTTTTCATCTTCATCCTTAAACCAGGAAATGCTCTCCGATGTTAAAACAAACCAATATGGTCGAGAACCACCTGCAAAGGAATGTGTTCGGAAAATTTAAGTGTCTTCAGAGTTGTTATACGGTACTCGGACGAAACTATTTGGGTTCTAATGAAATACCATCTGAATCGGAAATAGAAAATACGAAATACTAATACTTACCCTTCATTATTCCTAGATTTTGAATGCACATGTGACCCTTGCGTATCACCTGGTTTCCAAGACTGCGCGTGCCTGTTTTCGCTGCACTTTCCGTTTTGTTTTGAGCGCTAAAGGGCGGGGAGAATATCATAATAGTTACAGTGTATCAAACAATTGTCCGTACAGCAATTTTTTGGTCAAACTAATTTTTCATTCACATGTTTATAACTTTTTATACGTCAATCAAAAACGCAGAAATTTTAACCAATCATTGACCATATATTGAAGCTCAATTGGTAAAATTTTGAGCGAGGTCGAATAAGTTTTCTGAAAGTTATAGAACTTTTAGTAAAACTTATAAGATTTTTGAACACATTTTTAAAACATTATATCTGGAGATGAACCAGCATCGGGCTGAAAATCTCCCTAATAAAGCTAATAATAATAACATTATATCTCAATATGTACTCGTTGAAACTTTTTCAATCTTTTTTATGTTACAGCTTATACCTAAGGCTTTCATATGCAGCTTTTACGCAAAGGTGAATGGTCTACATTGTGACCTCGGTATTCTGGACCTGACGAAAGCATTCGATCAAGCAAGTAGGCCATATATTCTCAACCAGCTGTGCAAAACCGACCCCGGGCAACGAATGGTTAGCTGTATAAAAGAATTCCTTGGCGATCGCACCTTCGAAGTTCGTGTTGGTGGACAGCGATCCGACTCAAAATTTCAACAAAAGGGAGCGCAAGGGTCGGTTCTATCCCCGACCCTGTTTATCTTAGCAATGAATTCTATCTTCTCGTGCGTACCAAAAAACATTAAAATTATGCTTTATGCTGATGACATTGTAGTGGTTGCCACTGGAAAGTCAGCCAAACCGACCAGACAATGGCTCATTAAAGGGATCAAAGCAGTTGAAGCATGGGCAACAACAAGAGGATTTCATCTCTCCAGCAAAAAATCATCAATTCTTCATGTATGTCAACGCAAGCATCGTCATATACGAGCGTGGAACGTAGAACCCACGATACAAGGCGGAATAATTCAGACAGTACGTTATGCGAAAATTCTTGGAGTCACGATAGACCAGCGACGTAGCTTCTGTGGGCATATAAGGGAATTAAAAGAAAGTCTTCAGAATAGAATAAACTTCCTTAAGGCAATTTCTCGTAAAGCTTCCAGAAGTGTTCTGATACGAATAGGAGAAGCTATATGTGTCTCCAAGATGCTTTATGGGATCGAAATAGTCGGCTTGGCAAACACGAACAAACTAGAAAGCATCTATAACAACATTGTTCGGATAGCATCTGGAGTATACCCCACGACACCTACAGACTCTGTTTTGGTCGAAGCCGGATGTCTACCATTCGGCCATAAAGCAGCATTGACATTAAGTTCAAGAGCTGCCGGAATTATCGAGAAGAGCCACAAGTCACGGGTCTCTGTTCTACAGGAAGCAACCGACGGGATTCGATTACTAACAGGAGTTAGTATTCCTCAGATTTGTAAACTCTATAGAAACCACGACAGAATGTGGCTCGAGAGAAAACCATCCATCGACTGGTCTGTTAAGCGGAAATACAAAGTTGGAGATGCGCCTGTCATAGCCAAACAACTTTTTACTGGATTAGTTCGTACCAAGTATGCAAACCACACCCATATCTATGTTGACGGATCAGTTGGTGAAAACCAAACTGGATTCGCCGTAGTTGGTGAAAATATTTCATTTGAAAGACAACTTCCTCCTGAATGCAGCATCTTTACGGCCGAGGCGGCCGCATTGGCAAAAGCGGTTCTAATAGCACCCAGAAACAAACCTACTATAATTGTTAGCGATTCTGCTAGTTGTTTAGAAGCTGTACAGAAGGGAACGTTGAAGCATCCTTTTATTCAGGAAATCGACAAAAATCTGGGAAGCAAGAAAATAACATTCATCTGGGTTCCAGGTCACGTCAGCATACCTGGAAACGAAGCCGCCGACGTTGCTGCTAAAAGAGGACGAACAAAACGACTTCTAAAAGAAGGGACGCCGAAAGAAGATATAATGAAATGGCTTAAAAAGCTAATTCATCTGAAATTTGATAATGATTGGAATAGACAAAGCGAAGAGAAGCAGCTTAGGAGAATTAAAACAAATACCATCAGATGGTCCGATAGGCTCAATCGAATGGAGCAAAAGTGTCTCACTAGATGTCGCACAGGGCACAGTAGGCTTACAAAAGAACATGTTCTCAACAAGAAACCAATCCCAATTTGTAGCTTTTGTCAAAAAGAAATTAGCATTGAACATATTTTGGTTGAGTGCTCGCAATTGAAAACAATAAGAGATAAAGTAGGACTAGATAAATCAATTAAAAATGTTTTGAAAAACGATAAAATTTCGGAAGGCAAACTGTTAGCATTTTTAAGAAGGGCGAAACTATTTGAACTTATATAATTGTTTTTCACTATTTCAAGAGGCGAATGAATTTAAAATTTAAAGCCTCTATAATAAACGCAAAAAAAAAATATGCAGCTTCGTTTGAGCTTTTATATTCACTACAAAAAATATGAAAAATCTGTATATGTTCAGAGTATTATTTGGTAATTTATCATATTTTGATCAATAAAAGTGTCAAGTGTTTGCAACTTTTTTAAACTCTCTTAACCTTCCTTTTGCATCTCGTTGCCAGCAGCTCGCTGACATAGTGTACGGTTTGGGTCAAAAATGACCCTAATGCCAAAGGAGGGTTAATGTAATATTTTTATTCAGGACCTACTAAACTACATATGAAGAGTAGGTCCTATGCATTTTTCGTGCAGTTAATGCACTTTTATTGGTGGAAAACGTTTGGCAGATTATATGTGCAAAATATGGTATTTTTTATATCGTCAATTACCATCAGGGTACCAGATTCCGCTCATCTAAGGCCAGTTTCGCAGAAAAACATCATCTGTTGAATGACTGTTAAGCCAATTTGTAATGTTTTTCCATTTTCTGTTAGTTCAATCTAAGTGCAATCAGATATAAATCAAGACTTATGTAAAACTTTTCATAAAAGTATGATTTTATTACATCCGCTCACGAACAAATTTATGCCATCTTTTAAATAGACTTTTGCGGAAAAGTGCATTATTTTTGCAACTCTATGTTTTTACAATTATTTTTTTCCTGTTCCGTAGGAGTGTATAACAGGGATTAAACACACTGTGTACTAAAATCGGCAGATTTTACGCTTTTGACGTATTTTTTTGCGTGAGCGGTTATTGGAACA
Source organism: Aedes albopictus (assembly GCF_035046485.1). NCBI lineage: Eukaryota > Metazoa > Arthropoda > Insecta > Diptera > Culicidae > Aedes > Aedes albopictus. The sequence continues at coordinate 204,525,809 of NC_085138.1, forward strand.
CATGAAATTAGCTACAGCTTTTTTGGGCCCAATAGCCGCTCAAAAATATTCATTGTTTTGTTTTTAAAATTTATGTTATCCGGTAAATATTGCATAAAATGGCTTTGCTCTTGTCTAATTTATATTGTCCAAGAATATCAGCACCGAAAAGAGTGTATTTATGCGTGTAAACTTGATTTTTGCAACAGTGAGCGGCTATTGGGTCATGAGCGGCTACTGGTACACTGACGGTACATAAGCACATATTTAATACTTTTTGTAGTTAATATCAAACCTCAAACGTAGCTGCATATGAAAGCCTCAGGTTTAAGCTGTAACACAAAAAAAGTTGAAAAAGTTTCACCGAGTTCATTTTTTTTAAGTGATTACGGCGGTAGCAACACTGTGCTTATGTTCTACACCGCACCCTTTCCCTACATTTGCTTCTAGGAGCCTCTATTTTTGTTTCAACACACAGAAGTACGTAGGCGTGTGTGGCCCAAGTCGACACTGTTTTGGCCTGCGTTGAACAAAAATAGTTTTAATAAAAGTTACCCCTTTTTTGTCTTTTTGTCAATTTATTTTTTGTAGTATGGTCCATGTATTTAGTTAGATTCTTGTCAATTTGTCAGTTATTCGAAGTAGATCTCCAAGATAATAGTCAATTAAGTCATTCTGATCTGTTCTATCATACCAGCTTTAGTCTTTGCTATATTGAAATGTAGTTTTATTGGAAATATGTTGAATGTCGTTATTAAAATGAGAACTGGAACTGTGTCCTGCTAGTTGTTCCGTCATGCACATACATCATATCTTAATAATGCCTAGGAGATTAACAAAAACACGTGTGTTCGGTCAGATGTTCATTGCGTAGAAAGTCAAGGAAAATAGGTTTCTTTATTGTCAGTTGTTATGTAAGCTTCGCTTGAAGCACTTTCCGTGAGAACCCTGTCATATGTACACCAACTAATCCGTATCTTCGTACACAGCTAAATATTGTACTGTCAACCGGTCAAAAGCCTACGAGTGAATATTAAAAAATGAATAATAATTCTGTCTAGCGCATTGTTTTCTATCGGCCACTATTTTAGTCTAGTCCCAACTGCAAGCTTTTTTCCAATCTTAGCGTCAATCGTCTTCTAGATACTTCTAGATAGATTCATCGAATCAGTCGAACCCTATGTCAAAATATAGTCGATTCTGTGTCAAATTGTTTTCTTGATTTCGCTAATCGTTTTCTACTTCTCTGTGTTCATCTCTTGTGTCCTTAATCCTTTCCTTCCCACGACTTTGAACGACTATTTCTATGCCAAGAAAGCGTTTCCGAAAAAAGTGCTCGAACAAAAGTTATTCCAAATTGGTCAAAATTTTCGAAATAAACAAAAAAAAATTTAGTTGTAAATCAATAGTATTTTGATTGTTTATCAATCCACTATTGAAACAAGTAGTTGGGAGTTGGGTTTACCTAATGGGATAATATCATATTCTAAAAACTATTGCATCATATTCATCTGATTCCGTTTATCTCGAGTTCGTCGAAAATCGATGGTGCTCTAGAGCAACCATGGGAAGTAGATGGTTAAATTGTCATCGGTCCTAAACCCACAGAAACATTGAACTGAACTTCTGATTTTTTTCTTTTGGTGTCCTAACACCATCTAAGAGATAAACAAAAAAAACGCCAAGTTGGTCAGTTGATTGCAATAAAATTTTAAAATAATAAAGATTGCTTGTCTATTATGTATTCATCCCACTACAAATATTATGGAAAATATTCAAATTCATTGAATTGTCCTATCGGTCCTACCTAGATAAACCATGTCATTTTCTCAAGTGTAGCCTAGAAATGTCAACCTAGTCATACACAAGAGACGTTGTTCAGTTAATAAAAGCAGTTTTTTTTTTTTTTTTTTTTCCCTCCCCTGTTGGGGAATTTAAGCCACTGCGTCCAATAAGCTGAACTTTTGTGGCATGTCCCGTTTTGATATTCGCATCTAGCCAGCTAATTACCATGTGTCAAGTAATCAGCTTCTGCCACGACGCGTCGTCTCCCAGTCAGGTGCAATGGAATTAATAAACCCCAAGACCTTCCCAGGTTCTGCAGACCAGATCTCACTGGGTTGCAAGCAACCACTATTTAGAAATCTTTGCCTGCGCATGTATAAAGCACCACAACTGCAAAGCAGATGTTCCGAGGTTTCACGTTCCGTATTACAGAAACGACAGATATCACTCTGAATCTGGCCAATATTTTTCAAGTGATACCTGCTCGGACAGTGTCCAGTTACTAGGCCAGTGTATGTACATAGAGCTCTCTTGTTGAGCTCTAAGAGCTTTTTGGTTTTATAAGCGTTTGGTGTTATAAATCGTTTTGACTGATTGCAGTTTTTGACATCCATCCAATTGGATATCACTCTCTGCTCAGCCCAGCATTTCAGATCCATTTTAATTGTACAGTTTGATATTCCGCAGAATGGTTCTGGACCAACAAATTGTAAATTGGAACCACTTTTAGCAAGCTCGTCTGCCATTTCATTCCCTTCAATGCCGCAGTGACCTGGAACCCAGTATAAGTTTACTGAGTTCCCTTGGCACAGCCTGCGCAGTGAAAGAATGCATTCCCAGACAAGCTTTGAAGTACATTTGTAAGCGCACAATGCTTTTAGTGCAGCTTGACTATCTGAGAAAATACAAATATTTGCATATCTGTATTTTCTCTCAAGGCAGATATTTGCGCATTTCAAAATAGCAAGAATCTCTGCTTGAAACACCGTAGGATAGTGTCCCATCGCCACTGATGTTTGTATTCCAGGGCCGTAGATTCCTGCTCCCGTTTTTATTCCAACTTTTGAGCCATCTGTATAGAATTTGATTGATCCTTGACGAACAGTGGGACCTCCGACTTCCCAATCTGCACGAGTTGTTTCGTGCAACTTGTAAGGAACATCATGGTTCTCCACAGGTTTCATCCAGTCTTTAATCATTTTCATTACTGGCCTATTTTGGAAGTATTGTGAAATGCTCAGGTGACCTACAAGATCACCTGGCATAAACTTTTCAACTCGTTCAAGTCTCAGCAATTCCTTTTCTGCTTCTAATTGCACGTACTCGTGCAAAGGTAGCAGATTGAGAATCGCATCTATAGCTTTTGATGGAGTGCTTCGCATCGCTCCTGTAACAGCAATGGACGCAAGACGTTGAATTTTCGCAAGCTTTGATTGTGTGGTAGCCTCTTTTGTTTTTGGCCACCAGACAAACGAAGCATACGTCACTTTTGGGCGGATTATGGCAGTATAAATCCACATTATCATTTTTGGTTTCAAGCCCCACTTCCTGCCAATAGTTTTGGAGCATAACCAGAACGCACTTGTTGCCTTACCGATCACGGACTCAATTTGAGCATTCCAGTTCAGTTTGGCATCCAGAATCAAACCTAAGTACTTGACTCGATCACTAGGATGAATATGTATCCCTCCAAGCCGAAAAGCTTTTAGGTTGATCTTCCTTCTCCTAGTGAAAGGGACAATTACGACTTTTGACGGGTTGATGCTAAGGCCCTCCTTAATACACCATGAATGTGTATAGTTTAGGGCCCTTTGCATTCTCTCCGAAACAGTTTCGTCATACTTTCCTCTCACTATTATGACTATATCGTCTGCAAAGCCCACAACTTCGAAACCTCTTTCCTTCAAGCTTCTTAGAAGATCGTCTACAACTAAGGACCACATCAGTGGTGAGAGGACTCCTCCTTGAGGGCAACCCTTTGTTGCCCTTACTGTTATAGAAGAACTTCCCAGCTCAGAAGTGATTTCTCTTTTTGCAAGCACAGTATGAATCCAATGTATGATACATTGGTCGAAGTTTTTATTCTCCATGGCACGCTTCATAGATGAATAGGAGGCATTATCAAATGCTCCTTCTATATCTAAAAAGGCGCATAGAGCTATTTCTTTTGTTGAAAACGTTTTTTCCACCTTTGTTACTAGCGAGTGAAGTGCCGTAACCGTTGACTTACCAGATTGATAAGCAAACTGGAAGTCAGACAGGGGATGCTCTTTTATGTAAGAAGAATTGATAAAATCCTTCAAAACCTTTTCCATAGTCTTTAACAAAACTGAAGAAAGACTAATTGGTCTATATGCTTTCGGATGCGTTTTATCTCGTTTCCCCTTTTTCGGGATAAAGATAACTTTTACAAGTCTCCATTTTGATGGAACGAAACTCAATCTCAAACTAGCCTTGAACATCTCAATTAGTGATGGAACCAACACCGTTTCTCCGTTTTGAATCAGTGCTGGAAATATCCCATCAACTCCTGCAGATTTAAAAGGCTGAAAAGATCTTATCGCATTTTCCACTCTGGCCTTCGTGAAGATTTCATCAGCTAAATCTGAGGCGGTGTTTACTGTACTATTTGACTCCATTGAGTTTATACTAGGACATCCTTCACCTTCCAGAGATATAGTATCATTGGAATCCACACTTAGAACCGAACCTGGAAAATGGGTTTCCATCATTAAATCCAAAGTTTCACGAGGAGTTTTGGTAAAAGCTCCATCGTCACGCTTCAGATTTCCCAATTCATTTGCATGATCTTTTGCAAGCGTTTTTTGTAGTCTAGCAACTACAGGAGTACTGTTTATGTTTTCACATGTCAGCACCCAAGATTTTCTTTTAGATTTTCGAATTTCGTTGTTGTACTCAGTCAGGGCTTTCCTATACTGAGTCCAATCTCCCGTTTGTTTCGCTCTATTGAACATTTTACGAGAAAATTTTCTTAGGCGATCCAGTTTAAAGTTCCACCATGGCACGTCTCTAGTAGAAGACGATTGTATGGTGGGACAACTGCTGTTAAAGGAATTGATGATACTTTCATTTACTCTTTGAGAAAATGATTCCAACTTTTGGGTTGAATCGATAGTTTCCTCCATTGTAAATGAATGCGAATTCAACAATTCCACATATTGATCCCAGTTTGTCTTCCTGGGATTTCTAAATGCAGTTCTAGAATAATCTCCACCGCTCCAATTGAAGATTATGTGTTTATGATCAGATAGAGAAATCTCATCTGACACGTGCCAGTTTGTGATCTTGTCAAAGATTGCAGCGTTGCACAGTGTTAGATCCAAGACCTCTTGTCTGATTGCATTTAAGAAAGTAGGTTTATCACCATTATTACAAATGTCTATATTGTTCGAAGACAGATACTCTAATAGTGACTCACCTCGACTGTTAATATCCGTACTACCCCAAACCGTGTGATGCGCATTGGCGTCACAGCCAATGATGAACGATTTGTTGTTTTCTTTACAGAATTGAACAAATGATGCGATCTCAGGAGGAGATACCTCAGGAACATCACCAGGAAAGTAAGCTGAAGCCACAGCGATCTCAGTTTTACCCCTAGTGGTTGGTACCTCTACCATGACCGCAACAATGTCCCTTCTGATAAACTCTGTAATAGGATAACATTTTAACGTTTTACGTACTAGGACAGCAGTTCTGGGAGAATCTTGTTGCTCATCATAAAATAGTTTACTATTTTGTGTCAGAACACCAAGAATCTTTCGTTTATTGGACCATGGCTCTTGAATTAGCGCCACTTCCAGCCCTTCTTTTTTAAACCTTCGACTCAACACAGCAGAAGCACCTTTTGCGTGATGAAGGTTTACCTGTACAAACTTGATTCCAGTCATGAAAATATACATTTACCCACTTTTGTTAAGCCTCGGAATTGAGACTTAAGAAAAGTAGCCGATTATCCCGGAGACAAATTAGGTCCACTGCGTCATTGCTCCGTTTAACACAGTAAGGGCAAAAATACTGTGGAGGGTGCCCTGGTACTCCACAGGCACCGTTAGCGGCTAGGTTTTTATTAGACCCCCCTAACCATTCATTCCTAGGCACGGTACGCATTAAGCCGCTTGACACCATGAATTAGGGGTCACCTGTTAGTGGACTCTTACCACCGGAACAGACGGTCCGTAGTGTTATTCTTAGCCAGTTGAAGGAACTGCTACCGACACTACACGGCTATCTAGGCTGATCGGGAATAGAAATTAATATTGATGATCAACTTCTTTCGAGCCCGAACAGCCGCCATAAAAGCAGTTAGTTTTTGTCCAAAATGTCACGTCGAACGCATTGACGTCAACAATGCGTTTAAGTGTTCGCACGTTAGCTTCGAATCTATCAGCACAATTAAGAGCTGCAAATCTCCTTCCCACTATTAGTTCTTCGGTCGATTTTAATTGCTTTATTTAAAGAAAATATGATCAACTAACATTGTAAAAATTCGAAAAAGCGACTATGACATCAATACATGACTATTCAAAATCATCCGAGAAACGTGGGAAATAGAGCCCAAACAACATTTTAAAGTCAGCTGGCTGTAAAAGGTTTCAAAACCTGTCACAAATCCTATAATGCTTTTATTAGGATTTGTAACGATCATCAAAATCTTCTCAAATCCAACCGACTTGGAACTATTGCTTGGAAATAGACTCTATTGAGCCCCGGCGGTTCCTCCGTGTTTATCGAGCATGTCTGATGCATATGATCGGCCATACTTCATCTGCAGCAGCCAGTTCGTGATGAACCGTTGGAGGCGCATTAAAGTGTTAAAAGGGTGATATATTTCAGTAAAGAACACTACATTACAATAATCAAAATGAAACTCCTTCACTTTAATACCCTCAACCCCTGCGAACTTGGCCAGGGAGTTTAACCGTTATGTGGCCGACAGGGTACCCGGGTACCCAGCTCCCATTTAAAAAGCACGGTGTGGAAAAAAGCAAAAATTTTGTCGGACACATAACGGTTAATAACATAGACGTTATGATGATACTAAATTGCATTAATATATATACCTAGGTTCCCAAAAATAACAACAAAGCGTTACTCACTTGGCGAATCCGATGAAATCCTCGTGGTTTGTGTTCATGTAAGCGAGTTCGTAGTCGATCATCAGCAATAGTTGCTCTTTGGCTCGTTGTTCACAATTTCTAATGTGGGTTGTTATGATACGTTCTGTTTCGTCTCGGAGTCTTGGGTAACGAGCCATCTGCGGAAAAGATGTTTCCATTAGAGGTATTCTTTTCAACAAAAGGACGTAACAGCTTACCTTATCTGTGCAAATTCTAACAACATTGGATAGTTCCTGCACTGTCAAATCAATACACTTCAAGATGGGTTCTTTGAGTTGGGAAATTTGCTTCTTAACGATGGCTTCGAAGGCCATGTCCGGGGTGAACAATCCTACTCGAATACCGTGAATGTTACGAATGGCGAATGAAATCTCCCTACGCAGTTCCTTTTCGTCGCAAGACATTTTCACTATTTCGAATCGCAACCGTTCGTGGAATATCCGGTTGATTTTGGCGCCACCGGACAGCTCGTTGGTATTGACTAAAGCCGATCCGGAACCTTCGATGGTTCGTTCAAAGTCCGACTGCAACTGTTGGATCATTCTAAAAAAAAAACAAACGTTTAGTTAACGTGCTTATTATACTTCTTCAATTGGGCACCCACATCAAATTAGAAATAGTATCAGTTTTTGACACATTCTACGGGCCCCGTATCATCAATACCAATTTTTCAAAGTTGAGTTATGGCATATTTGACATTTTTTTCACATTCTACATTACTTTTGTCATCCAAAAATGTAATCGACATGATATTAGTGTGACAATAAATATAGATTGAACGACGATTAAGATTATCTTTAAAATCGTGATTTTAAGTCTATTATGCACATTCTTCATCCAAACTATCGTATTTTAAACACCAACACACTGATTTTTCAAAAGTCTTCCATTGTTTGTAGATATATGTATGTAGATTTTTTAGCATAAAAAGATTTTTAATCGGAAGACTTTACAACTCTGAAATATGGCTGATCATAGTATAGGTTTTTATTGCGTTGTAACGTCACGAAAAATCAACATTTTTAAATTTTATTCAAATACGGAAATCGTTACAATTATGAAATTTTGTATGCTCTTTGCACTCGAAAAGATCTTTCAAATGAGACTAAAAGAAAGAAAATCGGTTCACGGAAGCCTGAGTTTCACCTGGTTGAAGTTTGCGTTGTAACGTCACGAAATAAAGTTCTGTGGAAAAGACCAAATCTTTCTGGCTTGGACGGCTTCCGAATTAGACAAACGTGGTTCTATATTCAAAACAGTTTCGTTCTCATTGTGTATGAGCTCTTTTTCGAGATTTCGTTTATAAATTGCGTACCATTGCCGGTTGATAAACTACGTAGACTTTTGAAGGACGGGGGAGATGGTGTTTGGCCAAAATCTACGATGTAATTGTACTGCGATATTGTACATTTTTTTAATCGTAATCTAATACCACTCAAACCGAAAATTTCTGTAATATGAGTGGCCAACAGACGAAACACTGACGAAATTACAAAGTTATTAAGTTGGTCGAAGACTTACAGTTGATGGATACATTGATTTAAAGTTCCACCAACAGGCGGCGCTTGAGAACTTACGAATTTTAAATTTCATACATCTGAGGATACCTTTTACATAGAAATACGATTTCTTCGGCAAAGTTGTTTGGTAAGTAGAGGACTTGCAGTTGATTTACCAATAGATGCAAGATTTTGCCACTAGAGGACGTTAGTTTCCATTTTGCAAAATCAGGCAAGGGATTAGAATTTCTTGAAAAGTATTCTACAAGCTGGAACTTTTTTCACTTTGGACATATTGTATTCACATCAAATTGTAACCAAAGATCAATATATAATTCTTCACTTTCAAAATTTAATTTGATTTGATTCACTTATTCTTTAGATATAAGAGTTAATAGAACAACAGTCAAAAATATGATTCTGCTTAAAGCGCTCCATCTCTGTGTAGAGCTAATCAATCAAGTCCAAAATTGTAGAAATTACAGATAACAAGATGTGGAACTATCAGTCAAAATTTTAGAATTTTTGATATATTTTATAAAAAGTTGCGGCTTGTTGAATGTGTTTTGGGTAATTAATAAAATTGGCATGCTTTTGAAAATTTGCAACTACCCCCACTGCGTGGCAGAAATTAATACCATACGGCTATTAAACGGAAAGTCCTTGATCTACCAAACAACTTTAATGAAACAACCATCTTTCCAATCAATCACGATCCTGAGATAAGTAAAACTAAAAATGTGTATGCCCTCTTGCGCCTCCTAGTGGAAGGATTTGAAATCATACGGCCCATCAATTGAATGTCCTTGACCAGCCAAACAATTTTGTCGAGAACGCCAACTGTCTAAATAATTAAGATCTTGAAATATATGGGATTTACGTCAGTGTTACTCCTATTTTTGATATAACAAGAATCACCGATAAACAGACGTAACTCCTACGAAATTGAAACTCATATATCTCGGGACTGTAATTACTTAGACTTTAGACTTTTAGAATGTTGATGTCTATGGAAAAGTAGTTTATCTTGTCAAGAATTTTCAGTTTAAAAGCCGTTTGGTTCAAGTTTCTAACTTACTAGTGGTAGTTGAAATTTTGAAAAATAATGGAATTTATATTTATTCAAAAAATATTCAACATGTTGTAACTTCTTATAAAGTGCCCAAAGATTTTGCCAAAAAATAGTTTCTCAACTAATCAAAATTTGTTGAAAACTTTTTGAGAAATTCTAAACTATTGTAAACATTTAATTGGTATGCAGATCCTCAGGTATGTCTTTGGTTCAATAAATGCTCGCACATCTTAAAGCGTTTTTAATTGAATCAATGACATTGCATAAATTATTGAAAAAATGTTTAGTCCGACAGCGTGGTTAGTTTTATGCTGCAAAATCAAAATATCTGGCGGTGCGAAGTAATGAATATCAACGGTTTAGTCTTTGGGACAATATTAGATGAATATGGGTGGTACTGGGCCGAAGATGGGTACCATTAACCTTCATGAATGAGTTTTCACACTGCTGATAGCAATAACTTGACCCTCCGAGCCATTTATCACAAAACGGATTTTTAATAGAATAAAGTTGCTCTTATAGCAGTAAAAATAATGCAATAATATTTTTACAAATTCGGGCAATTTTGTCTGATTATTCTGATTCTAAAATGATGTGCATTTTCGTGACGTTTCAACGCGAGCAGAACCCTGTTTGAAACTGAGCGGGCGTTGTAACGTCATGAAATGTAAAAGTCGATTATCCAAAAACGAATCCGAAATGTATATGTTTTATTTCGCTGCATTGAAGAACAAACCAATAAATTTTAATGGTGGGAGAAATATTCAATTTAAAAAAAAAATCCGAGCAAATTTTTCAAGATGTTGGTTGCGCGGTAGAGGGGGTCGAATTCTTGTAGCGTGACGTTACAACGCGCATTTTAAACAAGTTTTTCCAATGAAAACTAAATGTTTAACAGGTCAAACATATCGGAAGGAATCTGAATATGATAAAATATTTTAAGGTTTACAGTCGTTTTTATGAATTATAGTGAAAAATCTGACTACGAATGCGTAGAAACGTTGTAACGTCACGGTAGAATGTGCCTTATCTTTACGGCATGATTAGAACACGTCATGCCATCGAGATAAGGCACATTCTACCGTGACGTTACAACTGCTGAAAAATCTAAATATCTGACGGTGCGAAGTAATGGATCTCAGGGGTCTAGTCTTTGGGATAAAATTAGAAGAATATGGGTGGTACTAAGCAGAAGATGGGTGCCGGTGTCATTAACCTTTATGAAAGAGTATTCATACTGCTGATAGCAATAACTTGGCCCTCCGAGCCATTTATCACCAAACGGATTTTCAATAGCATAAGGTTCCCCGTGAAGCTTTAAAGATAATGCAGTAATATATTCACAAATTCGGGCAGATTTGGCTGATTATTCTGATTCTAACATGATGTGCATTTTCGTGACGTTACAACGCGAGCAGAACCCTGTTTGAAACTGAACGGGCGTTGTAACGTCACGAAATGTAAAAGTCTATTATTCAAAAACAAATCCGAATTTTAAATGTTTTATTCCATTGAATTGAAGAACAAACCAATAAATTTCAATGGTGGAAAACAAATTCAGAATATCATAAAAATCCGAACAGATGATGTTGGTAGCGCGTTAGAGAGGGTCGGATTCTAGCGCGTTGTAACGTCACGCTACAAATACGCATTTTGAACACGTTTTTCTAATGAAAACTAAATGTTCAGTAGGTCAAATATATCAGAAATTTTACAAGGAATCCGAATATGAAAAAATATTTTGAGGTTTACGCTCGTTTTCATGAGTTATAGAGGAAAATCTGACTACGAATGCGTCAAAACGTTATAACGTCACGGTAGAATGTGTCTTTTGTTATTGATAATTCATAAATTTACAGACTGAGACGCAAAACAGTTTGAAACAGAAACTGAAGCAGAAATTCAAAATTGGGAGTACCTACGCAGAACTTGGTCTAATTCCAGAATTCAATTCCGCAAAATGTAAGCATTATGTTTATACTAAATCTACGGATCTTCTTACGTTCTGTAAATATTAACATTCAGAGAATCCTACACGTCTTTCACGGACGGAAGATTTCTGCTAGCTGATGCTATTTATGTTTCGCGTTTTTACTTACTGCAACATAGCCTTGGTCTTGATGCTCGGATCATCCGGCCGGAAATGCTTGAACTGCTCGACATCCTTTTCCAGGGTCAACAATTGCTTCTGTAGACGATCTCGCAGCCCGGGGAGCGTATCCCGGATATGGTTGGTCAACTGTTGGTTCAAAATTTTCTGCAGGTATGGTGTTCCTAATCGGTCAGCAATGTGCCTGTAACTCGGATGGCTGAGGAAAAATTTGCGCTCTGCGCTGAGGGCCGCGTGGATGTCCTTCCGACCTTCAATATCCTTCTGGGACCTATTCACGACGCCGATATAACCACGGCGCAGCGGTAATAATTTATTCTCTAGGATATCACGGGCATCGGTTCCCTCGTCCATCAAATCTAACTTAGTGATAACGCCGATTGTTCGGACGCCTTGCGGATCAACTTCTTTTGCCAGCTTGAGGGCATCTGAGTTTGCCAAATCCGTGTTGGCCGGAGTAACGGCCAAAATGAGACAAGTCTCTTTCCGAATGAATTGGAAAATCATCCCTTTGATTTGGTTTTCAATGTCCGCCGGCTGATCTCCGATAGGCACCTTAGTCAAGCCAGGCAGATCAATAAGAGTAAGGTTCAAAACTGAAAATAGATGATAAGAAAATGACGATCCTAGGACAAATCCTTTTGTTTGGGATTTTACTTACCATGGGGAGAGTATACTCGAAGATTGATTGGAATGTTGGAAATACCCTTGTTGCTTCCTGTCACACGATCCGTCTCCGCTTCGATTTCTTGTCTAATTTCATCAAAGTTGGTAAGCTTTTTCCCCTTTTGATGAAGGAATTCTCCATATTCTGCGCGAAACGACAAACATTGATTATTTGTGTTATTTATTTATTATTTAGTGCTAACCATAAATCGAAAGAATGAAAGTGTCACTTACCAACAGTTCCATTGATGAGTTGTAAAATAAGCGGTCGTCGAGTGACAATGCCAGATCCTCTGGGAAGAAAGTCTCTGAAAGTAGGATTCGAAGCAAAGTTTATATTAATATTCAAACTTTCGTCGGGCTAACTTAACTCAAATGTAATTATTTAAATAATATTGTTTATTGATCACAAAGTAAGTAAAAAGAAAATCGGGTTGAGTACTGTTCCTTTTGATTCCACTAAGAATTTGCATCCTTTGACAGATACGTATTTCGACTTCAACTGTAAGGTCGTCTTCTCGACTCGAATTGCATTGTTTCTAGGGCAAAATAAAACTTAATTAAGGAGATCAAATCTTGAATTTGATCGAACATTTTCTGGCCAGAGAAGAAAATTGTAAGTTCTATTAGGAGCGGACCTGGTGTGGTGGTTAGAACACAAGACTATCACGCCGAGGACCTGGGATCGAATCCCACTTCCGACACTCACAAAATGTGGGTTCTTCCTTCGGAAGGGAAGTAAAGCGTGGGTCCCGAGATGAACTAGCCTAGGGTTAAAAATCTCGTTAATAGACAAAAAAAAGGTTCTATTTCAGACGATAGTAGGGTGGGGCGGGGTAAGATGGGTCATCTAAGGATGGATCACCATAACTTTGTAAATACAAATCGTATTGGTTTGTATTCGTCCGCTACTCTTCAATACACTAGTTAGCTATGCTAAAAGTCGATAAAAAGTTCATTAAATACAAAATATGATGTTAAACAAGCAGTTTTACAAAGTGATCGATTTTGCGCAGTGACAAAAGTGCGGGGCAAGATGGGTCACCCTTTAAGTAATTCACATTTTCTCAACGAAAACGTCAAAATACAAGATTTGTATCGCATTCATATATGCTCCATATCCATACTGAGTACACAAGAGCTACTAGTAAACATTTTATAAATTTATTTGGAATATAAAAAACTTTACGATTTGAGTGGTCCTAAGGCGTCTTGAAAATCGGTGTTTTCACTAAAAAATTATCATCATTTTATGTTATAATTTTGAGTGTTCATTCCGCTTGATTGAAGTCATTTATGAGATAGTCTTGTTATAAAAAATAAATAACTTTTGAATGCTCCAAAAATACGTTCAAAATTGAAGGTGACCCATCTTGCACCGCGACCGTTTATATGGAGATTATATGGAATGTATCGCACCAGAAAAATGGCTAGAACCATTTTATTTTTTTTTATTTCCAATGAGAGTGAATAATTTTTTAATCAATGCCTCAAACTTTTGTATATTCATGCTGGTCATCTAACAAAATTATTAACATAATCAAAACATGAGTAATGCGCCCGAAAATGGCACTGACCCATCTTGCCCCTCGACCCATCTTGCCCCGCCCCACCCTACTAACATCTTTATGATAAAATGGTTAGGGTTCCAAAAAATAAACTATTCAGAATTTTTTGAGTATGATATAGCTTCTGATAGTTGGTATAATACAAGAATAATTAAAAGCCATATGGTTTTAATAGGTAAGGGAATAATCAGAAGTTGGGGCGAAATGAGCGTCCTACATTTTCACTATAAACTGCCAAATATTGATTACAAACCGATTCGATTGTAGCTTCATTATTGTTGACATGTAGGCTACGGGGCTTACTAAAAAATTCAAATGTCTTGCAAGGACGAATAATAAACAGCAAACAATCACGATTTTAGGGTTTATTCAAATATTACGTAACGCATTTATTTTACAATTCTAGACGTGGGGGAGCCCCACGTAACAACATTTGTATGGGAAATTTTGATTTTTTTATTATGAAAAGTAACACAAAGCTAGACCCCTTCCCTCCCCCACAGCGTTACGTAATATTCGAACGAACCCTTATGCGTTGCTTATATTTTTTCCTCCTCGCTGTTGGGGGAATTAATCCACTGCGTCAAATAAGCTGTACTTTTGTGGCATACAAAAGTTATATTCAGCCGAATAATTCGAAACTTTCAAACATATAGTGTAGGGAATCGCGCCACTTGGGTGGTGGCTTCTATATTCGTCTGTTTTCCACTATAACTCAGTCAAATTTGAACCAATTGACACAATTTTTGGAATGCGGTGAGATAGGTATACCCTCATTCTTGTTTACGGGTGTATCCGCTTTCGAACGTATTTGGTTCGTTCGAATCCGTAGCCCATTTGATTTTGCTGGCGTAAACAGGAATGCGGACGATTTACGTTCGAAAGTGGATTCGATAGAAAACAAGAATGAGGGTGATAGTATCTACTCGTGTACAACATTTCAAGTCAATTGGTTCAAAATTGACTGAGTTATAGTGGAAAACAGATGAATATAGAAGCCACCGCCCAAGTGGCGCGATACCCTAGCCCAGTGGTGCTCAGGCTGAAGGATACCACGGGCCAAATTTACAATTTGGGATCGACCGGCGGGCCGCATAGAATATCGATGAACAAAAACAACCAAAAGAACCATTTTTCAATACATTTATTGAAAATCTAAACCGTTCAGAACTTGTGTAAGGGTCAAACTTGCTTCATGTAGTTTTTATTTTTCGTTAAGTGACAAAAAATGATTAATAGCTGTGATTCTACAATATATTTAGCAGAACTTTAAGTTTTTTGTATTTTAAGGAAAACAAAACGCAATTTAGATTCATAGGCTTGCTTTAGAAAAATGTTTGAGTTTCAAATTGAAATTTAAACAAACAATTTAGGAGTCGCCCCTAGATTGCCTTGAAGCCACTTTAGAAATTTCTCATGCAACTTTTATATGATTTTCTTCCGAATCGCTCCAAAAATGCTGGATCTTCTTTTGAACTTTATTCTGGAGTTGGTCCAGAAGAATTTCAAGCAATTTCTTTAACAGCTAATCTTAAAATTGCTTATTCAAAATTTTTTTTTTGAATTTTTTTTAGTAGGGGTAGGCGGGGCATTATGGACACCCGGGGCAGAATGGACACCCTCAATATTTTGAAATATGCGAACTTTTTTGAACTTTAAATGAATGGAGAATATAGTCCATTTGTCTAAAACGTAGTTTCAGGAAAGAAACATTCGAAATTAAAATTATACTTGATTTTACACGAAAAAGTTGCGTCCTCCGTTTTTTGTGCATGGAAATTATAATTTTCACACCATCTAAAATAAGGTTTAGTGATTAATCTTTTGCAGGCCGATTAAAACCTGATATTTCTAGAACACATGCAAGTAGTTTTGCTGTATGTACATGCTTAACATGTTTATATTTTCTTCTTTATTATATCAAAAATCAAGTTTGGAAATATCTTCTGCTGCCGGGGCAAAATGGACACTCACCTTTTTGAAAGAAGCGGCAAGGGAAAAATATAACCTAAATCACAAACCAACCAAATTCTTCGATTTCAGTATATTTTTGGTTAAAAGTTCACTATAGTAGACATAGGGTGAAACAAATTGGTCAAAAAATGACAGCAGTGGAAAATAGTTGTTCTAGGCACAGCTGTACATGCCGACAAAAACGAAGCTTTATCCAAAACAACCTGAAATTAAATTAACTGAACAAAAATGAACTACTTCGGCGTATTATTCATCCATAATAGTTGTTTCGTAATGAAATTACTTTATAGGTGTAAATGATGTACGAAATTCGTAAAAGTCTCATGGTGTCCATAATGCCCCATGGGGGTGTCCATTCTGCCCCGTATGCTTGAAGACGGTCATGAAAAACTAACATTTTTCATAACATTTTTTGAAGTGGATAAATCATTTTTCATCGTGAGCATTCTTATGCAATAGATGCTAAATAGACTTTAAAAGGATACATGTATCAAAAAATTAAACTTTTTTGACATCTTGCCAGGTAAAATTGGCAAAAACCTTAGGGTGTCCATATTGCCCCGCCTACCCCTATTTCTAGAATTTCCTTGGAACGCCTCCAAGAACTTTTCTTGGATTTACCTTTGGAATTGCTCTGAAGTTACTTCATGAATTTTTCATTTATCTTTTCCAGGTATTTCTTCTAGAATAGTTAACGGATTTTTCCTAAAGCTTTTCTAGAAATTTTCCAGGAGTTTCACGAAGATTTTAGTAAAGTATTTTCATAAGTCTCTTCTGGAGTTGCAGCTAAAGATTTTCATTGAAGTCTTTTAAAAATATCTTGAAGTTTTCTATGAACTTCAACATAAACCAGAATGTTTCATAAATATTTCCCAAAGTGCCTCCAGGAATGCTTCTATGCTGCTATCGAAA
Source organism: Aedes albopictus (assembly GCF_035046485.1). NCBI lineage: Eukaryota > Metazoa > Arthropoda > Insecta > Diptera > Culicidae > Aedes > Aedes albopictus. Next base: position 204,542,515 of record NC_085138.1, read on the forward strand.
TTTATCCTAAAGATGCTTCGGATTTTTTCTGCTTGAGATTCTTTACAATTATTTCTGACAGTTTCTTAAAAATTATCTTTTAAAGTTGCTTCAAGATTAATGTTCAGATTTTTCTCAGGCGTTTCTGCAATTGATCCTGGAATCTTGTTTGTAGTTTTCAAAATATATTTTGTTGCTCCAATTTTCTTATAAAGTTGTTTGAGATATTTCAGCTACAGTGGCACCAGAACTATTTTTTTTCGTGATTGGTTTTGTGGCTTAGCTATACCACGCCGGAACAGTTCTGAGTCGTGAGTTCGAATCTTACCGGAACGGATTGTTCTTTTTGTATTTTTAACATTTTATTTGTGTTTAAGACTGTGAAAATTGATCAGCTAAATTTTTTTGTTCGATTTCTTAAGGAACTGAACCAGTTATTCCAAAAAATCGTTCAAAAATTTCTGTGCATCGAAAAGTACTCCACGAGCCGCATCTCAAGGCTTGGAGGGCCGCAGGATGAGCACCACTGCCCTAGCTAATGCAAACTCGGGAATTTGTTTTATACTGCTAGTTACAAACCGGATTGCACAGTAACAAAGGCGATAAAGCATAATTAATTGAATTATTTAATTGTGATAGGGTATCGCGCCACTTGGGCGGTGGCTTCTATATTCGTCTGTTTGCCACAATAACTCAGTCAATTTTGAACCAATTGACTTGAAATGTTGTACACGGGTAGATACTATACCTATCTCACCGCATTTCAAAAATTGTATCAATTGGTTCGAATTTGACTGAGTTATAGCGGAAAACAGACGAAAATAGAAGTTACCGCCCAAGTGGTGCGATTCCCTATCTCTACTATTCAGTAATAGTCAAAAATCTACCGAAAAATGAACATATTGATCATTTTTCAGGATCCCAAAGAAAACCTAACATATTTTGTTCAATAGGACGCGGTGGATTGAGTACTAGATTTGAAGTAATGATATAAGTATTTTTGTATGTGAGGTTCGCCGTTTTAGCAATAAAAATGGTACAAACAGCATGGGCATTATAAAGTTTCTCCATATTTCTTGCCTAACCTTTGCGTCACCAACGTTATCCAAATAAGTCATTGTCGTTGTTTTTTACAGATCTTTTTTTTTTTATTCCTGTTCGGGTTTGTCACTGCGACCCGAGCAGAAGGGCATACCTTACAAATACCGTGCAAAGAGCAACCTGTGCTCTAATACCTCAAGGTGGTATTGCTATATTATTCTACGCAATGTTATCAGAACACCACAATAACAAATGGAGGTATTTGAGCAAAGTTAGGTATTGATGTGGTATTGTTGATTTACCTTTGAAAATAACTGAATAACAAGATTTGTTATTACATCATGGAGCTATTGAAAAATGTTCAATTTAATAGCAAGACATGTTATTACTTTGTTATTTCATACCTTCTGGATAACAAATAGAACACTTAAAATTTATGGTATACATTCATTATTGAAATAACAAGACTTGTAATTTTTTAGGTGTTATTTATACAAAATTATGGTATTCATTTTTGTTATTTTGCCTCTTATGTCTACCTAATGAAGGGCATATCGAGGTATAATGTTATTTAAGATAAATACCTCGATATGTTATTTTGTTGCTATTCTTTTCTGCTCGGGGACCAGTTCTTAGATCTATTGTGACATTACCCGTATCGTTAGTGTAGTGCATGTCGCATTACTCAATTGCCATTGAGGGGAAATAGAGTATCGATTTTGATACAGTTTTTGTTTTGTTTTCGTAGAAAACACAACAAGAGTACTGATATTGGCCATGCATCGGAAACCTAGCATCAACCTTGTTTTACTGCTAAATTCTCCCCAATAGGACCCGGGTTTTAACATTAGCAGCAATGTCATTCCAATAATGGAACATGTGTTCAGCAATAAGGATTCTAGTATGTTCCTTGCGTACTAGCACTTTCCAGTCTTCGAAGAGTTAGTACATACATGGATCCCTAACCCAATTTGATTTCCTTTGCATTGAGTTTAGCCTCAGATGGTGAGGTTTTTAACTATATGCAAAGTAAAGTTGGTAAACTTAGTTTTATTCAAAGACTGGAAGTCATAATATTACAACACCAGTAGCAAGGACTAAAAACTATAACGCCTTTAATTACCAGAACACATATTCCAAAATTGAAAATTTAGGACGACACTAGATTTCGGTTTGGTAGATCTATCACCGCAACGCAACCCAAAAAGGCGATCTACCCACGCTACGGGCTCCGTTAAAGATTGAGCATCTTTTAAACCCCCTCAACCATTCATCCCTCAGCACGGGTCGCCTGACACCTTGGATTGGGGTTACCTGTTTGGTGGACTTTTACCCCCGGAACAGGTGGTCCGTAGTGCTATTCTAAGCCGGCAGCTACACGGGCAGATCTTATATGGATCAATAAGTTTTTACATCTGAATCACAGAGAAAATAGGTAGAGAAGCGAAGAGTGAACAGCCATCTGAATGGCAACACTTTTTCTGTTTTGATTTCATTACTAGGATGTTGGCAACTGCCGAAAAACAGATTAATCCACCTATCGAGGGTAGCGTCTTTCTCGTGTACTGCAATAGAAAATTATTTATGCAGTTGATTTATTAACAAGAAGTCATCTAAATTGTATTCCAAAAAGGATCAATGTTCATCAATTTAAGGAATCATTGTTATTTATAGTAAAATCCTTGATATTTGAAAATATTGTTAAAAAATGTTTCAAATGATCGCAATACTTATCTTGAATTATTCGGCAATCGTTAAGGTTTGTTGATTTTGTTCGATAGGATACCAGTTTGACGGTTCGATAAGGTATTTTTGGCTTCACACTCTTCGCTTCTCTACCTATTTTCTCTGCTGAATCATGAAGTATTCGTATTTTCGGATACTTTGAGGTCAATTGGACTATAGTGGCCTGTTCCGGATTCCGAGGTACCGTAAAACTGGGTAACTTTGATAGATTTTTTGCACGCAGTGAATTTAGCAATCAAATCATAAACTGCGGATTTTTTGTTTTAATTGTACCGTCAAGGCATCATTCACCGTGGATCTAAGTGGATTCGGAGCAAATAAGGGATGTCATTTGACACCAGTCTTATAAACATTGTTGGTGCCACTTTTAATTGCCTTCATTATAGGTTAAAATGAAAGCAATATCCACAGAAGTAGAAAATTTTTCACAAAATTTGGTGACATAGTACACTTAATAGAGAGTAGTAAGGTCGCCTGATTCCGTGGTAGGTCACCATTCACCGTGGTAGTAGGGACCCATTCACCGTGTATGAGAAATTGTATTCTATTTTGTTTAAAAATGATCAAAACGAATGTTCAAATTTTTATTTTTTTCTTTTCACCTGAGCTGTGGATTTTTTCCCAATTTAACCAATAATTTACCCATCTGTACATATGTACGTTGAGTTATTTGAAATTCATAATTGACTACACGGATTGGTATTACCGGAAATTTGCACTTTGAGTGAGTCGTTTTCGAGCTTCTACCTCTACGTAGTTATCCGTCGTATCAAACAGAATGCGAACGACGCGTTTGATCGCCTTCCAGGTAGCAATTGTTCTTCCTCTACAAGTGGTTGAGGAAGCGGTGCCTGTATGATAGGCATACAGTTTCAAACAATAAACAAATCGCTTTCGCTCTTCTTACATATGTACAACAAAGATGGTTATATTTGCGGTTTAGGGGAAGATGATATAGATCGATGAGATTAGAATTGAACCTTATGACAACTAAGTTGCCGGGTCATTAATTGGCTCGGTAGCTTAGTTGGTAAAGCACTTGTCTAGCGAATAAGGGTCGTGAGTTCAAATCTCACCTGAATTGTGGATTTTTGCCTTTTTGTTTCAATTAAATAATACGAGTAATCGTACTTTCTTGTTAAACTTACTTCGGTAATGCAAAATACATACCTGATATGTGAATTTAATTGCTTCTTGGTGGAATAAAAACGTTACTACATTTAGTTTTTCACTATGAATGCAGTGTACGAGCAGAAACCCGCTTTATGTAAACACACTTTAGTGTCAAAATGATACTTTTAAATGTTTCTTTTCTAATGAGCGTTTTGACATGGTAACAATACATAAGTGTTGTATTGGTGAAATTGAAGGGAAATTGTCATTTCATTCAATCGTAATATGGAAATAATAAAAAATTTTCGAAGGCACACGGTGAATGGCGCCTTGACGGTACATCAACATATTATTATATGTAACGTATATTGGGTTCTCTTTTTGAGTTGCTTTAGAAATTTATATTAACAAATATTGGACACAACAGTTTTAACTACATGAAATTACATGACATTGCATACATTTAGGCGTTTACCGATTTCCGCCCCAATTTTCAAAATTGATTTCAATTCATGAAAACACACTTCGTTAAGAGATTCAAGACCTTATTTAGGTTCTAAAGGTAGGCGGGGCATAATGAGCAGCTTAAGCATTTTGCCATCAAATCCAGTAAATTATGTGCATCCAATTTTAACGTTCAATCCTCATTTGAACCTTAACTGACAAAAGCTAATCGTTGAAATTCCGAATAAAGTTTAAAATATTGTAAAATTTTATGTTTTTAAAAACGTATAAAATCGCGAGTTGCGTTTGGGGGTGGGGCATAATGAGCACCCTAGGTGGGGCAGAATGATCAATACCAGTTTTGTACACAATCAAATGCTAATTATCTATTCTTGTCAACAGGCTTGTCCACACTGAGCGCAAGAAAATTCTGCTCTTTTGATTTTCAGCAAAAAAAACAAAGTGTTTATGCAATCTTCTTATCCTACCTGATAAAAGGATGTTTGAATATCCTAAATGACATTTCGAACCGTCAAAAAATCGCACCGCAGTGCCGCACTGAGCGCGCAAAGAGAAATTCACTGGGGTGAATTCACCCGGGTGTAATTCTCTTTGCGCGCACAGTGTGGCACTGCGGTGCGGTTTTTTGACAGTTCAAAATGACATTTAGGTAATTTCAACATCCTTCTATCGGGCAAGATAGGAAGATTGCATAAATACGATGGTTTTGGTGGTGTAAATCAAAAGAGCAAAATTTTCATGCGTTCAGTGCGGACAAGCCTGCTTGTCAATGATAAAGCATACCGGCAACAATCAATGAGAATTTGAAGGGATTACGGGGTTTAATTCATAAGGAACTGTGGGGTTCCAAGGAGTCTTCTATTGAGGAATTTTTAAACGGTGATAATAAACAGATACTGAAATTTTAAAGCTAATAAATTGAAAGTTACAGACAAAACCTTACTATATGCATCAAAACAGAGAAAACCAAAATTAAAATTTGTTTGTTGAAGATGTTTACCATTTTCTTCATTTTTTTACCAATTGCTCATTTTGCCCCACCCTACTACCAACTCTTCGAAGCATATTTTTTCAACAAAATAATTGTACAAATAGTTGAAAAGTGTTACAAATAAATTTCATTGGCCTAGGGAATATCAAGAAAATCGATAGATGCCCACTAAGTTGTGATTTCGATTCCCAAAACCTTATTTTAGGTCACCTGATTCTTATAGTATTTTCTCAGTACATGACCACTTTACGCATTTTGATTATTTTTTCAAGGTAAACGGATTTTTTGACTAATGTTTTGTCATCAACTCATTGGATTTTACATGATTAGGCAACAATCAAGCAATTTGTTTTGTTAATTTGAAGATAGATTTACAGTGAAAATACAAGGTGCTCATTATGCCCCACCTGCTCATTATGCCCCGCCTCCTACTACACTGAACGGCGGCTTGCGGTGAAAATTACTATTCTGAGGATCAATTTAAATACACAACGCCACTAAATTTGTGCAGACTTATTTTCGTTTCAATTCAACAGAATTATGTTTTCAATTTTACCATGGACTCGATTTTCAATTTAAAAAACTTTCTGTTGGCAACCGGATTCGAACCAAGAACCATGCTTTCACCAGGCTCGCACGCTACCACTCAGCTATCGAACCGGTTGATGTGAGGAGAAACAAAACGCACACAAGAAGCGTTGGTGTTCCGATGATCATGTTTTGCCATGGTAAATTTAAAAACATTGTTATGCTTGTCATTACTGCAAGCCGCCTTCCAGTGTATGATTGATCTACCGAGGATAAGCCACAAATTGAAAAAATAATCAAAACGTTGTTGTAGAGCAAAATGTTTGAAGGCGGTCTCCTTTGGCCAACGGACGTACCCCACTGGATTTCCGTATAAATCCGGAACCGGTCAACCAACTTGCCCAACCGATGCAGTCTATGAAACGGTAGTAATTTCCGGTTGTTTAGTCAAATTTTCATCAAAATCGGGTGGATATTGAAGAAAAAAGAGCTAAATGAACATCAAATTTTGTCGCAAAGGCTAATCTAATGCTGTTTGAGCAAAACTTTTATGTAATTATGTAGTTTATAAGTCACTTTATTATTTTACACGTACAGGGGGTGACCAAAATGTTTGGGATAGGCAACTTTTTTTTTCTCTCACAAAAAAGTTCAACATGCTATGACTTTTCATAGAGTGCATCAAAAAATCTCAAATTTTGACTGTTTGTCAACCTATTATATGTGCATCAATGGTACAAATTTGGGCTCGATTGATTAATGTTTCGCAAAGTTAGAACCGTTCGGGTAAAACACTATTTTTTAGACAACTCATTTTTGAGCTGTCACATCTCGGAAACCAGTGAACCGAATTGAATGAAATTTTGAACGCACACTAACAATATGTATATGCTTTACAAACTATTAAAACATAAGTACTTTTTAAACGTCGAAGAAAGTTATCATGGATTGACACTTTTTGGATTTTTCTCGAAAAAATGTGATTTTTTTACATCAATGTCAACAAATTTTAGTGTTGATATCCAAAGATTTTCCACTTCTGTTCTCAAGTTATTTTCAATCAGATATATTAGAGTCTATTTAGATTGGAAAAAATACACATTTAGTAATTGTTGGGTGGTAAGTTTGTAACTATAGGCTAACGTTAAACTGAATAAAAACAAATACAAATATTGTAAATTTGACTTATTTTCCCCTATATGGGTAAAAATTTCAACCCGGTATAACTTAATTCGCGGAGAGAAAATATTACATTTATAACGTCGTAATAATTATCAATATATTGTTGATAGGGGTAGGCGGGGCAATATGGACACCCTAAGGTTTTTGCCAACTTTACCTGGCAAGATGTCAAAAAAGTTTAGTTTTTTGATACATGTATCCTTTTAAAGTCTATTTAGTATCTATTGCATAAGAATGCTCACGAAGAAAAATGATTTATACACTTCAAAAAATGTTATGAAAAATGTTAGTTTTTCATGACCGTCTTCAAGCATACGGGGCAGAATGGACACCCCCATAGGGCAATATGGACACCATGAGACTTTTACGAATTTCGTACATTATTTACACCTATAAAGTCATTTCATTACAAAACAACTATTATGGATGAATAATACGCCGAAGTAGATCATTTTTGTTCAGTTAATTTAAATTCAGGCTGTTTTGGATAAAGCTTCGTTTTTGTCGGCATGTACAGCTGTGCCTAGAACAACTATTTTCTACTGCTGTCGTTTTTGACCAATTTGTTTCACCCTATGTCTACTATAGTGAACATTTAACCGAAAATATACTGAAATCGAAGAATTTGGTTGGTTTGTGATTTAGGTTATATTTTTCCCTTGCCGCTTCTTTCAAAAAGGTGAGTGTCCATTTTGCCCCGGCAGCAGAAGATATTTCCAAACTTGATTTTTGATATAACAAAGAAGAAAATATAAACATGTTAAGCATGAAGATACAGCAAAACTACTTGCATGTGTTCTAGAAATATCAGGTTTTAATCGACCTGCAATACAATAAATTAATCACTAAATCTTATTTTAGATGGTGTGAAAATTATAATTTCCATGCACAAAAAACGGAGGACGCAACTTTTTCGTGTGATTTTACAGTATAATTTTAATTTCGAATGTTATTTTCCTGAAACTACGTTTTAGACAAATGAACTATATTCTCCATTCATTAAAAGTTCAAAAAAGTTCACATATTTCAAAATATTGAGGGTGTCCATTCTGCCCCGGGTGTCCATAATGCCCCGCCTACCCCTAAACGTTAAAAAAATCATTCAATTCGGTTCACTGGTTTCCGAGATATGACAGTTCAAAAATTAGTTGTCCAAATAATAATGTTTTACCCGAACGGTTCTTACTTCGCGAAAAATCAATAAATCGAACCCAAATTTGTACCAATGATGCACATATAGGTAATAGGTTGACAAACAGTCAAAATTTGCGATTTTTTTTATGCACTCTATGAAAAGTTAAAAAATATTGAATTTTTTTGTGGGAGAAAAAAAGTTGCCTATCCTAAACATTTTGGCCATCCTCTGTAAGTTCATGTTAAAGCCCAGTTTCGTGTTGAAAATGAATCGCTCAAGACAATTATTGACCGATTCCTGGCAGAAACTTTTTACAGTGACTGCCATTTGAATTGTCATTTCTTCGCAACTACGTACTGCGATCGAAGAAAAGCGGTTTCTTGGCCGATTCAGGCAAGGAATTTCCCATGTATCAATTAAGATAGGCCGAGAAAATCCTTCTGAACTGCAAACAGCCCATAAGTAATATGTAATGTATGGCGTATGGTTACTTGGCACTGTTATGCTTTTACCAGTAGCAGATAGATATGTCAGGGCAAATAAAAATGAATTTTATGAAAACAGATTTCTATAGAATATTTTTTTTTTCACTCGTTAATATTAAATAATTGTTGTAACATTTTCACTCGTATCGTTTAATATCCACTTGCTTCAGAGTAGGTTATTTGAAGAACGGTCGTAGCCTAAGAATGCTTTTTCTCAGGATAAGCAAAAAAAATAACTTTAAAATCTGCTAGAAGACATCCAGCAGAAGTTCCCACCCACATTACCTTTGCACTTTAATGACTTTATGCCGCGCAAGCCCTATAGAACAGCAGCAGCAGCGTTTGGCATCCTTCGCAGTTATGCAATCTTATCGCAGCCTTCTTCAAATTACTCACAAGTCACAACAAAGGCCCATCGATAAACTGACAGTAAGATATACAAAAAGCGGAACGGAGTGGAGTGATTGAGATAACGCTCGACTCTCCGTATACATGAATAACCCTTTAGTGGTGGTCATAATAGGTGCACATACCTTATCTTTCAGCTTCGCCCCTCGAATCGAATGACTCAGATTTTCTGGCAATCGAACTCAGATGATGAGAATTCGTTTTCCCTCAAACAAACCCCTGCGAGTGATTGATTGCGATTCTAGGAGGTAAAGGGGATTTACCTTTTTCCATGACTTAGAACGGGAATTTAGGAGTGAAAAGCTTCTTTTGATTGTGATTGTGCAAGATAATTTTTATCACTGCCGAAAGGTCACAACCTAGCTAGCATTGGGAGAAGGGTAGGAGATTTCGGTACTTACTTTCCCACAAAGTTCTCCAGCACAGACGATTTTCCAGCGGATTGTCCACCCACCACGGCAATTTGTGGCAAATCCAGTTGCATGTGAACACCCATTTGGGTGAACGCATCCTGCAGTTTATTGACAATAGGAATGAGCGATTCCATGTTTGCAAATCTCCCTCAACGGCTAGTTGGAATTTTCAACACTGCAGAACTGATGCCCACGATCGCCAACGACTATTTTCCTGTTTGGTTTGCCGTATTTCAAGCACTTTTCACTATTAGTTCACTTGTTAAAACTAATATAAAATATTTTGTCCTGTTTTCCACTGGTGCTTAGTATTATTGATCTGCAAGAAGCGTACATGCGCAAGGTGGAGTGAAAATTTCAACGAACTTGCGCTGTCAGTCACTACACGCTAAAATGCAATCAGCACAATATTGGTGAACAAAAAATCTCAACTTCTCTTTTTATGCACTGAACAAAAAAAATACCATCACCTGTAATATTGTGTGTTTAGCACTAAATTGATTTCCGAAAAAACTTCATTGACTTCCGCTGCCTTTCCTATGCGTTAAACATTACGTCGGAAGTAGTGCGCTGTATAGCAAACCAGATTTACTGTACAGCGCACTACTTCCGACGTAATGTTTAACGCATAGGAAAGGCAGCGGAAGTCAATGAAGTTTTTTCGGAAATCAATTTAGTGCTAAACGCACAATATTCCAGGGGGATGACGAAGGGCTAAAATCATCTACCCAGCATTCGATTAAACATGGCGTCCAATGTTTTTGTTTTGATTGCTTAATTCATGGAAAAAATGCGCTGGAAACATCGACACTGCTTTGCTGCCACATATAATATCGTGCAAAGTGATAAAGAAAGAGAAACAATCATTAAAAACAACGAGTTCGTTCGAAATGTGTAATTTCCGAAATAAGCACTAGCAACACACGAGCCACACACCCGAAAATCAGGAACAAGTTAGGGTAAACCGACCAGAAAGTGGGTACCAAAACGCGCCGTACCAAAAACGATGATGGGTGAAGCGGCGATGTACCGAGTTTGACAGCTGTGTCACCCCACTGTAATATTCTCAATAGTTGAAAATCGGAGTTTTCGACTACACTGAAATAAATGTTGTTGTGGGAATTACCGATTCCATAGTTAAATTACTAACCGTACCTATGATTCTCAACCGACAACAAAATCTGTTAAGTTCACTGAAATATGATTGAAGTAACAATACATTGCAGTAAGTTTGACTAAAAGCGTAGTCGCCTCAACAACAAAACATTGTAAATTTTTCCTGGACACGCATCTTACAACACGGTATGGTTGAAAATACAATGCCCAGCTGTTGAATTTAGATTATTTTTGGTAATGTTAACAGCACTGCTAGTTAAATTGACAGTGTTTTAGTGGAATTAACAGGAAATAGCTGTTGGTTGAGAATCATAGGTACGGTTAGTAATTTAACTATGGAATCGGTAGTTTCTACAACAAAATTTATTTCAGTGTAGCGAAGTTGGATTTTTCTCCAAAATCCGTGCGTCGGACCTTACTTCGAAAGTGGTGCGCTGTATGGCAAACCTGGTCTGCTATACAGCGCACCACTTCCGATGTTAGGTCCGACGCACGGATTTGGAGAAAAATCCAACTTCGCTAGTCGAAAATTCCGGGCGCTTATCTTAGATCGTGACAAATATTCTCAATTTAGTTGAAAATCGGAGTTTTCGACTAGCGAAGTTGGAGTTTTCTCCAAATCCGTACGTCGGACCTAACTTCGGAAGTGATGCGCTGTATAGTATTGTCGTCGCGGTTGAAACCCGAAGCTCCCCCACACCCTACAATCGAATTTTCTCAAAATCTATACGAGAAACCTAACGTCGGACGTACTGCGCTGGACAGCGGACCTGGCCCTCTATCCAGCGCACTGTGCCCGACGTACGTCCGACACATGGTTTAAGAGAAAACTCGATTTTCGCGTGTCAAAAATTCCGATTTTCAACTGCACGAACAATAAACCTGGTCCGCTATACAGCGCATTACTTCCGAAGTTAGGTCCGACGCACGGATTCGGAGAAAAATCCAACTTCGCTAGTCGAAAATTCTGGGTTTCAAGTGCATGGAGAATATTTGACCAAATAAGCCTAACAAATGGCCAACACTGCGTGAAACATAGCAACCTTGGATAAATGTCTAATAATGTAAAATGGCAAATATTTGGCATGAATATAATGACAAACAGTCTTATGGCACCTTTAGGATTCGTTCAAATATTACGTAATAAGGGAGGGAGGGAGTCTAGCGCTGTGTTACGCTCCATACAAAATTTCAAAATTTCCCATACAAAAATTGTTACGTATGGGTTAGGGAGGGGGTCTAAAATGGTTATATTTTGCGTTACGTAATATTTTAATGAACCCTTAGCCACTCTTTTTTTTACATCGGTAGCAATTAATCAAATCAGGGCGACTGAAAGCTACCGATGCTGAAAAGCGTGGCCTAGTCAAAATGGTAGCGCCACAGACAAACAGACGTAACACCTTGATCGATTTTTATGGAAATCCATCGCCCAGTCCACACTACCATCACCTGGTGGAAAAGTTGCACGAATCAATGTGTTGTGCAATATCGTCAACAGAAGGCGCTAGTGTAAAACGTCAAACGCATAGAGAAACGATGCGCGCGCCTCTGGTTGTGAAAGCCACAACTATGAAAATTTAAAATGATCGTTAAAAACGTTGTCGATGGAAATTTTGCAAGTGTTACGTCTGTTTGTCTGTGGTAGCGCCATGTAGCGCTGCGCACAAGGCTGCGCGTTTATTTTTTAATTATTTGTGTGTCGCAATTTTACCGTGCTCTCACTCCAAGAGGGCGCGAGCGCGCGAGGTGAGTGAGATCACGTTGACTTGACCGTGGTGAATTTCTAAATCAAATTTTGTGATGATGGGCCGGGAGAGCGGGAGTGTGAGTTTCTGTTGACAAAATGAACGATACAATTTCTACAGCTCCGAATTTGTGCATTCATCATGAAATCAAATGCATATAAAAGGATTGTTTGGAGATTTTTCCACCGGTTGGAGTCCAGGTATGTTATTTAGAATTCAGCTATTTCTATATTACGACTACCCCGGAAGTGGTCCACTCCACTTCAAATCAAAGTCCACAGAAACCACCAGGGTGCGAGGCCGCCATTCTTAAGAATCCAGCATCTTGCATGTAAACATTTGTGTATCCACAAAGCTTTTCATTGTGGATACATGATAGATGTTGGCTCCTGTCAGATGCATTGAGTGCTGTTTGCAGTTCAGAAGGAATTTTTTGGCCTATCTTGATGTATGGGAAATTCCTTGCCTGAATCAATCAAGAAACCGTTTCCTTCGATCACAGTACGCAGTTGCGAAGAAATGACAGTTCAAATGGCAGTCACCGTGGAAAGTTTCTGCCAGGAATCGGTCAAGAAGTTTCTTGAGCGATTCCTTTCAAACACCAAACTAGGCTTATCTTGATGCATGGGAAATTCCTTACCTGAATAGGGCACTGCACTGTTTTGATTTTGTATGGCACTTTGACGTTTCGTGGCCTTGTTGTTTACTAAATTTCTGTAAGAGTGAAAGAGAAGGAGAGATTTTCATGCAGTGCCCTATAGATCAAGAAGCGGTTTTTTTTCGATCGCAGTACGCAGTTGTGAAGAAAATTTCTTAATGACAGTTCAAATGGCAGTCACAGTAGAAAGTTTCTGCCAGGAAACGGTCAAGAAGTTTCGTGAGCGATTCCTTTCGAACACTAAACTGGGCTTATAGGGTATCGGGATGCTTCGTTGGCATAGTCCCCTCGTTCGGCCTATCTTAACGTTAACCAAAAACTCAAACAAACATGCCGAACTGGATATCGGAAAAGCTTTGCGCCAAACAACTGTAATATTTCGCTTCAATTTTAGCACTTTGGAGTTTTAAAATTGTATGAAAATGTCACTTTGTTTAGCTTTTGTAGACGCCATGATTCTTCAGCTTAGTGGGTAGTCTATACACATGGTCATAAATGGCATGATTCTGGTATATTTCGAATTGCCTTTTCAATAACTGAACATTTGATGCGACGGTCAAAGATGCTAGTTTGAATTTGTATGTTTGTTTTTAACGAATAATAACTATTTTACAAATTACATGTGGGCCGAATATTCAGGACATTTTTTTCACTATGTACCCAAATCTTGGCCCATCAGTAAAGTGACGTCAAAAACACCGATAAAGTGACGCCAACAACATTGCTTGCGTAAAAACCAGAAAGAACGAACAGAAAAATAGATTTTGTGTGCGGTGACTGTAAAAATATAACACAAAAATCGGGTTGCATTGTTTTCGTTACTAAAAATGAAAGAACTTTAGTTTAAGTGATTTATTTATAGTTTTTTTAAAATTTGGCTCCGAAAATGTAATTTGAAAGTATGATTGGTGAACAAACAGAGATAATACCTCAGCAGAAATATTGAAAAAGTAAGATAATAAGTGGTTCTAGTGCATGGAAAGCAATAGGCCAACGTTGTATCCACTAATAGGCCAATTTTTGTACCATAGACCAACGTTGCATACCATCACATCGAATCTTTTCAACTTAGTTAAGTAAATTATTGAATATTTACGTTAGTTTACTTCTCATTGGTGAAACATGCATTGCCTAGAGTGCGTAATAGGGTCAACATATTATTTATAGTGCTATTAATTCATGAGTTATGGTCAAAATTGTCAAGGCGGTTTGCAAATTAGGCCAAGGAATGATCCATATACCCTATTGCGGTAAAATAGAAACAATCCGACGAGAGCTCAAATTTCATTCGGTCAATAACGGCGCTGGCCACGTCCATACGGTCAACCGGGGAAGGGAAGGAATGTTTGTTTGACAACCGTTGTTACTAGAGGATGTGAGTACTACTTGGACCCTCCACAGTTGTCACGGGAAGGTTTTATTGAAGGGATGGATAGTTACCCGAGCAAGGAATGAGAACAAAACTATAACAAATTGATAACTAATTTTGTTATTGATAACAAAATGAAAACAATGCGAGTTTTCATTTGAAAATTTTTAATGTAATATCAAATTGAGATATTATTTTGTTATCACATAAAAAAATCAATGATAACAAAATTTGATTTCAAAAATCTAAAATAGATTTAACATATTGTGGATTTACCGTTTACTTGTATTCTACCGGTCGCTTCAGTATGGCCTCCAAAGTAGCCGTTTTATAAAAAAAAAACTCAAAAATGTTTTTAAACATTTTTACTGTATGCGCTATTCCTCGTTGCCACTAGCTATTCAGCGACATTCATTTTTTGACAATCAAATTGGTTTTTATATGAAAACGGATACTTTGTAACGGTTACTCAAGTAACCGGTAGAATACAAGTAGCCGGTAAATCCACAATATTTAAATAGCATTAATTATATTCACAATACATTTGTTCAATCTACCTGAGTACTGTACTTACATATTGACACAAAATTTATAATTTCTTCATTTTGGGTAATGCTTATGCTAATATGTACATTGATTTAAGTTGTCCTGAACTTTAATAGGTCTTTTTATATCAGTTAATTCATATCTAAACAGGTTGCCAAATATTTTGTCAGTATTTAGTTCAACAACAATTATTCTCGTCGGTCAAAATATTGTCAATGCGATAAAATATGTGTCCTATATAAATAGCCTAAGTTTTTACATGCTTCGTTTGTTCGGTATTGAATATTGTCAAGTTTAAATCTATCATGATAGCTAAAGTCTAAATTGTCTAACTCTATTGATTCATCTATTATAACATCATTAGTCAAGGAGTGGACCTGGTTGGATGGTTAGAACACTTGGCTATCACGCCGAGGACCTGGGATCGAATCCCACTCCCGACAAACTCACAAAATGTGAGTTCTTCCTTCGGAAGGGAAGTAAAGCGTGGGTCCCGAGATGAACTAGCCTAGGGCTAAAAATCTCGTTAATACAGACAAAAAAAAAATCATTAGTCAACATAAATCTTAATCTACCATCGTAAAGAGGCTTATGCAAGGCTTATGTGCTTTACAAGGATGAATGCCAATTTTTAACCGTTGAGTCTGTTATTTCCGAGTTGAGTTTTGAAATTTGAACTACTGGGTGGTTATTTCCAGTTTTATATTTTAAAACTGCACCATTCGCATGGAAATAGCGACGAGTTCCACAATGCCCCGAAGTTTCTTACACTTTGACATAAATGAGTGATTAAATGTACATTAAAGAACATATTACACTAGTTTACAAAATAAAACGAAAGTCGTGAACTTCTGTCAACGACCAAAATTTTTGAAGCACAATTTAGCACTGATTTCGAAACCGTGCTTCAAAAAATTTTGACTAGAGCCGTTTTTAAGTTTTAGCTCAATATCGAGTTTTACAACTTTTAAAAATATGAAATTTACTAAAATAGGCTCCTAAAGGCCTATCTCAATTTCTGCATAATTCGATCAAGCATTGAGTAAAACGACATGTTTACTCATTTTTTAAGTATTCCTATTAGGTAAAGCCCATAAAATATATTTTCAAAAATTTTAATAATTTTTGCAACACTTCTTGTTTAGCACTAAATTTTGGGTAAATTTTGTTTACCGTGTATGTCAAACAGGAACATTTATTGTCAAAAGTGAGCCAATGTGGTGTCTTTTGCAACCCGCCGTTTCACTTTCGTTACGTCAAGGTTGACCTCGAATGTCAAACAAGACCTGCTCATCATTATTTTATTTTCAAGTTTATTAACTATTCTGTTATTGTTTAAGTTCGGAAAAATTACCATTGAGATCAGAAAAGCATGCTCTTTCGTGCTATGCAGCAAAACCGGGGAAATATTTTTCATTTTAGGACCCTATTCAAATATTTTGCGTTTTGTTCAACCAATTTCAAATCTTTTTCCATAAATTGAAAGCTGAATACAATACCATTCAATCATCTGAATGCAGGTTTTGCGTCAGATTGATGAGAATCAAGATATTGGCGAGTTTTAGGAACGATCTCCTTAAATTTTTGCTAAATTTCCAAAAATATATGAAGAAATGTATTTTTTCAGTAAGAAAAAAAAACAATCTGAAAATTCTTTCTCAACGTGTATTTGACATATCATATGTAGGCGAGTTACAGTAAAAAAATCAGCTCAATCGGAGCATTGATTATGGAGAATGAGATGTGTGAAGTGAGCGACGTTGCTTAAAAATAGAACAAACATCGATTTCAAATCATCAACTTTGTATGGAAAGTCGAAAAAAAAAATCCGCTCTACTGTAATTTTTTTCCTTCGCGTTTTCGAACTCAGGGCATGATTCTACCCCAAAAATGATCATCAGCTTACCGAGTTCAAAAATGCTGTAAACTAGTGTTATTTAAAAATTCCCTCCAGCAACTCTTCTTAGGGTTCCTTCAGAAATTTCTCCTGGTATTCTATCAATAACTTCCTCCAAAAACTGTTTAGCCCTACCCCTGGATATTCGATCTTGACGCGATGGGAGGGCTTAACCCTTTAGCACTTAAGCGCCAGTTTATTCACCATCGCTTGGACTTTGAGCTAGATATATCTGGTTTACGAGTTGAGCGCAAGTGAAGGAATCGGCCGTAAGTGCTAATGGGAACCAAAGGAGTATCCGTTGTGCATTTATCACAAGTCAAAGACAAGTTATAATTCAGCTTGCATAGACCTACTATTGGCATTCTTTAATTTTTTTCAAATTTAACAATAATTGTTAAATTTAATGTAACGCAAGAGTGGGTAGGGGAGGTCTCTGCGTTACGCTCATCATTCATCACTTGAAATCGAAAGTACACAGGACAGGGGACGCTAGGATAAGTTGACTTACAGCATTACAGATTAGGTTATGTGAACAATTAAATTCATTACCATTAGAAAATTATGGACTGATTAAGTAAAGATTAAACTGTTGATTTTAGAAATGAGTTTATATTTGTATTTTTTTATAGGTTTTGTAGGGGTGAATATATAAAAGTTAACAAACAATCTTTATCATTTTATTTTTGACACAGAGATCAGCTGTATGAACTTTTTTGTTTTTATATCCTAGACGGTATTATAACACTGACCAAAAAGAAAGCAGGAATTTAGTTACATGTTTCTTTAGGAATTAGGACGGTTGACAATGTGAAGGGTGGATATAAGAATACTTCGGACTGAGATGATCACAGATATGCAGAAGACGACTAGCGAAATTAATAACACAATTTGACACATTGACTATTTTGACGTATAGGGTTTGACTGATTTACAACATCGAATGGAAGCTCAAAAAATATTATCTAACACTAATATGAGAGTTATTTGGGGATGATGCTGGTGCTGTCAATGACCAACATCGGTTATTGACATTATTGGTAATCAGCTTCAAATAATTTTCAGAATGTATTATAAAATAACTTAGGATATTATTTGATTATTGTTTGGAGAAGCTGTCAGAAAAACTAGTTGCCCATATCGGCTAAAAACGCTAGCTCTGGTAGCTGTCTACGAATAATTTTCAGAAATATCAAATCTTTAAAAATTAGCTATGACATATTTTTTTTGCTCTTCTTTGTAATATTTCTTAGAAATAGTACTTTGAAAACGTTAACATAGACAGTCTTTTTACTCTCTGAATGTTGTCCAGTGACAACGGAGATTTTCGATTATTGAAATATTGTTCAATTATCAATTCATCTTTAGAGCTTCCATTCGGTCAAAACACTAGTGCGATGGGAATAGTGCAAACACAGTCAAGGATGGAAGAAAATCACTTCAAGCGATAAATGATACAGGATACGAATAATCCAAGATAGCCTTGTTCCCTCCCCTGGATATTCGATCTTGACGCGATGGGAGGGCTTAACCCATTAGCACTTTTGTGCCAGTTCATTCACCACCGCTTGGACTTTGAGCTAGATATATCTAGTTTACGAGTTGAGCGCAAGTGAAAGAATCGCCGTAAGTGCTAATGGGAACCAAAGGAGTATCCGTAGTGCATTTATCACAAGTCAAAAACAAATTATAATTCAGCTTGCATAGACCTAATCTTTGCATTCTTTGAATTTCCTCAAATTTATCAATAATTGTTAAATTTAACGTAACGCAAGAGTGGGTAGAGGAGGTCTCTGCGTTACACTCATCATTCGTTACTTGAATTCGTTAGTACACAGGACAGGGGACGCTAGGATAATTTGACTTACAGCCTTACAGATTAGATTCATTACAATTAGAAAATTATGGACTGATTAGGTAAAGATAAAACTGTTGATTATAGGAGTTTATATTTGTATTTCTTATTTTTATGGGTTTTGTGAATTTATAAAAGTTGACAAATAATCATTATCATTTTTATTTTTGACAAAAATCAGTTGACTGAACTTTTTTTGTTTTTATATCTTAGACGGTATTATTTCACTGATCAAAAAAAGCAGGAATTTAGTTAGGACTTAGGACGGTTGACATTGTAAAGGGTTACGATCGATATAATATTACTTTGGACTGAGATGATCACAGATATGCAGAAGACGACTAGCGAAATTAGAAACACAATTTGATACATTATTGACTATATTTGGACAAATAGGGTTTGACAAATTTCTTTACAATATCGAATGGAAGCTCAAAAAGTGTTATCTAACACTAATATGAGAGTTATTTGGGGATGATGCTGGTGCTGTCAATGACTAACATCGGTTATTGACACTATTGGTAATCAGCTTGAAATAATTTTCAGAATGTATTATAAAATAACTGAGGATATATCTGATTATTGTTTGGGGAAGCTGTCAGAAAAACTAGTTGCCCATATCGCCTAAAAACGCTAGCTCTGGTAGCTGTCTTCGAATAATTTTCAGAAATATCAAATCTTTAAAAATTAGCTACGACACATTTTTTTTTTTCTTTTTGCTCTTCGTATATTTCTTAAGAATAGTACTCTGAAGGCGTTAACATAGACATAGACACCTTTTTTATCTCTGAAGTGACCTCGGAGATTTTCGATTGAAATATTGTTCAATTATCAAATCATTTTTAGAGCTTCCATTCGATCAAAACACTAGTGCGATGGGAAAAGTTAAAAACAGTATTTTTAAAAACTACTACGACCCAATGCTAATTACTAAACACTTTGCTCAAGTTGACGACATCGTCTAGTCCATCGTGAGTATTGGTCCTAGTAGGGGGAAAGTTGGGAAAGGGTCCAGGCTTTGCTATCAGCTGTCCTGCAGCTCCACCTGGTCACTCTTAAAAAAAAAAAAAAAAAAAGGATACGAATAATCCAAGATAGCCTTGTTCTTGCAGTAGGATGATGCCGACGCCTCACACCGTGCTCGTATCACCGTGCAATCAAAGCATCTGATGCACGCTTTATCGCGTGATGACCCGTTATCGCATCATGTTACAAGTCGTGATGAATTTTATTCATCACAATTTAGGCCACTTATGCACCCGTAAACCGCATTCATTATAAGAAATAATACATTCATAAGCATATCTTCAAGTTAAAGAAATAAGAATGCTCAAAAAGTGAATGAAATCGCGAATTTATCATTTCGACTTCATGATAGCGATCGCATCGCGCCCGCACATGCCGAGCGAATCATTCTTCTCGCACTGTAGTTTGTTATGATGCTTGATGACAAAATGTTATCGTTGTTGCTAGGATCGCGCGATGCCTTTCAACCGCGAAACATTTGAAATCTGATCATGATCACTAGATTTCCATCCTTGAACACAGTATTTTTAAAAACTACTACGACCCAATACTAATTACTACACACTTTGCTCAAGTTGACGACATCGTCTAGTCCATCGTGAGTATTGGTCCTAGTAGGGGGAAAGTTGGGAAAGGGTCCAGGCTTTGCCATTAGCTGTCCTGCAGCTCCACCTGGTCACTCTACAAAAAAAAAATAACTTCCTCCAAAAACTGTTTAGGGATTCTCTTAGAAATTCCTCTCCTGGGAGTTCAAGATTTCTCCAAGATTTCCTTTCACAATTTATTCAGTACTTCCTCCTGGTGTTCCCTCAGAAATTCCTCCTGGTATTTCTTCAGGAATACTTCCTGGGATTCTTCCAGGCATTTCTCAAGGGATTCCTTCAGAAGTTCCTCTGTGAATTCCTCCAGAAATTCCTTTACATATTCCTCCAGAAGATTCTTCCTATAGGCATTCCTCCAAGAATTTCTTTAGGAATTCCTTGAGGGTCTCCTCCAGGAATAGGACAGATCGGTGAATTACTAGATTTGTAGTGATGAGCTGAACTTTAGTATGGTGAGAAGGTCGATTCTCCGTTTCTGCAATGAAATGGTGCAAAAAGCGTGGGTATTATGATTCCTTGACTAATTTGATGCTGTTTGAGCAAAACTTTTTTTTAAGTGTACCCTCCGCTCACCCCCACACCAAAGAGCTCACACTGAGTGCCCTCTGGTAATGGACACTTACTAACAAAAAAAAATACAAAAAGAACGCGGAGAACAATTATAACTAACTCAAGAAATGTGAATTCCCAGTGGAACTATGTTCCTTTGAAGGGATCCACTAATTAAACTAAACCAGAGAATTAAACAAAACTAATAGACTAAACATATAACCTTGTGATAACGTTTGTGGCTTATAACATCAAATTGATTATTTTTCCTTTAATTTAAGTGAAAAAGTAGGCAAAAACAAGCAGGAGCTTAGCTGAGCTTAGACTGACTGCACATATCTATGGTTGCTACTCCCTGATTGACCGAAACCAATGACAGTTGCACAATGAATCAACTGGATAATTGACTAGTAGGCAAAAACAAGCAGGAGCCAGAAAAACCTACATTTATGGAAAGGTTGACACACTATACGATATATTCGCTTACATCCGTAGTAAATATTGCTTAAACTTCCTTTTGAAGAGGATTGTATTCGTTATGCCTTTAATGTCAGAAGGAATGGAGTTGAACTTTGAAGGGCCATAGTTTGTTATGCAGACAAGGCCCAGGTTCGTGTTCGCTCTATTTCTCAACGGTTCATGTGCATGTCTTGTGGTACGTATATTTGCTCTATTTGGAAATTCAATGTTGTGATGAAAGTTACGATTGTTCAAAGCATTGTATACATACATGACAGTGTTAAAATCACGTAAACCAAGAATTGGAATAACATTATGATGCAAATCAGTGTAAAGCGAAGTCGTCGAAAACAGGGGAGATAAATTGAAAATAACTTTGATACATCTATTCTGCAGCACTTGAACCTTTTAGGTTTTGATTTGGAAGCATGACCCCAAACTATAATTAAATACTGTAGGACAGAATGTATGCAAGCGTAATAAAATCGCAGTAAAGCTTCCTTATGTACAAAACACCGAACTTTTTTCATCAAGCCGCACAATGATGAAACTTTTTTCAGAATTTGTTTTATGTGAATATCCCAAGGAAGATAAGAGTCTAAGTGTATCCCCAAATATTTGAAAGATGAAACTTCTTCAACATGAACATTATTGACATATGGATCGGGGTGTTGTGGTATCAATTTACGCGAAGAACGGAAAACCATATATTTAGTTTTTGTGAGGTTTAAAGAGAGCCGGTTTCCGTCAAAATATTGTGTTAGGCATTCAAGATCTGATTCGATGTTCTGAATAACGGATTGAATACTGTATTCAGGATAAAACAAAGCCGTATCGTCAGCAAAAAGTCTTGGTGTCCCATGAAGTTTCAAGTTGCCCAAGTCATTGATATAAATAAGAAATAGCAAGGGACCAATGTTACTCCCTTGAGAAACACCGATTTCAGTCGTTCGCAAGCTACTACGGAAGCCATTTACAGAAACGTACTGTTTTCGATTGGAAAGATAACTTTTTATAAGATCGTTTGCAACCCCTTTTATTTCATACTTCTCGAGCTTTTTCAGAAGAATGTCATTATCTAGGGTATCAAATGCTTTTTAAGGGTCTATAAAAAGACCTCCTACTATCTTCTTTGATCGATTTCACGACCCAATTTATCAAACAGTTCTACAATTGCAGTTGTTGTTCCACATCCTTCACGAAAGCCATATTGGTATTTATACATAACATTGTTTGCGCAAAAGAAGTTCACTAGTCGGCTAGTCAAAACTTTCTCAAATATATTTTGTTCAGAACTGACAGAGTAGAAATTGGACGATAGTTTGAAGGGTCGTACGAGTCTCCAGATTTGAATACCGGTGAGATTTTGGCAGTTTCGGGATGCAAGTATCAGGATAAGACCCAGTTTCTATAATTTTATTGAAAAGTTGTGTGATGATTCAGAAAAAGGAACTATTAGCTTTTAATAGATCAGTCGGCATGTTATCATTTCCTCTGCTTTTTTTATTTTTGAGCTGGCTTATCAATATACGTACTTCATTCACATTGGCAGGCCTAAAAAAAAATTGAACTGTCGACTAGTTTTACAGGGTTTAAAATATCGAAGTTACTGCTCGGAAGTTGATTAGCTAAATTATTTCCGATACTGGAGATAAAACTATTGAACACTTCTGCAACATCACGATCTGAATCTAAATAATTTTCATCAATTCGTAGTTTTATTCGTTCATTTATTTTAGTGCGGCCAATATCTGGTTCAGGTTCTTCCATAGATTAGAATGGCTTAAACTTTTTAATATGTTTTCATAGTACTGCCTCTTGCACCGTATTTTAACAATTTTAACTTTACTAGAAACGTGAGCTAGCATGTCGGTAACATGTCTATCAGCAGGTTTACGTTTATGTTTCTCCAGCTAGTTATTTTTAATTCGCATCAATCGCCAGAGGTTGTATGTCATCCATGGACAATGGTCTCCTTTTACATTGATAGTTTTAGTGAAGGATCTGGTACATTCAATCAATAGAGAGTTGTAGGGTAGAAGCTTCAGTTTTGGACAGTCCGGAGTTTTGGCCATAGTACGGTATTGAGCCTATTGCGATCTAAACCGGCGTAAATTTAATTTTTACTAGTAGATCCTAATACAATATGATGATTACAGTTGTGAAAACCACACATTTTGATTAAAAACTGGAAGAAAAAAATATATTTCCTTAAAAAATCAGCTCCCATATATCTATTTTGGCCAGGGTGCTTCTAATTTGGCCACTCCCATAAGAAATACACGTGATTGGCCAAAATAGAAACCAAACTTAAGAATATGGCCAAAACTGCGGCAGAGCTATTTTGGCCAGTGCCACTTTTAACACAAAAATCAAGTATTGACTTGCTTTTTGCATTTTTCCTTCAAAATATAGATTGATACCTTTTATTTGACGCATTGGTTGTTTTCATAGGATTATTGGTTATTTTTTAAAAAATGATTTCCCTTAGACTGGCCAAAACCGGTGCCCGCACCCTACTTTGAAATAAGGGCACTCAGGTCAGCAATTTGACGTGATCAATAACATTCGTTTTTAACTCTTGTCGTTTTTTGCCATTACTCAATGCGAGAGACGATATCACTGGATCACTGGAAGATGATCACTAATTTCGCTAAATATTGTATAATTATGAAGTTGTGATGCAAGATCAATTGGACAAACACAATGATCTAAGATATAGTTGCTTATCGGGCGAGTTGGTATAGTATTTGTACATACATAACCATAAGATTCTAGTAATTTTTTTATATCTAGTAACTACATTGTTGTTTTGCATATTAATAGGGATATTTATGTCGCCAACAATAACATAAGGTTTGGACGGAGTGGCAAATAATAACCCCTTTTCTAAATTATCTTGAAAGGTATTATAAAACTTTGGGTATCAGTGTTGTTGTTTTCTCCATTTCTTGCAACATAAACAACATAGT
Source organism: Aedes albopictus (assembly GCF_035046485.1). Classification (NCBI taxonomy): domain Eukaryota; kingdom Metazoa; phylum Arthropoda; class Insecta; order Diptera; family Culicidae; genus Aedes; species Aedes albopictus. The sequence continues at coordinate 204,566,798 of NC_085138.1, forward strand.
CAGGGTTGACAAACGTCGTTCTCGTCACCACTGCGTGAAGATAACAATAAAACAATCTTCGTCCGAAAGAACAACGGTGACGATTAGCCCTTTCGTCGCCGTCTGCGGGCTTCACGACGAAGCTCAATCATAAATAGTCACCCACCAACTTTTTCGTCGTCCTCTTTGTTCCCTGGAAATGAGCGACGACGGGCCAAGCGAACGCCAACTGGCAATAGCTTTTATTTGCGTTTCGGCACTTATAGTGGTGTGAAACCTCATTAGCTCAGTTGGTAGGAGTGCTGGATTGGCAATCTAGTGGTTCGCCGTTTGATTCCAGGTGCAATTATTTTTTTTATTAATTTTTTTTTGTGTGTTGCTGGTGGCAACATTGACTCCGTCGGCTAGACGCACTTGGACGAAGAGCGAAACAAAACGAATGAAGATTTTGTTTTCGTCACGACGCAAGCCCTTCGCGACGATTCGCTGGCTTGAATGAGTCATCCGATGTGGAACGAGCAACGATGACGATCTAGTTTTCGTTCTCGTCGTCTACTTTTTTGGTCGTACGGCGACGATTTTCAGCCCTGAACATAGTTATTCAAAGTTTTGCATCAAATTAGGTAAGGAATCATAAGACCCACGCTTTTTGCACCATTTCATTGCAGAAACGGAGAATTGACCTTCTCACCATACAAAAATTCAGCTCATTACTACAAATCTAGTACTACACCGAACGTGCCCCATTGCTTAAGGGTTACGCCAGGAATTTTTCCAGGGACTCCTCCTGCTCCTACGGGAACTATCCCAGGAATTTCTTCAGGAAATCCTCCAGAAATTAGTCCAGGATTTTTTTTTTTAGGGATTCCTTCAGTAATTTCTCTTCCTCTAGAGATTTTTTTATTCTTCAACCACTTAACCTAATTTACAGCTCTTTTGTCCAGTAGGGCACTGCGTTAGCGATTCCAATTGGCGGCTGCACTTACACTTTGTACAGCGCCTAAATGTATGCTATTTTAATTCTAATTCGAACTGGTAGCCTTTGGCGCTGCTGTCACTTTTCTACCCTGTCCATGGTAAAATGATGAGCACGATGTTGCTGTGTTGGCTCTTGTTCCATTTCCAGTCCGATTGGGGGTCCATTATGAGTTTCCGTTAGCCGATATCCAAGTTTCCGGGTCCGTTAGAGCATATGCTCAGAAGAGAGTCAAGTGTCAGCCGCTCTCGGGGGAAGAGCAACTGACGAAAAATTGCAAGTGCCGGGGCTGGGATCGAACCCATGATCATCCACTTATGAAGTGAACGTGTAGCCACTACGCTACGGGCCCCGGCGTCCTCTAGGGATTCCCCCATGAAATTTCAGGAACTGCTTACAATAAGTCCTTCAAGGCTTATTCCAAGCAACACACATGTAACAGAAGAGTCTTGGCAGTACAGGTTTCTTCAGGTGATTTCCAGTTTTTTTTTCCAAGAATTTCGTTATTTGAGAGTTTTCCGGAAATTCCTCCGGAAATACCTCCAGGGATTCCCTTCAGGAATTCTTACAGGGATACCTCGAGGGTTTCCTCCAGTGAATTTCAAGGCTTTTGCGAAAATACCTTCAAAAATTCTTTCGATAATGCTTTCGGGAATAAGTAAATTATTAACATTCTATATGATTTTGTTTTGAGATGAGTAATGAGTGTATGCAGAATATGAGTATATAAAACTGTCTGTAGGGAAATTTTGGCAAGGATGTACTTGGAATTGGAACAATACAACTGAAGGTTTATAATTAGAGAAATAAAGATCCGGGAAATTCCAAGATTGCTAATAAGCGTAGACAAGCTAGATGATTAATTACTGTCGTGTAGACATTTTCGAAAAATCTTCGGATGGATTGCCATTATGTTCAACTAGAGAAAATGTTAAAGGAAATCATGATGAAAATTCTAGGTTAATCCTAAAATAGTTCAATTATTAAAACAGTTTACATCGCATAAAACAAAGACTAAACGGATGAAAAATATGCAAAACTGTTATTTCTCAACAGCACAATTGTGTTGATTCGTCATGAAAAGGATACGGTAATTTCTTAGAACAGTACTTAATGCGTATTTTTTTCAAGAATACCAATTCATATTCAAGAATAACCCAAATACACTATTGCACAAAATAAATATGTTATATTCGTATCATAAAGAAGAAGTAATTCTGATTAGTGTAAGAAGGGTTCTGTTAACTATAGGTGGATTAAATCATTAGGTTTTTTTTTAATAAATACTTAACCTTAGTAAGGTCTTGGGGTCTTTTTTGATCTTTTTCGAATTTCAATTCGCTGTAGTTTTTGTTTAACGAATGCTAGCAATCTGAAATTTTCTGACAATTATTTTTTCGCGGAAATAAACCTTTCCCAAAAATAAAAAGTATTGAACGACCCCTAGGGGCGCTCCCATAAAAAAAGTTACAAATAAGACCCTGGGGTCAGCTCGCAAAAATCAGTGGCTTGTCCGATTTTGGATCTCTTTGGCTCAAATGAAAGGGCCACAAGTCTAGTTTTCAAAACCACCGGAGAAATCCGGATTTGGCCACTGTGGCCACCGGGAACCTGCTTCAACTGAAAAATGCCGCTTTTGAGACCCTAACTTTGACAAGCTATAACTTTGCAACCAAACAAGTAATCAGGACCGTCCAAGAATCGTTGGAAAGGTATTTACGTGGACTTTGATTATAGACATTAATATTGACTAATTATTGAGAACCGGTTCCGGAAATCCGGAATATCCGAAATATTAGTTTTCATCGTTGCTATGTGCATGAAAATCCATAAATGTATTCCCTTTATGCATTTTATTGCATAACTTCTCTGCACACTTCACTGAAATGAGAAACATATTGTTTAGGACCATTTTTGGAGGGTTCTGGGCAGGTCTGGTCAATGCTGAACGGGTTACAGGGACTCCGGCAGCTGGTCAATTGGGTAACGACAATGAACTTTGTATAGTTTTCGCTCCGAAACCCGGCGCCACATGGTTCAACCTTCGTCTGTTATGAGCACTTCTACTGGTATTTACTGAGAGCTTCCTCTGCTAATCATTATTTTACATGTGTATACCGTGTAGCAGGCACGAAGATACTCTATAGTCTATGCCCTAGGGAGTAAGGGTGATTTCCCTTACGAAAAGTTCCTAGCCCGACCGTAAATCGAACCCGTGTCCCTCAGCATTATCATGCTGATTGCCTTTACAGCTACCAGGACTTCCACTAGGAAATCTTTTTGGTGTTGCAAATAATATATTATGATCACGTTTCATTACCAATAAATGTATAGATTTGTAAATTTTGGTTAGTTTTGTCACAACAATTAGGCCGTTACAAATATTTATTTCACTTTTTGTCCCACCCTCTGGTCGAGGGGGGGGATAAAAATAATAAACCATTTCATCTGAAAAATATTAAAAACTCATCGGATTTGTTACAGAATTTTTAGCAAGACCCGATATTTTGATAAATATTTTTTATCTGCTCCCTCAAAATGCAAAATCCTATAGTATCCGTGGTTTCGACCTTTCGAGTAAAGACCCCTCATGTAGGTGAGTGGCAATCGAATGATTATGAGAGATCTGAGAGTTGGTAATCTTGGTAGAAATAAAGTAAGATCAGTTCTGAACTACCCTTAAACTTTTCTAAAATTGCAACCGAAACAATAAATGATCCGTTAATGGTGAAGTTAATGTCCTATCTACAGCATGGCTGGCCAGAAAAAATTGATAAATCTTTATTAAACATTCAGGCAAATCAGCATGACCTTGAGATCGTTGATGGGTGCTTAATGTTTCAAGATAGGGTAGTGATACCAGTGAAGTTTCGGAACAAATTGCTCAAAATGTTACACGTTAATCATTCTGGGATAGTCACGATGAAACAACTGGCAAGGAGAACGGTTTATTGGCCTGGACTGAATAAAGAGATTGAGGAGTTTGTTAGACAATGTGATACGTGCACTAAAATGTCAGCTGTTCCAAAGCCCAGCACGACAACTAATTGGATACCCACAACGAAACCATTCAGCAGAGTTCACGCAGACTTCTTCCATTTTGAGCATAAAGTGTTCCTACTCATAGTGGACAGCCATTCTAAATGGTTAGAAATTGAGTGGATGAGGAACGGCACAGATGCTCCAAAAGTGATTCGTAGATTTGCCAAATTGTTTTCGAGTTTTGGCATACCGGACGTAATAGTAACCGATGGTGGTCCTCCATTCAATTCTGCGCTATTTGTGTCCTTTCTTGAGCGGCAAGGGGTCTTGGTCATGAAAAGTCCACCATACAACCCCTCCAGCAATGGCCAAGCAGAAAGGATGGTCAGACTGGTAAAAGAAGTGTTCAAAAAATATTTGCTTGAACCAGAGGTTCGCAACTGGAACGTGGAGGACCAGATCAATTACTTTTTGATTAATTACCGTAATACTTGTGTGACGAGAGATGGATCTTTACCATCAGAGAAAATATTTAGCTATAAACCAAAGATGTTAATTGACTTGATTAACCCAAAAAGACATTATTCGAGACAATTGGTCAAAAGCCCTGCTAATTACAAACGTGAGCAAAACACAGTAACATCATCAAACCAAACGGAAGTCAAAAAAGACCAGTTTGATAGCCTGATACCAGGTGACAAGGTGTGGTTGAAAAATAACCACATGAATCACGTAGAGAGATGGATTGAGGCAACATTTGTGAGACGTCTCTCTCTCAATGTCTTCCAGGTGGCAGTTGGAAACGTGATTTCAAGCGCTCATCGAAACCAGCTGAAGGTTCCGAAGACTAAACCTCCCATCTTGAACATAATGGTCCCGATTGTCTCAAGCAAAAGAAGTCGGGTGGTGATGATGGATGAGGACGAAGCTGATTGCGATATGACGAGACCAGCAACATCGACAACGGCAGGAAGTTTGGATAAACGACCCATCTCCATGACTGAAACCAGCCAACCAACACTCCGTAGATCGTCAAGGAAAAAGAAGCAGAAAATACATGAAGATTACGTTTATAATTGAACTTATGTTCTCTCGAAATTAGAACTAAGATTATGAATTTTGGGTAGAATTTTGAAATCGTTTTCGTTCGAAATTTTGATCTGTGATGTAGTGTACGTTTTTATTTTGAAATCATTAATTGAATTAGTACTTGTGTTTGTTAGACTTCTGAATTTTTGATACTATGTGTTCTGTGCATTTATATATGAAATTAGATTATTGAATTTAGGTTTGCTATTGCAATATCCTTAGGGGTAAGAACTATAGTATCCGTGGTTTCGACCTTTCGAGTAAAGACCCCTTATGTAGGTGAGTGGCAATCGAATGATTATGAGAGATCTGAGAGTTGGTAATCTTGGTAGAAATAAAGTAAGATCAGTTCTGAACTATACGTAAACCTAACCGGACGTTTATCCATTACATATCCGAAGTGGAATTTTACAAATCCTACCAAAAATTTTTGAAGTGGAGGAGACAAAAAGTCAAAATGAAATATGTATCCACCTTATTGTAGATGTAGCAATCTAACTTCCAAAAAAATGTACTCTCACTGGAAATGAACTCGAAAATTGTTATTGCAAATTATAAAATACAAAGATGAGGAGGTTTCATGTCAGTTGGAGGAAGGATTGTTGAAAATTACTCTACTCCACTGGCTTTTTCCATCTCCGGTGAAAATAAAACAAAAATCCTTCGGGAGCTCCCACGAGGAGCTTCACCAGGATTTCCTCACGGAGTTCAAACGAGAATCTTTCACGAAGCTCCACCTATTTTTCGTCAAGAATGCCCGCAGGAGCTCCAGCAAAAATTCTTCTAGACCAGTGGTGCTCAGCATTTTACGCAATTCATCAACAAAATTGCTTAGTACTTATCGAAAACCACTTCAATGACAAGCAAATTTGTATTCAAACTGAAGCTTAGTATCGAGGTCATTTAGTAGTACAAGGTTACTAAACTGAAATAAGTTTTCCAACTTTTCGTAACTTGACGAACTTCGGCAAAAATGAGTGAGGCCTGCGGGCTTCTCCATAACCAGTTAGCTACAACACCAGGCATTGAATAAAGCATAAATTTGTAACACATCTCTTCAGTTTTTATTGATTTCTAACCAAATGTTGCGAAAAATACGAAAAGCGCTGAGCTCCACTGCTCTAGATGTTCCATTATTGGTAACCTTCAAGGAGATCCATAAGGAATACTTCCAATAGTCCCACCATCTAATCCACCAGAAAAGTCATCCGGAAATTCTCAAGGAATTTCACCAGAAATTTCAGGAGTTCTGATTCTGATCGAAACTCCAGTAGGATTCACAACAGAAATTCGTATAGGCGTTCCACCTCGTATTTCTGTATAAGTACCACTGCAAATTCCCGCAGGACCTCTAGTACTTCCAGCGAGAATTGCTCTAGAAGTTCCAACGAAAATTTTTCTAGGAGTTCCACCAGAAATCCCTCTAGAAGAGGTTGCCCCAGAAATTCTCTCGCCAGTAGTTTTTTTTTTTTAAATAAGAACTGTTTTCGAAGTAACAACGGTAATGCCTCTAGGAGTTTCTCAGGAAAATCCTCTAGGAGTTCCGTAACGAATTCTTCTAGGAGTTCCAAATAGACTTTCTCTAGGAGTTCCACTAAATGTTTTTTTATTGCTTCCACCAATTAGACTAGTTTACAAAAAAAATGAAATTCATGAACTTCTATCATCGACCAAAATTTTTGATGCATAATTATGTTCTGAAATCAGGATCGTGCTTTGAAAATTTTTAGGTAGAACAGTTTTTGAGTTTTTCCTGAAAATTGAGCTCTATAGTTTTTTTTTTAATATGAAATTTACTATCTCCTTAAATTTGAGCAAAATATCCTGAAATAATGAAGATTTGTATTTTTTGCAGTAACAAAAAAATTATTGAAAAAATCTTTCTCAACGTACATTCGAAACCATAGATGTTGGCCAGTTATTTAACCTTCCGTAACTCGCGCGGTTGACTACCTGCGTCAGCACCACGCTAATGCTGAGTACAAAAAGCGAGATTTTTTCATCGTGTTGTACAAAATACAACAGCGCGATCGCTCGAGGGTTAAAAAAAAAATCAGGTCTATCGGAGCATTGGTTACGGAAATAGAGATGCATGAAGGGAGAAACTTTGCTGAAAAATTAAAACAAAAATCGATTTCAAATCGACAGCCTTGAATTGAAAGTCGAAAAAAATTCCGCTCTACTGTATTTTTTTCCTTCACGTTTTCGAACTCAGGGCATGATTCTACACTAAAAATGATCATCAGCTTACCGAGTTCAAAAATGCTGTAAACTAGTGTTATTTCTCTAGTAGATTCACTGGGAATTCCTGTCAGAATTTCACTGGCAATTTTTCTCAAAGTTTCAATGGAAGTATTTCCAGTTACACCGGAAGTTTCACTTGAAGATCCTCTATGAATACTTGTAGGGCCCCCTCCGCTAATATCCAGAAATTGTAGTAGTTGATCTACAGTGAACCCGTCCAGCAAATCCATTGTGAATTCCTCCAGTATATTCACTGGAACTCCTCTAAGACATTCACCAGTGATTCTCCTAGGAGTTACAGCAAGGATCCCACTAGGAAATCGACTAGGGATTCGTCTAGAGAATTTCTCTGGGAGTTGCATCGATTATTACTAGAAGTTGCATCGGGAAGTCCGGCAAGAGTTATACCGAAATTTCTTGTGGGAGTTCCACCAAAAATCTCTTCAGAAATCGTTCTAAAAGTTCCAAAGAGAATTTCCTCAAGAATTCCTCAAAATACTTCTCTATGTGTTCTGCCACAAATTTCCTCTAGAAGATAAACTTTTAATCCCTTGGGACGTTCTGTCAGGAATTCTTTTGAAAGTATTATTCACTGGGGATACTTCTCGAAGTTGCACTAGAAATTCCTAACAGGAGTACCGCCAAGAATACTAAGTAATTACTGTAGAAGTTCCACCGTACATTCCTGCAGAAATTCCATCGGGAATTTCTCTACAAGTTTTACCAAATAGTGCTCTAAAATTTTCGCAGAAAATTCAACGGAAAGTCTTCTAAAAGTTCTTTCAGAAATTTCTCTATGCAGCATCAAGTTATTACGTAATAATTAAATCTTAATTTTCGGACCACTCCTCCTCCATGGCGTATTTTTGTGTGTGAAAATCCAGAGTTCCACTCTAATTTCTCTTGGATTCTCACCGTAAATTTGTTTAGAAGTTTAATCGGTTTTTTTTTTTCTGGGAGCTCCATCAGATAGTCTTTCAAGAGTTTTGCTGTGAATATCTGAGGGAGCTCCGCAACACAGATGCTTTGTGAATTCCGCTAGGAGCTCCTCTGGAAATTCCTCTTGAATTTACAATAGTTACACTGGATATTCCTCTGGAATTTATAGTAGGTACACCCAGAGGAGTTTCACCGGAAAATCCTCTAGGAGCTCCACTAAATGCCCTATGTTTCTGGTTCATAGTTTTTATGAATACTCCACATGGAATTCTTCAAAGACTTTTATTCGATTGTTTTTAAGATTTTCATCGGGAAAGCCTCCAAGATTTCCTACCGAAAAACATTGAGGATCTTCATCGGGAAGTTCTGTAAAAATTTCACCAGGCCTTACACCAGTAATTCATCCAAGAGATAATTTTATTATTTCTTTAATTAAAAAAAAAAAACAAACTAAAAAACAGTTCCACCAGGAATTCCGCAAGTACTTCCACAGGATTTTCCTAAGAGTTCCACCGCTAATTCTTCTAGGGTTTCTACCAAGAATCTGTCTAGCAGAAATTCCTTCAGTAAATCTCTAGAATTTCGTTCAGTAGTCTCTCAGGAAATTTTTTCAGGCGGTCGTCCGAAAATTCTTTCAAGAGTTCCTTCGGAATTTTTCTTATAAATTGTTCATAAGTTCCGGAGGAGATCGACCTGATAATGCCTTCAATAGATTCTCCGAGAAGCTCTTAGAGAAATTCTCCGCGGAAATTTTAGATGGTTTATCGATGCAAAACACAATTTGAGTTTCTCTGATGACCATGGCCGAGGTCGAGATCATCTTTGAACTAACTTTAATGTGGCTTGCAGTCTCAATAAATTGGCATGCGAATTTATTTTCTTGACTCCAAAGTTTGGAACCTAATTTGTAATCTTCACAGTCGAAAATCGCAAGACAAGATCGAGATCAGCATTTGTTCATATCTATACCAGAACAATACAGTGACGATAAATAATAAAAATTAAGCCGTCAAAAGCCTACATTTGTTGTTAAATTCTGAGAGAAATACAATATGGATTTTTCCGGTGGCCACTCCTGTGACCACGAGGAACTAATATGACTGTTCATTTGGGGCCCCTCAGCATGACAATACTGAGGGACACGGGTTCGATTTACGGTCGGGCTAGGAACTTTTCGTAAGGGAAATCACCGTTACTCCCTTGGGCATAGACTATAGAGTATCTTCGTGCCTGCTACACGGTATACACATGTAAAATAATGATTAGCAGAGGAAGCTCTCAGTATACCAGTAGAAGTGCTCATAACATAAGAAGCAGGCTCATAAGTTGAGAAGCAGGCTTTTTTCCAGTAGGGATGTTATGCCAAGAAGAAGAAGAAGAAGAAGAAGAAGAAGATGGCTATCAATCTCTTTTTGAATCACAAGAACAACAGACGAAGATTGAACCATGTGGCGCCGGGTTTTGGAGCAAAAACTATACAAAGTTCATTGCCTTTACCCAATTGACCAGCTGCCGGAGTCCCTGTAACCCGTTCAGCATTGACCAGACCTGCCCAGAACCCTCCAAAAATGGTCCTAAACAATATGTTTCTCATTTCAGTGAAGTGTGCAGAGAAGTTATGCAATAAAATGCATAAAGGGAATACATTTATGGATTTTCATGCACATAGCAACGATGAAAACTAATATTTCGGATGTTCCGGATTTCCGGAACCGGTTCTCAATAATTAGTCAATATTAATGTCTATAATCAAAGTCCACGTAAATACCTTTCCAACGATTCTTGGACTCAAAAGCGGCATTTTTCAGTTGAAGCAGGTTCCCGGTGGCCACACTGGCCAAATCCGGATTTCTCCGGTGGTTTTGAAAACTAGACTTGTGGCCCTTTCATTTGAGCCAAAGAGATTTAAAATCGGACAAGCCACTGATTTTTGCGTTTTGTTTTTGGAATGTTGAAATCACTCAAAGGGGTTTTCCCTCTTTCAAAATTTAAAGTTAAAATAAATAATAAAGTATAGCCACAGACAAACAGACGTAACTCTTAGAGGAAATTCATGAAATACTTTTGCCCTATGTCATTTTCATGAGCTCACTGTCACCTGTTCGTAGAACCGCGCGAGACATTGTCGGTCATGATGGATTTCGAATTGACGTTTGTTTAACACGCACATTACTACACAAATCGCCTGGAATTTTCGTTTGCATCATTCAGCAACGTGTACACTGGCAAACGTCAAAGCGATCGAACACTAGCGCATGTACTAGGGATGTAATGTCAATAATGAGTAGAAGATGTAATGTTTGTTCTGTGAAGAGCTATATGACATTTCTCATCAACTGTGACAACAACTCTTATAAAACTTTGAAATTCGTATAACCCACGACTAGATAGCAGGCTTGGTTCCAGGAGAGGTGTAATATCATATAGAAAATTTTGTAATTCACTCTAATTATTTAAATAGTGAAAAATTAGAACCAAAAAAAAAGTTACGTTATATCGAGGTAAAAGTTACGTTATATCGAGTTACGTTATATCGAGGTTACGTTATATCGAGGTTACGTTATATCGAGGTATGACTGTACACAAATCGCCTGGAATTTTCGTTTGCATCATTCAGCAACGTGTACACTGGCAAACGTCAAAGCGATCGAACACTAGCGCATCTGGTGGAAGGATCGCGCAAATCAAATTAAATTTGAATTGATCGTTAAATGCATGTGCCAAGCCGTTTGGAAGAGTGTTTCGTCTGTTTGTCTGTGCTTTTACGTAATCGGTTATATACTTTCAAGTATTGATACAAAAGTTACAGGTAGGTTGAATTTTGACAATAAAAATGCAACAAGACAAACAATTATATAGCAAAAAATACTTAAGTTCAATCATGCTGGTAAATTTTTTCGTCTTGATGCATTTTTATTATCAAAATTAAACCTATCTGTAGCTTTTGTAACAATAGTTATCACTGAACTTTTTTCAAAAGTTTTTGAAAATTGAAATGTTTTGTAGTTCGTCACACAAAAATGAAAATTATCGGTTGAGAATCAACTGAGATATGGCAACCTAAAGTTGACTAGTTTATTTGCGAAAACGGCTTTGATGCATTTTTATTGTCAGATACTGTAGGTAGTAGGAGAAAAAACATGATTTTCCATATTTCTGATTAGATTATTGAAATAAACAATTTCTAAAATAGAAAATCCCATACGAAATCCCGAAACGGTTTTTACCATAACTTTTTCTCCCGGTATATAGAATTTTCACCCCATATAGACATTTTCTAAGATATGAGTCATTAGTGGATATGGGATAGACCACATCCCATATATTTTCAGTATTTGTTTTAAGAAACATATATTTCTTATTCCTTGATATTATTTTATCTTTGAACTACAAAGCTGAAATCTATCATTTCAAAAACCCATTATTTGAGTTAAATCACTCACTTGTGTATATCATCAGACAAGTTTGTTGGCACGTATAACCGTGTATGTCTGTACCTCGCTAACCTTGCTGGCACTATGTCTTGATTATGACAGACAGATCCAGTCCAGTGCAAATTTTGGAATGGATGGTTTGATGTTTATTGGATAAGAAGTCTTGTGTGAAATATAATTGTTTTATCATTTCTTGTCCTACATAATGTGTTTAGGTAAAAGTGGATCGAACAGTTAAAATGTAACATTCGTATAGTCTTAAGTAGGATTTTCTGGTTATGGAGGTGACCCAATATCAGTGAAACATTTTCGTTGGAAGTTTTGCTCAATTTCGCATATGATTAGATTATTGCACTAATCGAGCTGCTGCACCTGTTTCGTGAATCTATTAAACTGTATAATAGTATGTGACGTGGTAAGTAAATAATTAGGATAAAACTAGCATGGCGACTATCGAATTTTGGAAATTATATTTCACATGTATAGGATTAATGTTAGATCCTGAAAATATTTCTGATCAGTTTAATATCCAATAATCTATATTGAGTGAATAATAGTTATTTCACACTAATATAGGTAACTTCACCATAATATTATGGTAGTGTGTCTCGCGTATAAAACTAGGTCAAAAGTGATGCAAAGGCAAGAGAAATTTTTAGTAATTTTACATGTTTTTTCATTCCCTGAAATATTTTCTCGATACATGAAAGGTGTGTTTCGCTCGATCCTTCAATTTAGGATCAATTTAACAAAACAGTCCTTTTGGCAAGCTGTCAATGCATAGTGAATACATGTGCACTTGGAGTCTGCGTACCAACGTCCTGAAGTGACTTGTACCACTTATTTTCGCTTTCACTATCAATGATAAATGATTTATTGAGCATGGATATATCTCAACCTCAATTCAAAAAGAAGCATCTCTTTCAAGTGAGCCATTGGCTAAATGTGTTGTTTCGAAATAGGTACCGTTCCATAATTTCATCTTATTATATATTTCTTGTGTTGGGCAATCAAATTATAACGCCACATTAAGCGCAAGCTCCTCGCTACGCTTCGACTTGCAACAGTATGGGTATGTGAGCGCCTCAGTAGCAGTGATTCTCAACCTATCGGCGAAGTGTGATTGATGCTGTAAAACGAAGGGATTTATAGTGAAGGTGTGCGGTTAACATTTATTAAGTGATTGAACAAAAGATTTTATAAATGTGCAAATGTGGGAAATGTTAAGTCTTATTCAAAAAAATATTTATCGCCTTCAATCCTGGTACGATGTTGGGGTAAATATGACCCAGACAGGCACGCTGAACATGCACTACACCACCGTGCTGCGAAAAACCTAACATCTTAGGAGTGTTAAACCAATCAAATCTGGAGCTCGATTTGAATAGGTCGTACGTGCTTTTGTCGATTAAAAATTCGATCAGTTAGATTCGCTTATTATAGCGAAAACCGTTGAAATTGAGCAAAGTTTATACATACAGCAGAATCCTCACAAAACAGGCTTTCTGTTTCATCATTAAAAGTTTGCAAAATATCTTCCATATTGCTACAATGACTAAAATAAACTGATCGAATTTTATATCGACAAAAGCACATACGACCTATTCAAATCGAGTTCCAGAAATGCTTTGGCTGTTTACCTACTCACCGCAAAATCGTTGAAAGTAGGGTAAATCGCCAATTGTTGCACACCTTAAAAACTCGCCAATTGGCTTCTTCCATATTCTGAATCTACGCGTCAAACTGGCGATTGGCGATTCTCTATATCGCAAAAATACTATATGGTGATTGTTTAGTATCTAAGTAAATTTCTCAAAGAGGAATACATTATTCGACAATCTATTTACCTAATAGCGAATGTGCTCAATTTCGATGACCGCTTGGGTGCCTACATTTTTTTTTTTCGAGAAAAGTACAACAGTCCTAAGTTTCTTTGTTAAGGCTGCGCTGTCATGAGCCTCTGGGCCCGCCTCTGCTGAGATGTCCGGCTGGGCTCCTTGCAAATTTCATTGTCGCCCCTGTGTAGAGTGTAGCCGACAATCGCTCCCGAATTTCTATTGCAATCGTCTTTTGATGACATCGGCGATGAAGCTTCGGGTTGGAGATGCAATGGGCTACCTGTGTAAGGTGCGTTAGTTGATCAGCAAGAGTAAAATCATTTTATTGTGTATGGCGAAAAGCATCTAAAGTCAAATTTTTCTAAATGAAAACCTTTTCCCGAAGAAAAAATTGGTAGATACCAAGCGGCCAACATGTACGAATTATGTATGCAGACATCTGCTCAGCCGTTTAGGGCTCTGATACACACGAGGTTTCACTGGTGAACGGCAGATTTCAAGTACCGCCAGTCGGGGTGACATTTGTGCCTGGGGGATAACTTTGGTCCAAAAAATCAAGAAAGATGTTTCGCTCAAAAAAACTAACATTGATTAAAGTGATTATCAAAAATGGATAGTATGTGGTAAATATAGCTTGCGTTGAAGAAAAAAAGTCACATTTAGTTGATTTTCCATTAAGAAAAAGTGATGTGAGTTTTATGGTTAGGCGTACTGTACAATATCATTGTTTTAAAATGCCTAGTTGAAAACAGCTGGACACCAGACTTACAGTGTCGAACAAAACAATAAGAACACCGGTCCTATTTCACACAAATTGGCCAAGTTTGACGATATTGTACTCGGTTTTTATTGAACCGATTTGGCTGAAATTCTGACAGCCGACATGTAATTTTGATTTGTATTAAATTGCTTGAGTTCTGTTCACTGCTTCCAAAGTTACAGATATATGGTGCGACAAAAATATAACACCAGATTTTCATGATAGTTATTTGTGGTTAATTCAATAAAAATGTTCCCAGGTTTAAATGGGATTCCTAATTTTAGTACTTGTTTATCAATTATCAAGTATCAGATATTCTCATATATCCTTTGGTAATATCAATCTGAAAGTGGTCCTATTATTTTGTCGTTTCGTATATCTGTAACTTTTGATGTAGTGAACAGGACTCAATCAATTAAATGCAAATCAAAATTCACGTAACTCCATGGCGACTGTCAAAACTTCAGCCAGTTCACTAGAAACCGAACATTACATCGTCAAACTTGGCTATTTTGTATGAAAAATGGATGGCGGTTTTATTGTTTTTTTTCCGACACTGCATATCTAATGAATTGCTGTTTTTAAGTGTACTTTTTTTTTTTTTTTTTTTTTTTTTTTTTTTTTTTTTTTTTTTTTTTTTTTTTTTTAGGTGTACTTAGCAGTTGTTAATATGAGTTTTCTTGGTTTTGTATGCTATTTTGTAAGAAAAACTTATTTCTTCGAGCTGTAGTACAAATAATTCATTTTGGGGGTTAATTTTGGGCCATATAAAAGCAATGGAATCAGCACGAAAACGCTACAAATGTGAATTAAAACAATTGAGAGTATTTACATACAGCAATCCTCGGTTAGACTTCTTCGTGCATTCATCGGTGGGAATCTTTCTAGCAATCCTCATTGGGAATTCTTGGAGAATCAATTTCAGGTAGGAATTCCTAGAGGAATTCCCGGTGATAATTATAGGAGGAATCTTTGGAGGCAATTCCTGAAGAAATCTGCGGTGGAAATTCCTGGGAAATATCCGGAGGGAATTCCAGGAGTATTATCGATACCGGATACATCCGGAGGGAATTACTGGATGGATCCCCGGTGAAAATTTCTGGAGGAATCTAAAATTCTCACTGGGCAAGTTCACCACTTTCTTCCTAGAAACCGTCAGCAGTTTACCTCGGGGAATTCTAAAGTAGATTCTTCCAAGAATCATCTGGTCATTTTTCCCAGTACCCATGAGCCAATAAATTCAGCACATGGGAAGAGACTCAATGAGTAACTCCTTGAGCTTCCGAAAGAATGGCCATGAAGAGAAGTTGAAACCTCCTTCCATCCGACAGCCCTACTGGGAATTTCCCTAGCAAATGCCTTCCGAAAATCTTCAAGTAATTTCACTGTATTGTATTTTTTTGTGATGGTAACAATGGTAACATCAGGTGAAAGTTTTGACAAATCCTGAGCAGTGGACTGAAATTTTGGGCAACTGTTATGCTGCAATGGCTGTCAACAAGAACAGAACAAATCCCTCAGCACATCGTAAAAAGCTGGGTTCAGGATTCTTCTGAATTTTTTTTTCAGGATTCTTCTATAGATTTCCCTATAGTTCTTCCTAGTATTCCTACTGAAATGTCTCTTGGTATTGCTTCAGAAATTTCTCTTGTGATTTCTTCCCTGACCAAGATCACGGGGGTTGACGGTATTAAAGTGAAGGCGTTCCATTTTCTCTGTAGCTCAAGTACGATTCGGGAGACCGTGGAAGTAACGGAATCCCACTAGTCCACCCCCATACACATCCTTTCAACAATGTTGTCCGGAGTGATATATCTACCACATATCTCCAGCATACTCGACTTTTGCTCCACGAAGCGTGGGCATTCAAAGAGCACATGCTTCGCGGTCTCATCGCAGTCTACGCATTCCGGGCATGTCCGAATCTGTGCAGATACCATCTAAAGTACCCTTGGCCTGGCAGAAATTGTATCAAGTGAAAATTCAGCTCGCCATGGGGCCGGTCGTCCATTTAGACACGCTTGTTATGAGCCTGTGTGTCCACCTATCCTTGCTGGAGGAATCCCATTCCCTCTATTGCTACTTCAGCATAGACGGTATTCTGGTGATCCGCCATACCGTAGTATGGAGACCGCTACTTTCGCGAGCAGCTTACGCTTGTTCGAGACTATTGCCGAGCTATTTGACATTATCTTTGACAATGCCATTCCCAACAAACATTTTTGCTTTAAAGTAGATGAATAAGCTGCTGTTAGGCTTGATTTTGAAAATTTTGGCTGAATAAGCTGTTATTCAGCTGTCATTGTTACTTGGGTTATCGCCATGCTTGCCCTTTTGCAGACATATTCTACGTGGCTTCTGAATTTCAGCTTATCGTCGATCATCCCCAATTGCTTCCGTGAATGCCCCACACAATGCATACGTTTGTGTGTGCGTGACAGTAGTTTGACACATTTACCATGGGAAAACCGTCAAAAAAAAAACGCAAACCTCGACGGAACGGACGCTATGTGCTCCAGGCTTTAGAGTTAAACCCGCCCGTGGTGCCCACTGCCTGTTGTTCAGACTTGCGGTTGTTTACCACCACCACCTCCGTTTTGTGGTGCGCGAGTGCCAACTGTCTCGACCTCATCCTCCACTATGCCATTGTTGTCAGTTCCACTTCCTCTATCGACAGAATCAGCCCAGTTTAACCAGCCGGGCTAGGATTAGTAGGTCTATTTTATTTTTCTGGGTTTCAGAAGCAGCAAGTTGTTTGCTTATCCATCGAGGTGGGGCTGTCGCTTTAGCTTCCGATGGAGGAGCATTTCATATTCATCCACTAGATACCGAAACAGACGCTGCTGAGCCGTACCTCCTCAATCCAGCTCAAAACTGAAGGACAACAGTCCCCAGAAACTTGCGAGGATCAAAGCTATGCCGGACACTCCTTCCAGGTTGTCGACTCTCCATTTTGCAGCCCAAATCTCGGCCCAAATACAACTGAATGTATTCGAGAAATACATTTAGGCAATACGTTGACCGGCCCCTATGTATTTTGAAAACTACCATTTGTCTCAATGACACCTTCAAACAGATATTTTTTGCCAAGCTCGCTGCTGTAGAACAATATATAGCGAGGTGTGAAAAAGCCTATGACATAGAAGAGTTGACTTGAAAGACTAGACCATACAGATTTTATAATTTCAAACATGAAGTTGATAAGTGATCCTAGTTTTCTTTTCTATATTTCTGTCCATCACTATTAGTACAAAGGAAAATCTTTGGCAACTATGTCTACTTCGGTTTTAGCGCATTTTGTTTCATAGGTAACATATTGTAGAATGTTCGGTTATTCGTGCATCAGTACATGATGTTTCATCTTATGCTCCGTGGATAAATTAGCGGAAGTGATATCCACTTATCGCATTTCAAGATCACGAGGATAATGAACTGTATACGTAGAAGTGCTAATCATATACTTACAAGCGGCAAGTAATCATTTAATTAACGCCAACAAAAATTAGCGCCTTTCAAGTCAACTGAGGAAATATCTGGCGATTTTAGGTAGAAAATCTCGATTCAACTTTTTTCATTATTAGTTAGGATCAAATTTCATCAAGTAAGTCTTAGGATTCAAAGAAGTCTTAGGATATGCAAACATATAAACCTTCTCAATTTCGTCATGTTTCATGTAAAGCTGTCTTTCGAAATGTCTTGCTAAATTAATATCGTTGTTAAAAAAATATTTGTAAGCAACAACTGCCATCTTTATCAGCTATTTAACCCTTCAGGACGCGCGCCGTTGTAAAAAGTACAACACCACCAAAAAACCTCGCTCATCGTACACAGTGCAAGCGCGGCGCAGTTTCAGTCAGTGTTGGCAATACTCACTTGCAATGAGTTCACTTGCTAATATCTCAGTTCAGAAGCATGCTATCAAAAAATTATGCTTCAAGGACTTTTACGTTGTAGTTCTATCTAAAAGTTTGCCGAATAATGTAAGGGTCGAACACGCATACGCTGCCGTAATTCTGCAAAGAGACGTAAGCCCCATTCCATTGACGTCGTTTGGGATATATCTAGTAAAATAATAACATTGTGGTATGTCTGCTATGTAAGGGTGCAAGATCCAGTGGTAATCTATCATCTATGGAAGAAAACATCTAGAACGACCCAGATTTAGATACATAATAACCAAAATTGGGCCGAAATATTCAATGTCGCTTACGTCACTTTGCAAAAGAATGGCAGCAAAGTCGTGAAAGAGATGTGATTATAAACTATCACAATTAGAAGCGTGAGCTGAGCATAGTTTTCCTTGCGCCTCACACTAGCGCCTTCTGTGGGTCTAGTTGTACAAAACTATTTTTTGTGCGTTTGTCAGATGGTGGTACGGCTATAAATAAATCGTTCAACGTAGTTCGTCTGTTTCACTGTGCAGAAAAAAGGTAGTTTCTTCAGCGATTCTTTTATTTCCTCTTATAGGGTGGAGCGGGGCAAGATGGGCCATAACTTTGTAAATACAAAACGAATCGGTATGTGTTCGACCTCTACTCGTAAATGCGTTAGTAAACTATGTATAACGTTGAAAGAAAAATCATAAAATACAAAACAAGCTTTTGGATAAGCAATTTTCAAAAATTACATCTATTTTGTCTCGGGTTTTTAGTACGGAGCAAGTTCGGGGTAATGGCTCCCAGTGTTCAAAAACGGATTCTTATTCTTTAATCCGTTTTCTGAGCACAGCAGACTGGAAACTATTATGTTGGTACTCCGAACCAATATACCATAGTCGCATCCTCTGAGAAAGGATGTTTTCACCGAAAATCGGCAATATACAACAATGCACGGTGACGTCATGAATAAATCGTTCTCTTAACAGAAAATTATAAAACAACAGGACAGGACAAATTTGACAGATTCTGGTCCTGTTGCTTTCAAATTCTCTTGAAGAGCGAAATCGCGTTCGCGCGCAGTATACGATGAGTGAGGCTTTTTAGCAGTATTGTACTTTTTAAAACGGCACATTATTACAAGTTTTATTTATGTGTTAAATGTGCTATTTAAACTTGTAAATATTCTTCTAACAGGGCAAAATATATGTTCTGTGTTGTGTCCGTCCAAATGTGATGTCCTAGTTTATTACGCATTTGTAAGGTTCCACTATAATATGCTATATTTTAATACACATTTGTAGTGCTTCATTATATTTTTCGTAATAACATATCCCAAAGACCTAAAGGGTTATTTGTTATCTATCATGAAAACAAAAAAAGCGTACGATTTGGGCAACCATAAGACGACTTCAAATATATCTTTTACAAAAAATATCACAAATTTATGTGATAATTTTAGGTGCTCACTCCAATTAGCTGAAGTTTTTTACGAAACAGTCTAAAAGGTGACTCATCTTGCCCCACGTAGATTAAATGGGGTGTATCGCACAAGAAATATGGCAAAAAAAAAATGTTCGATAAGAGAGAATATTTGTTTAACATTTCTAATGCTTCACGTTGAGAACAGCTCGCTGACGTAGTGTACGCACACTCAATCCTGAATTGCCTTTTCGGTACTTTTTGAAGAAAAAGGAACAGCAGAACTAATCGATTTTACTGTGGCTCAGTACACCAGCTGTCAAAAACGTGTACGAAAGGTAAACAAACCACTTTTGCTGTGGAGCTTGCACAGTGGCGTCATCATTATCTCCTTCTCTTTTCCTCGTTCGGTCAATACAGCCGTCCTTGTCCTGAAAAAAAATTGAGGGCAATATTTACACATCGTTTGAGAATTTGTTTTGGTTAGGTTTTTGCTGCAAGCCTCTATTCAGCAATTCTAATTTCGTAAGAAAATTACCGAATACGGTATTTGAAATTAAATGTGCGATTTGGGTCAAAAGGACCCTAATGCACAAGGGAGAGGTGGTTAAATAAACGCCCTTAACTTTCGTAGATTTACGCTGGTGCCCTGAAAACAGCACTGGCCCGTTTCCCGCTCCACCCTATCAACGCGAAAACTGGATTTGACTGGAAATATGGAAAACATGGACTCCTCTTTACTTGCATAGCCTTATCCTATCCTAACCGTATGTATGAGTCATTCCTAATTCTGTCCATATCTACGATAACGTTTAAATTCACATCAAGATATAAAACACAATAATATGAATCGATTTTTCCCTGCACGCCTGGCAATGTCGTAACCGAAAGCTTTATAATTTGATAATAGTCTTATCATGTACTTGAGAAATCTCTTCGGAAGTCGAAGCAGAGAAATTAAACGGTACTCATTCAGTCTTGCTTACTTGAATCCGCCAAAATGCTATCTTATCAATCATATGCCCTGGTGTTTCCGCGATGAGCAGTCGCTAATGCTTTTCCTAATGCAAACGTGTCGAAATTTTATTTGAAGCCCGCCATCGTGGAACTTCTGTTGCAATCAATAATATTGCCACATTGGAAGGGAACATAAACAAATGCAAAAAAAGCCATTAGTAAATTACACTTTACAATGAATAATTGATTGTTATGCAGTGTATTATACTCATTGAAACAATTCCATTTAGCATATGGAAAAAAAGTTTGAACAAAATGTTTTCCAAGAGTCTCACAAGTTTGAACCTCAATTATAGTTGAATTTATATGAATATGCCAAGCTTTGTGAACCAAGTCCCATGTTTTATAGAGGGTGCGGGCACCGGTTTTGGCCGGTCTAAGGGAAATCATTTCTATAAAAATAACCAATAATCCAATAAAAACTACCAATGTGTTAAATGAAAGGTTTCGATCTAGGGGAAATTACCTATTCTCGGCCGTTTTGTTCTCTTCGTCTTTGGGGTTTTTTGAAACCTATTGAACTCAGAGTTGGTCTCTAATCCTTCCTAAGTAAGCTGAATTATATGGCCAAGTTTCAGGCAATTTGGCTGACAAAAACTCCCCAAAACGAAGAGAACAAACCTGCCGATAATACCCATTGTCACGCTATACTTTATTAGAAAAATTCAGAAATCAAGCAAATACTTGATTTTTGTATTAAAAGTGATACTGGTTAAAGCAGAAGCATTGCCGCAGTTTTGGCCATATTCTCAGTTTTGGTTTCTATTTTGGCCAATCACGTGTATTTCTTATGGAAGTGGCCAAATTAGAAGCACCCTGGCCAAAATAGATATATGGGAGCTGATTTTTTAAGGAAAAATATTTTTTCTTCCAGTTTTTAATCAAAATGTATGGTTTTCACAGTTGTAATCATCATATTATATTAGAATCTACTAGTAAAACATAAATTTATGCCGATTTAGATCGTAACAGGCTGAATACCGCACTTTGGCCAAAACTAAGGGCTGGCCAAAACTGAAGCTTCTCCCCTATATATTTTTTTCAATTCCGTAAAAAGGTCTTGAATACACAAAATTTGAATAAAAGATATTATTGGCTTTTGCAACTCCAATGATGGTAAAAAAATCAAATAACGGAAGAATACATTCAACAACAAAATAACATTTCAATCGACACTGAAAAGTTCACATCACAAATTAAACTATTCCTCTAGCTGTGCGCCATGTTTCATTTGAGCGTATTCCTTTCAGCCAGTTGAATACTTTCGAATCAGGATTGCGTTGATTGAGTTTGACGGCAACTTCCAAGAATTAGGTGGTACGAGACATTTTACGGAAATAACATCGTCCAATCCTATCATTCGTAACACTTCGTCGTAAGTAAGGTCATTGGCAATGTTGGTCACAAATAGTGATATTCTGCAGTCTGTTGAGAATTTTCGCTGGTGGCTGATCTACTTCAGCGGCGATGAGTATCCAATTGCTTGTAGATCACCTAAGAGCAAAGTATTCTTTTGGATTTCCACAGTTGTCTCGGGAAGGAGTGTCTTTACGGACGGTTAGATTTCTGGGGCATTCTGGTACCTGTTTTTTCTGCATTAGGGCCGATTTCTTCACCCTGGCTTAGGCGTTAAGCCAGGTTTAACTATATGGGTAAGCTTGGCTTACGAGTTAAGCCGAGGTGAAGAAATCGGCACTTAATGAGTTTTTCCCAACAAACAATCACTCATTTAACAGGCACCATTATGACGAATTAATTCAGCATAATGTTGAATAACATTTGAATTCACGTACAATCTATGTTCGGGTTTTGTTCACACAAATTTGGAGAAGTTATAAAGCATCATGCTGTGCACCAACTTAATTTTTTGTTGTTCAAAGTGTTTTACAAATGTATAAGAAAGTTGTTATTAAGCTTTGGCAAAAAGGACTGAACATAAATGAAATGCAAAAATGTTGAACTCTCACGAGAGTAATTATTTGCTCTCATGTTGAGAACACCTATTATGAAATAAGAATTACATATAAAATTACCTAAATGCGGATTTGAACTCGAGACCTGTCGATTGCCAGCCGCATGCCTTCCTATCTGCGCCATCCTAGAGATGGTGAGATGCAGCACCCAAAGCAAAACATAATCTTCCCATGACTCAATGATGATCACTCCTGAACTTGTGTTCAGCAGTGGTGAATTAGCACAGCACGTGGTAATCAACTGAACAACGCCTTATACTTCAACAGCCCAAAACACGTGTTTTCCATTCTGATTTCGCTGTCAGTATTTTTTATCGCACGGTGAGAAAACTTGTATCGAATGCGGCCAACAAGTGTTGTTACTTATTGAAGATATTGTTTCCAGACGTACTAATTGCGAAATAAATGTTTTTATTTTTATTAGGCCGGAACAAATCTCATTTTCTTCTTTTGTCACTTTGGTCATTGAGTCGTCAAGGGGGGGTATGATAAATAATAAATGAATTTGATGGACAATTACCCAAACAATTAGACAAAACCGTCAAACTCATCGGATTTGTTAAGAAATTTTCTCGACGACTCTAATTTCACTTTCAAATTTTTAAATTTCTTGAATAATTTATTTGTATCCCCCCTCAAAATGTCGAATTCCGACAAAAATTTTCCGAGGAGGGGCTGACATTAGAGAAAATCGAAATTTGTGTCAGCCTTATTAATTGTCGATCTGTATAAATCTATGGCAATATGTGGTGCGGTATGGTCTTGGACATAGTGCATTCACAGCATCTGTTCAGGTAATCTACTCATGCTCAGTCGAAGATCCGTTAAGCATTTTTTTTAATGTATGCTTTTGTCATGGAATCTTGATATTACGTTCAATAAATAGTGCATAAGGATGTTTAGGGATACTTGAAATGTGTCGATTTCTGAATGCTGTTTGGTTATCAAGGTGACTGTGGGAACAATATTCAGTAAACACGACAGCACTGAAATGTCAAATGCATTGATCCAAGCGTCTCTTACAATCGAACTGCTGCGGAAGATAAAAAAATATAATAATAATGGTGAAAAATATCTTGTTACAGACTAATAATAACAAATAAATGCCTCATTTTTACGTTGATTACGTCTCTTCTTGGTACTCAATGTTAAACTAAATAATTATATTCTGTTTCATATTATGTAATTCGTTTAAAATTTTGGTTCTTCAATAACTTGGTTGTTTAAACAGTTTAGCCATGATTTATCTCATAATCCGAACAAAGTTCCGAGTCAAACTATGACGGGCAGAAGGCGTTTATTTTACAAGTGAAAAGCACATTGTTCAGGAGCATATGCTTATCGATACATCAGCTTAATAAGATGTAGACATATGTTTTGTTAAATTCTTTTATTAAGGAGTCAATGCTTGTCGAATAAATTTCTTGTTAAACTTTTGAAAAGTGTTTTAATTTATCATTGTTGATACCGATGAGGAAAGTCCAACATTAACTATTTTCTCAACGAAAAATCATTTAAACAGTAATGTGTAGAGCATAATTTTAGTTCAGCTATTATTACCATTATTAAGCAACAATTCAGCAAGCTTGCTTGTTTGTGACTTGCAATTGTTAGTTGGGTTATGCCCTAGGCCAGTTCACCTCGGGACCCCTTCTGAAGGAAGAACTCACATTTTACGAGTCTGTCGGGAGTGGGATACGATCCCAGGTTCTCGGCGTGATAGTCACGTGCTTTAACCATCATACCAGATCCGATCCACCATTCTGAAAATTGCTGTGATGTGATGCAATTTTTAAACATATTGGGAAATAAATCGTAAAGTTCCCAATTTCTATGATTTGATCGAATAAATGGAAAGCTGGAATTAATAACTATGCAGAAAAACACGTTTTCCATACAAATTTTCATACAGATTTGAGTGCACGAATAACGTGCGCAGAGGGTACACTGAAAATGATGATAGGCCTATCGAGATGAAGAAAAAACGTTGTAAACTAGTGTAAACCAGCATCCCAAGGTGAATCGCAATCCGCTATTTGGAAACCGTTGCCCCCGTAGCAAAATGTCGCCGTTCAAACATTAATTGGCTGTGGCGTAATCGCATACCAAACAACTATCCACGCCGCGTGTATGCGATAGTAAAAGTGTTCGAGCGGAGAGACAAATCGCATTGCCAAGTTTATGCTCTTCCAGCGAGCCTCAGCGGGGCCCCCGACCGGACTGGACTGGCTGTCGCAAAATCTAAATTATGGTAATTAACAGTTTCCTGCCAATGTTGCACGACGCGAAGTACATTCGTTCTTAGTTTGGTCTGGCACAGCGCTAGAAGGAACGCATGGTCATTCGAGTACCTAGGCCAAGATTGTATATCAGCAGCAGTCCATACGCAGAGAGACAACTGGTTCGACTGGTACGGCGCTTTAGACGTGACATAGACATACATATGCGCACATGTTGCAGAGATCAGAGATGTACTTTTAAATCATTGCTCATTTGAGCGTTAGTACTTTTTAGAGCTCGTATGCATACGGTTGAGGTAAAGAATCCTAAAGCAACAACATAGCACAATGCTAAAAATCGTCCAGGGATTATTCCTGTCGCTTCTAAATGGGATAGCTTCCCATTGAATCGTCTGTCTGGATTGATTGTTCCTGTTCCGTGGGCGCTCAATTTATTTCCAAGTGTGATTGAAAAAGTGATACGCGTGGAAAAGATTCTTCAAGATAAGTGTTTTATTTGTGCTGGTTGATTTGTATATATTTTATAAATTACAGTACGTTAATTTTTCAGCGATTGTTTTCTGTGCATAATACTAGATGGGTGATAACGATCTTTAATTCATATCAAAAGACTTTTAGATGCTTTTACCAATTACCGAGAAACTTGTTTAAGTTTAAATTTACCTGTTTTTTTTTTTCGCATCGCGTAAAACATTAATTAAGTATGGAAGGTGGTTTATACAAAAAAAAACCGGCAGAATTCGCTGATTGCTCAAGAAAAATGGATCAATGCTATATTTCGAGAGAGCTTATGTATGTAAACATTGAAATACTACTGCGAATATCTATCCTTTACTGTTTCTTGGTATTGTATCTACCAGGACAGAGTCTGTTACTCAGCTTAGTGTTTTTACATCCACAGTTATTTAGATTAGATTTTGAGACACCAAAGTAAACGGTCTCTCTCTCAGTATTGTCCCACATTTTTGATCTACCTTTTTCTGTTAGTATCGAATACAATCGGGATCTTGATTTTGGCGCGCAAAATGCATACGCTTTTGTCACATCTAGCCTAAGGGAACGTAGTCTAGTCTACACATACATAGCTTGAAAAAAATCTTTTAAATTATAGAATCGACTACATCTATATTTTTTCTTGTAATTATCAAATTATTCAAATACATCCGAAATACATAACAGACAGGGTGGAAAATGTGACAAAAATGACATTTCCTAATTTGCTAATTTCACTGTATCTAGTAGGAAAAGCATATCAACAAATTCATGATATTCCATAACTAATAATCATTAGAGGGTTGTGGAGCAAGACGGTAATCCTTAGCTTAGGCGTCGAAGGAGCAGTTACTTTTATCCCATCCATTTCATGTATTTTCTACCACCTTAAAACAGAATAAAAAAAACATTTTTAATGCTTTAAACAAAATTTATCAGTATTATTTTGGAGATTTTCGGTTATTCTTTATTTTTAACCATGCTTGTTTCTCCCGAAACGATTTATCCTGCAGATAACTGTTCTGTTTTTGCAAGCTCACAGGATTTTAGGTATTATTTTCCTGCCATGGATTAAATATTTAAATTTAAAATATTCAAGTAATTTACTCGTCACTCAATAACAAATTACTTCAAAGTTATTCTCGTCACAACTACTTTTCCTTGCTACGGTATGATTTGTATTTTGCTTAATCTCTTAACTTTTAACTTCGTTAAAATGCTATCTTTTGGTTTAACAACAGCCATCACCGTTATTTTTTTTTGGGAAACCGATGATACTTTGAAAATATATAATTTGAAAAACAGATAGCTTCAATATTATAAGATTAGTTGTGGCTTACACTTCATTGACCGCCCAAAGATGCAACTCCCTCGACTACTCCAGTATCGCCAGACCAGCTACACTCACACAAAGAACCAATGAGATATCTGCCGGTGGCTAGCAGGCATATTCAGTGTGTGAGTGTTCATGATCTTCTATTTTTAGGCAAGAATGGCGTCAGGTTGCTGATCAATGTGAGAAGGGGCAGGAAGTGATGATTGCAATCGTTTGTACTCACAGCAGACCGAATATACCTCTGCGTCTGCACAAATTCATGCGGATGTCGTAAGTGTTGGTGAAATATGGTTGGCAGAAGGTTCACACATTGGTGTGTGGAAAGATTAGTTTAAATATTACTCTGAAGATGATACGGCAAAGTTCGCTTGATTGCATAACTCATAGGTGTTATCCAATATATAGACAGTACAGCTTTTCCAACCCGTTTCTTTTTTAGCGTTAGACACCCTCCCTCCCCCATGTAACGCTTTTTGTATGATGATTAACCTGGGCTTGTTAGGGGAATATCTGTAAATAAAAAGAAAATCGGGTTAAGTACGGTTCCTTTGAATTCCACTAAGAATTTGCATCCTTTGACAGATACGTATTTCGACCTCAACTGTAAGGTCGTCTTCAGTGTCTTGTAGTCGAGTCAAGTACAAGACACTGAAGACGACCTTACAGTTGAGGTCGAAATACGTATCTGTCAAAGGATGCAAATTCTTAGTGGAATTCAAAGGAACCGTACTTAACCCGATTTTGCTTTTTGTATGAAAATCCAAAACTTTTTGTATGGGTCGTAACGCTAAGCTCAAATTTCAAACAATGATAATATATTTTTTTTCGCTGTACTATTTGTCATCTAGATAACAGTGAAATAATCTTCAATATTGAACATTGTGAATTTGCTGCTTTTTAATAGTTGATGATTGTATCAAATTATGTGTAATGCACGGGACATTGCGTCCCACAATCTTCTATGAATTTGTGGCAGACGAAAATTCACACGGGAAATGGTGGAAACTGGAAATGTAAGATTTTTTTTTATGAAATTCCATGACATTTCCAATTCTTGATTACAACCATTCAAGACATTTCGTACCAACCGCTCAGTTTCATAATTAGACACGTACGTAGACTTTTTTTCGTCCATCTCAGACCCCTCGACCCCCCTCGTAGAGTTTTGTTCATACAAAATTTTCGAAATTTGTATGGAGCGTAAACTTTGGCAGGAACCCCCCTAGCCCCCCTCCCCCTCTAAGAGTTTACGTGTTGATGGACAGACCCTTAGGGGTTTTTATTTGTCTCTGGGAAATGTGACGCTTTTCGGTTCAATAATGATATGTCTAGACCTCCTGTAAAGTCTACGGTCTACGTGATTTTAAAGCAAGGATCGGTGTATTCGCCTCACTCCATTCATATTCACTCCTCTTTGCTGAAGCGAATCGAGAAAGATACAGCAAACGGATCGTCGTGATCAAACACGCAACCCCATCACCAGTGGGAAGCGATGAGCCATCTGCTTGACATGAATATTCGTTGCCATTCGTCGCAGTTTGGATCGCAAGCGAATGAATGAATGGCGAATGGTGAAGAATAATGGTGAGCGATCGAAGCGGCTGAAATGCTAGATTAGCAAAGAAAATAATTCGAAAACATCAATAATTCGTATGCACAATATCAATCGCATCACTCACGAATCGCATTCGCTTGCGATGCGAATGTGGACGAATGAATAATTCCCAAGTGTAGTGTTGCCACATTTTTATCTGTACCGGAGGCTCAAAAATCTTTTTTATCTGTACCAGACATTCCAAAAATCTGTACCCAAAATCTGTACCAAATTTGTACCACATTTGAATTAAAACCGCTTGAAATACATAAAAAGAGCATCACATTCAGGTTAAACTATGAAAAACACTTAATTTGAGTATACTGTTATCAATTTCTGAACTTAAAAAACAAAAATATCAGTATTAAAAAGGCTTTAAATTTTAATTTTAATGATTTTTTCTCAAATTCAAAAAATCTGTACCATTCTGTACCTTTTGCAAAAAATCTGTAATCTGAACCGTACAGAATCTGTACCAAAAAGTTGAAAAAAATCTGTACTTTTACAGAATAATCTGTACCTGTGGCAACACTGCAAGTGTGGCTTCCCACCGTTCGCCGGAGTTTGATGTCGTCGCTGACAAGCACACACACGAACTCAAGCGACAACCGTTCGCTGCTGACTGTCTTCGAATGGGGAAGAAGATGAAAAGTGGAAATCAGGAACCCTGTTTTAAAGGTCCCTAACGTTGAGCACATAGTGGCTGAGGTGCGATGCAAAGAGAAAAGAGATCGGATAAGCGGCGAAGCACACTCTGTGGAAACTATATGCAGAACGCATGAACCGTACATAGTAGATGAGTTGCGATGAGTGCGCAGATGCGATGGAGCTGCTTCGACGCATGTGATCGCAAGAGAACGCAAGAGAATGCTTGTTTGGTATGGATTTTATGATTGCGCTCGTTGTGTATGTAAAGCAATGCGGATTTAATGAGTTGGGAATGCTAGTAGGTAATATAAAATGCGTTAATATGTTGTTTTTAAACATAACTCAATGCTTTTTCACATGACATGCATTTTAATGGACCAGACGTAATAAAAATTAATCATACTGTCTATCGATCACCACGTAAAATAACATATTTCATTGCATATAAAATAGTATTCCATCAAATCGTTTAAGTTTTTTTACAGCATAATTTTGTTATTATATGTGTATAAGAAAACATTTTATTTTCTCTGTTCGGGATTTGAATCAAGTGATCAATGTTTGATATGGTCGTTTGTTCAGTGCATGTTATTCATGTGCAAGTTATAAAGTTTATGGGTTTATGGTATTCAACTTAATTGCTAAAAGGATTCTGATTGAAAGGTTCTGCTTTTTTTCTTTGTCAGGCAAAACTAGATCCCTTTACGAAAAGAGTGTGACGTCGATTTTGATTGATACTCTTTTAACTAATATAAGTATGATGAATATTGTGTACTTATTAGAGACATCTTTTCTCGTTGATATCGCCAAAAATTTTATATTAAAAAAAACCTATACCCAATAATACATACTTGCCGAATTTTTGTTTCTTTTTGCCGAGGTCAGCACAATCAAGTAATGTTTTAATGCCGAAAATCAGTATAACAGTCTCATATTCATTCAAATTGAAATCAACACTCAGATAGACCAGTTCGGAAAGTAAAAATATGTGTATACATAAAGACATCACGCGGATATAATTACATGTTATATGTACATTCTTTTCTCAAATAATTAATTCAATAATCTCAATCTTGTACAGTTACACCAGATTTTTTTGAACTGGTCAGTTTTTGCAATTGCAACAGGATCAAAACTAACTAAATTATAGCAAAAAAAAAAACGGCCCGCGCAAAACAAAAAACGGGTGGATTTTATCTTTCCGCTCTTATAGATGAAACGATCATTTCACTACCCACATCCAAAGAAGCGCTTCAACATACAAGCGACTTCATCGATCAAATCACGCGAGTCGTTGATGCGCACGAAATAGGCGAAAAAGGATGTGAAAACAACATGCGCACCCTCATTGAAAACCTCATGCACTATGGCCTATCAAACATCCCTCTTCTCATCTCATAACTTATCGCATCCGATCGCATCTCACCTTACCCACTATGGTCACAGCCTAATGGTAATGGTAGCGAAGGTTCACTAGCACATCCTTCTTTCTTGCGAACGATAATGGCTGGTGTGGATATAACAGATTGGTTGGGATGTTCACATTTCGTAAGGGAAAATCGAAAGAGTTTCATTCCCCTCTTCACCCCTTGGCCCATCGTTTAGTGGCACCAACCTATCGCAATCCCTGGGGGCCGCGGCAGACTGGGGTCGCGAGAGCCAAGTTCGGATAACGATGCACTAGTTGACTAGTCCATTCTGCTGTGCCTACCTTATTTTGTCACATTCTTCGGACATTTTGCGGTGGAAAGGAACCGAAAAATCCATAATGAAACGTCGGTACGACAACATAAAGGAGCTTGAACGCTTTTGTGTGGCAGTCATTGCTCCGTGGTGCATAAACGCTTGATCAAAAATCCTTCGATAATAGACTTGGACGTCCACATGTTTTTCCTATTATGGAATGCACTTGCGTAGCAAGAACATTTGTGTAGCAAGACAATATTTGGTAAGCCTTATAGTACATGTACGACTCGTGTTGCATAAATAAATATATTAATATACTGATCGTTCAAGGACACCACAAGGTTCTCTAGTTTTTTGTTTTAGGCTTGTGATTTCGGTTGATCCCACTGCAAAATAGGACTGTAAAAAAGGCGTATTTAAAGAAAATACGTTTTAATGAAATTTGTATAACTTTGGTATTAAGTATTATTTTTTATGTTCTCTAGCTGATTTTACACATTTAATGTTGTACCACGTAAGACGTAAATCGAGAAATATAAAAAATATGGTTACAAACTTTTACAAAAATTAAAACTTCAAGCAAAGCTGCTGATGTATCGCGACGTTGATGCACGCTTTCACGGACAAAATGACACGCGACAGTTTATTGTCGTAAGTCTTTGAAGGATGTGCCAGACGTGTCGCTGATGCATGCCATGCGTCCCCTTCGTTGCTTGTTCGTGGCATTCGTGGTGTGACAATATTCTACCCATATGTTGTGTCGCTGTCGCATGTTGATATAGCGAGCTTCAGGGACGGAATTTCATAAACATTGTAAGTCCTGAAGTACACAGGGTCAAATATTTAACAAGGAAAGAACTCATGAAAAACATCAGCTTTAATGAAAATTAGATCCAGTCAAACAAGAGGTATGAGCAATGTTTTCTTTTTGGACAAATATCACAGCGAAACTTACGTGTCACCAACGGACTCAATTTATAGGGCAAAATATGCGATTTTGGGCTTTTTAATTAAACCATTATCAGTTTTTTTGCATTCCTTTATTACTCCATTTTCTACTTTGTAGAAAAAATATAACAGATTATTGTAGGAAAATTATTGAGAATAAATCGATCATTTATGGATCACATGACCGAAAAAAGGTGACTTCCAACTAACAAATACTCCCATGGTGGAGTAGTAGTAGCAGCAATCATCACACTCCTACATTTCTTTTCCTCGCTAGTTAGTTGACTGTAAAAACCTAACCGGCGTCGTAATTGTCAAGAAATGTATGGCCGTCCCTTTTTTTTGCAATAAAATGAAATGTTAAATGTTCGTTTTTGGAAAATGATCGTTTTAGCTAAAAAAAAAGACCGTGTCACAATTTGAACTCCAAGGCTAAGTGGTCCCTCAAGAAGCCCAGAGCTACGAAAAATTGTATAGGGCTAAAAACCCATGATTTTTTTTTCGACGAAAAAATACGCTATTGTACTAAAACCGAGGAGACTAAAACAAGTAAAGATATCGCAATTCTAAGCGCATTTTTGTCAGGCTAAAACCAGTTTTGTAGAATAGCGTATATTTTCGTCGAAAAAAAATTCATGTTTTTAGCCCCACGATGACACGATCATTTTTAGCGAAAACGATCATTTTCTAATGACGAACTTTTAACATTTCCAATTTTTGCAAAATAAAGGACGGCCTAATGAGCTGCTGAAATCGCACAACTGGAATATTCCAACCCTCAATAATTTGGGTCTAAGTGCAATTTAAACCAGTTCAGATCAAGCACGGAGTAGCAATCATTGACATATACAGATAAGCTAATTTCTTGCATACACGATTGTGATTCTTATTGGATGGATTTCCTTCAGACATCACATAATTGATTTTCAGGTATAACTAACGTGTCTCGTCGATGGATAACAGTATAGCAGAAGACGTACGATAGTTAGACATGCGTTTACTATTAGACACTTTTTCTACCTCAGCTATCTTATAACATGATTGCCTCCAGACATACTTGAAACAATTATCCATATCTAGAAAGGGTCCCTACCACGTCTCTTTACCTATCTTTCCAAGGGTTGCTTGTGTTTTTAAAACATGCTTTCCACACTCGTCAACTAGGAAGCGCCGTTAACCTCGCATATCGTTTCTCCTTTCTCACCAGACAGGAAGCAATTCATCTCAGTCATCAAATAGTGTCCCTTCGTTTGATGATATTGGCGAAAATAGTGTAGTGATTAATCATGGCTTCCAAAATGAGCGCTGAAGGTAGAGCCAACGAAAATTCAGCGAAGGACAAAAAGTATATATCCGTTGCCGAGTTTTACCATGGTAGGAGCATCTTCATTACCGGAGGCACTGGTTTCATGGGAAAGGTAGGACTCGTTCCCTTGCACATAATTCACGCCGAACGTAACTATTCTAAAAAGTTATTTTTATGTAACTACAGGTTCTCATTGAAAAGCTGTTGCGTTCTTGTCCTGGAATAAAGAATATTTTTATTCTGATTCGTCCGAAACGAGGACAGGACATTTCGGCCAGGTTGACAGAAATTTTGAACAGTCCGGTAAGTTTAACTATATTTGAAATATCACCAGTGAAGGAATAATTAATACTTTCATTTGTGCTTTAACAGCTATTCGACAGAATACGGAACGAAAATCCAGGCAACCTAAAAAAAGTCATTCCAATTAATGGCGATATTACGTTAAACGAACTAGGAATTTCGGAAATTGACCAGGTAATTTAATATTTCAAAATGTGAATATTTAGAATCTACAAGTTGTTTCTTTTCTAGATCACGATATGCCAAGAGGTATCCATAGTGTTCCATTCTGCAGCTACAGTCAAGTTTGATGAAAAAATCAAACAATCTGTCACGATCAACATGTTAGGCACAAAACAGTTGATGGAACTGTGTCACCGAATGCTCTGCTTGGATGTAAGTTCACACTTCTTTTGTCTTCCACGACAATCATCCTCATCCACTACATAATTCTATCTTTTTCAGGCTCTAGTGCATGTCTCCACGGCGTACTGCAATTGCGACAAGAAAGAGGTAACCGAGATTATTTACCCGCCACCGTACAACCCGGACGATATTATTCAATTGGTTCGGTGGTTCCCCGAAGATATGTTGGAAAAGGTATGTACATCTAACTGTGTTAAACCTTATTGATTGGACATTTTCCAACGGGATCATTCTACATTTTTCAGTTAACCCCGTCGCTGATTGGCAACAGACCAAACAGCTACACATTTACCAAGGCCATGGCGGAACATATGCTCCTGAAAGAAGCAAAGGGTTTACCTGTGTCGATTGTTAGGCCTTCCATCGGTAAGTGTCATAAATTTTTTTTGAACACCAGAAAACCATTGCCCATTCCATGTTTTAGAATCTTATAAATGTGCTTCATTTACGTTCATAAAAAATACTATAACCCAGGGAATAAGTTTTGAAAATTCTTATACTTTGCTCGTCTGTGGAAGAAGCCAAATTTGGATTATCTTTACTCAAATTTGCGTCAAATAAGGCGTCCGCTGGGTGCAAATAATAACTAACCACTGGGTGAAAATTTTTAATTTGCACGTCGAGTGGGAACATGCCAGTCGTTGCAATATAACATGAAATTTCTACTACCTACCAGGAAAAAAACTGAAAACTTTAAATTATCAGAGAATTAGAAAATCCATCAGAGAGAGGGACCGTTAAGGAAATTCCTATCACATCATTAGGGAGGACCTACTTGAAATATAAAAAATAGAGCTGCTATTTGCAACTCATCTACTTAATTCGAGAGCAGTTGCATCCTCGACTACTCCTGGCTACGACACAATTTCACAGAGCAAGCTATTTTAGTTATTTATGTAAACATTGTTCTTATCGTCCTTTTATGTTGATCACTAGACCGTTCTAGGAGTACCAGAGTTGCTCTCTGTCACTATCAATAGTAGGCGAACCGCCGATTTTGATAGGCTGACTGCGATCCATGTCAGCGTGTGCTCTGTTGAGCCACCGTCACTTTCCTTTTTCCATCACAACTGGACTGATTGCGATGGCGGGTAGATATCACTGATAGGCCATCTTTAAAATTCGTTTAAAAATCAAAATAAACACTTACCGTGATGGAATTTGAATATGTGGTACAGAGTAACAAGTTTTTTGCTGGTCACTATCGTTTTGATATTGTTCGGCCTACAGTGATAGTGATGGTGGTGCAATATCAGTAGTAAACTGACATGAGTGATATTTCGCAGCTCTGAGGAGTACTAGACCGTTTTGTTCACGAACAATTTTGCAGGTTTTACCGTTTTTTTTTTGTCTTTTTTCGGCTTTTTTGGGATATTTTCGACTTGGGAAAACTTTGAAGAACTTTGTTTTTGACGCATTCACCATTAGTCCGACTTTGTCGCTTTGCGTTTCAGGCAGGTGTACAGTTCTACCGCTCCAAATATTATAGATCGTACCCGGCTGTTGAGCCTGGCTCATCGCATTACACCTTCCAACCTCCTATGTTGAAGAGTAGGCATGACTCAGGATGGGCAATGTCACGCAATTTCATTTAAAATTGTCATGACATTTTTTTTCTTAATTTCGACCACTTCCGGTGTAAATTTCCATCCGTTCACATCACTACATAAAGAAGTGATTAGTTATGGAAAATTACCAACATAAAAATCATAAAAATACAACCAAATGAGTTGTTACAATATGTTAAAATGAATTGTCGTTACCATTAATTCAAATGTTTCAAACGATAGAGCAACTACAGAACCTATGGTTTTCCACCATAGCACTTATTGTAAAAGCCACTTTTACAATAGAAAATAGGGGTTGTTATGTACAAGGATCGGTATATTCGCTTCACTTCATTCATATTCACTCCTCTTTGCTGAAGCGAATCGAAAAAGATGCAGCAAACGGATAGTCATGATCAAACATGCAACCCCATCACCAGTGAGAAGCGATGGGCAAATTGTTCGACATGGATATTCGTTGCCATTCGTCGCAGTTTGGATCGCACGCGAATGAGTGAATGGCGAATGGTGAAGAATGCTGGTGAGCGATCGAAGCGGCTAGTATCATAACTAGAAGAGAATTTTTGTATGTAATGCATACATTTCAAGTGTATAGTTGTTGAAATGCTAGATTAGCAAAGAAAACAATAAACATTCTTTGGGAACATCAAAAATTCGTATGCACAATATCACTCACGAATCGCATCACCGCTCGATCGCTTGCGATGCGAATGTGGACGAATGAGTACTTTCCAAGTGTGGCTTCCCACCGTTCGCCGGAGTTTGCGGTCGTCGCTGACAAGCAAGCACACAAACTAAAGCGACAACCGTTCGCTGCTGACTGTCTTCGCATGTGGAAGAAGATAAAAAGTGGAAATCAGGAACCCTGGTTATGTATCTTAACCATAAAAAAATCCGTGTACAAAACAGTTTGTTGTTCAGTAATAAAATTTATCATTATTCTATGGTAGTTTATGGTGATTTTATTGGAAATTTTTATCTGGCTAATGATGTCATCGTTAAACATTTCTTACTATAGAGACAGATAAATTAGCAAATAATAAAAAAAAAAAAACATTTTTATGGCATTTCCCATGCCTGGGCATTAGGCCTGTCCAGCCTTTCAAAAATGTTCTCTGATTCTCAAGTCCACCCCCATATTTTGATTGGCATCCTGAAAGAACAGGGTGGCCACCGAACCGGGAAAAACGGGAAAACCGGGAAAAAGACGGGAATTCGGAACGACCGGGAAAAAAGCGGGAAAAAGCCGGGAATTTGGAATGATTACCGGGAAAATTGTTGTTAAGAGTAACTTGATGTGCATATTTGAATGTTTACACCTCATCGAAAATCTGCAAAATCAAAGCCAAACCAAAATTCTCCTGGGATACTTCTACGAAATCCCAAGGAATTCGCCTGTGCAATCACTTGGAATTTCTTTAAAACAGAACTTGGGATTCTTCAAGAAGTTTCTTCTAGAATTCCTCTAGGTTTTTGTACCGCTTGATTATCTCTTGGAATTCGATGAGATTTTTTCGAGGAAAGAGTTTCTTACATCTGAGACTTTTTCAAAAGTTTCTTTTTGGATTAACCCGTGTTCTTTCTTAAATTTATTCCAGTTTTTTTCAGGGAATCTTTCCGAAACTTCATCAGGAATCTTAACAGATAAGGAAATCATAACCACTAAACTGGGTTTTAATCAAGACAACCTATTGCAATTTATTCAAGAGTTCCTTTTAAGATTCATCAAGATTTTTCTTCCGCAATTGTAACAGGAGTTGCTCCAATCTTCAAAATTTCCTACGGGAATTCTTCCCAGATTATTTTTTTGAAATCCTCCAGAAAATTTTTCCTTTTCTTCCTGGAGCTTCCTCTGGGGCTTCCCTAGAACTTTCTTCTGGAATTCCTCCGAAAGCTTTTTTAGAAATCAATCGAGAGTTCTTTCTGGGATTCTTTACAGAGTTTCTTCTGGCATTTCTCCAGGATATCATTCTGTTACTCATCCATCTCCACGAGTTCTTTGCACGATTTCAAGAGATTTTGCTGAATTTTATCTTTATTTTATATTTGCTTTTAGAATTTCTCCAGTGTTTCTTACTGCGTTTCCTTCAAGAGTTCTTCTTGGGCACCCTCCAGGAGTTTGTTCAAAGAAACCTCCAGGGGTTGCTTATGAAAGTTGCTTTTGGAGTTGCTCCAGGGGTTGCTTTTGGGCATCCTTCAGAAGCTCCCTCTGCAAATCACCCAGGAGTTCCTTCTGGATGATCTCCCAAAATTTCTTACAAAAACTTTACGATAGCTTTTTCTGGAAATACTCCAGAATCCTGAAAATCAAACTACTGCGGGAGTTTTGTAATCGAGAACTCTTCCAAGAGTTCCTTGGGAAACCTTCTAGACATGTGGAAGATTCTTTTGGGAATCCTTCAGGAGTTCCAGGAGAAATCCCTAGATCGAATTCATGAGCCCAAACCAAAAGTTCTATTCCCTAATTGCCAACAGACTGACTAAAATCCTAAATTCCCTAAAGGAACCTCTTCCAGAATAAATCCATTAACCCTCGAGCGATCGCGCTGTTGCGTTTTGTACAACACGTTGAAAAAATCTCGCTTTTTGTGTTCAGTATTAGCGTGGTGCTGGCGGTGGTGGCCAACCGCGCTAGTTATAGATGGTTTATGGCACAAATTTCCCAAATGGAGGAGAACGTGCCTCTAGAGCCGACCTACTGATACCTGATGGTTAAGGAATCTAGAGGAATCCACAAAAGATATACAAGGTGGAATCGCAAACAGAAGTTACTGGAGAAATCCAAGATAGTATTTTTGGAGTAATCGAGAGATGAAATCTCGGACAAAACTTTGTAAGAATCTCCAGATGTAATTTTTTGGGGGAATACTCAGTTGGACATCCTGGAGGAATCCCCGGAAACAACACCAATGAAGTTGCGTTAGGGCACCTACGCTAATGAATAAAATAAAAAAAAATGGTTCGATTATCCTCCATGTCCCGGATAATCGAGTGCGACCTTTGCTGATTTTATATGCACATCTTACCTATTATAGATCTGTCATAGTTAGCTACCACTTCTACACTTGTTTTTTCAAGTACATACAAGAAAATAAGTAAAATAATGAGTGAGGGAAAGCTTGAATTATGCACTATTTGGAGCTGAATGAAAATATGTTGTAAGTAATTGTGTAGCATACGCCTTTCATGTCATCATTGGTAGTTACTTCTAGTTTTTCCATAGATGCATTACGTCAAAAATAGTATTAAACTATAAATATCTAGTACATAGTATTCACAGGATTGCAAGTGCATTTTTACATGGTACTTATCATCCATATGATACGAAAATTGGGCGTTACCTACTAAAAAAATGTGCATTTCAAAAACCAGGAAAATTTCAGAAATCGTACCGGGAAAACCGGGAAAAAGACGGGAATTTCAAAACTGATATTTAGTGGCCACCCTGAAGAAGCAACTGGTCAAAATTTCAGCCAAATCCATTGAAATTAAGAGGTGCATCAAATCAATTTTGTGTTTTTCGACTATTTTTGAACTTCAAAAAATCATAACTACGCTAAAACATGTTAAAACTTTATTCTATTGGCAGAAATTGAAAGCTATACTTGTTGGCTACAACTTCCCCAAACAACGTGTACCAATAAAATTGAAGGAAACATGTGTAATTATCACATTTGTGATCAGAAAAACCTAAAAAGTTGATTTTTTTAATAGATTTTGTTCTGGAATACCCTAATATACGTAATAAGTTTGATATTTTAAAACGGCATCATATTCTCTCATGTTTTTGGGTTATTTGCTTCTTTGACACTAATGCTGTAGGAGTTGAGCAAAAAATATTAAAATTCGGGAAAGCCAAATGTGGCCTAAAAACTAGATTTTCGGAGGCAATCACGTTGTGGCGCGAAATTGTACTGAACGTAGTAGCTTTGCTTCCTTGTAGTTTGCCTAGGCTACCCCCTACTACGGGTGATAACAAACAAGCGTGATGACAGGTGTTGGCTATCATATCAGTGCTGACGCGATGCCACTTTTTGCGCGCCAAAGCGTGATTGCACCCGAAAAGCTAGTTTTTAGGCCACATTTGGCTTTCACGAATTTTAGTAATTTTTGCTCAACTCCTACAGCATTAGTGTCAAAGAAGCAAATAACCAAAAAACATTGGAGAATATGATGCCGTTTTGAAAAATCCAACTTATTACGTATATTAGGGTGTTCCAGAACGAAATCTATCAAAAAATCAACTTTTTAAGGTTTTTCTGTTTACAAATGTGATAATTACACATGTTTCCTTCAATTTTATAGGCACACGTTGTTCGGAGAAGTTGTAGCAAACAAGTATAGCTTTCAATTTCTGTCAAAAGAATTAAGTTTTGACAAGTTTTAGTGTAGTTATTATTTTTTGAAGTTCAAAAATAATCGAAAAACACAAAATTGATTTGATGCACCTCTTAATTTCAATGGATTTGGCTGAAATTTTGACCAGTTACTTCTTTCAGGATGCCAATCAAAATATGGGGGTGGACTTGAGAATCAGAGAACATTTTTGAAAAGCTGGACAGGCCCACTGGGCATAAAAGTTCGTCATCTTGTCGCAGTCCACGAACTATCCCCTGTATAGTTTACCCAAAACCCTTACGTCGATACTGTCGTAACAGGTTTCCGACTGCATGATTGTAGGACTACACGAAACGGCTTTCCAGTCTTGAAAAAAAAAAACTAAGAATACTGGTCCGAAGTTTCCAAACAAATGTCAATTATTTCCATTAGAATAATCAAATTTCAAGTTTTGTCATTATTTTGTTAATAAGTGCCAAAACGGCGATGTTTCATTAAACTCGCAAAAGTTCGATAATATTTCACCAATTGCAAAATCAGTTATGATAGCAAAATTAGACATTCAGTATTTATTCTACCAATTTTTAAATCATTTACTAAATGGCAAGCAAATGGAATATTTTGTTATGATATCATCTTATGTTATTGACATGTTATGCTATGCTCTTCATGAAGAACTCATGAATGTAAAAAAAATGTATTTTGGTTTTGGTTTGCCATTCACCTCAACCCGGGATATGAAAGCACCCCTACCCCCTCCCCTTCCCCGTTGGACAAGCGTGGACTTTCCAGGAACCCCTCTCCTCTTTAAGGTGTACATGTGGTACAGCCCCTAACAAGATGATCAGCAATAACCGGAGCTTTGTTCACAAAAAGCGTTCAATTAATGACATTGTGATGGCCGACATTTAATTACCTAAGGATTTATGGGGGGAAAAGGGTTTGAGAAATCATTCGAAACATAAACAAATATTTAAGTTCTTAGTTCTCATACAAAAAAGGAGGAGGGAGTGTCGAAAAATCGTGTAAATTGCCTTACGTAACAAATGGATAAACTGTATCAATTTGTTATAGGCTTGTTTTCATTAATGAGAACAGACAAACTTATAACAAATTGATAACAGTTTGCTATCATTTTTTGTTGTGTCTTAAGGCATATAAAATGAAAACTCATAAAAATTCGTGATAGTTAAAGGGCCGTTCATAAACCACGTAAACTGTTTGGGGAGAAAGGAGGGAGGGTCTGGCCAAAGCATATGCTCCATACAAATTTTAATTTTTTGTATGGAAAAGTCTACGAGAGGGATGGGCGGGGTCTGAGATGGCCAAAATTGGTCTACGTGGTTTATGCTCGGGCCGTGATTCCAATGTTTCTTGTTTGTTTCCCATCGTCATCCATCGCATCTCCACAACAGGTCACTGTTGTCTAAAATTTCAAACCATTTCAATGTTTCAATTTGTCCCTTCTAGTATTGTCCAGCTTCAAGGAACCTGTCAGCGGTTGGGTAGATAATTTCAACGGTCCGACCGGTATCGTTTCGGCAGTCAGCAAAGGACTGTTCAGAACCATTTTGTGCGAGGAATCCTGCGTGGCGGATCTGATACCGGTCGATTTGGTTATAAACCTGATGATTGTTACTGCTTGGTATACAGCATCGCGTAAAGGTGCAAATAATATCACAGTCTATA
The DNA here is from genome assembly GCF_035046485.1 of Aedes albopictus. Taxonomy (NCBI): domain Eukaryota; kingdom Metazoa; phylum Arthropoda; class Insecta; order Diptera; family Culicidae; genus Aedes; species Aedes albopictus. The sequence continues at coordinate 204,607,879 of NC_085138.1, forward strand.
ATTGCACGAGTGGCATCGATAATCCCATCACATGGGGATCTTTTGTGAGAATGTGCATAGATAATATGAGAAAACACCCTGTCGGTAAGTGTGATTCTATCTAACAGAAGGGAAACAGACATAGCAATTCATAAAACCATTTTTTTCGTCCTGTAAAATTAAAAAAAAAACAGTATTTTATTTTAGATTTTGCAAATTTTTGTCATGCTTAAAAAGTATAAATTAGACTTGAAGTGATGTTGTCCTGCGAGGACTCCTGCATCGCGTCGCGTTCTATGTGTATTAGACCGGCCCACAGTTGTATGAAGCGAAAAAAAAGTTTTCAAAATTCACGGGGCACCCTCTAGAATCGTGCCTTTGGATGAGAAGAACAATCTGTGAAAGATTCAGCTCAATCGGTTGAAAACTGAGCTGGCGCAAATGTGTTGAAGGTTTGTGTATTGTCGAAATTCTTAAGTCAGGTCAAACCTCAAGAAATTGAAGGGAATTCAAGTATTTTTGGATATATAATGAGGCTGTTGTCTGTTTCGCGTAACAAAATTTACTCAAACATAATCAAACTTCTTATTAATGATTGCATTTTTCTTTTAGAGGGTGTATTGTGGTTCCCAACGGGGAATCTGCGAACCAACAAGGCTTTGAATCTTATCCATGGATTTTTAGTACACTTCATTCCTGCAATTTTCCTAGATTTAGTTTCCATCGCAACTGGACGAAAACCAATGTATAGTTTAAATTTCCCCCATTTTGTACGTTATTCCTAAAAAGCATTTCAATTTTCAGAATGAAGATCGTTCAAATGAAGTTGGGCAAAGCCGCGACATGTCTGCAATATTTTACCAATGCTCAGTGGCGCTTCCGCAATGATAACGTTAAACATCTACTAACTCAACTCAACTCCGAAGATAGAAACACATTCCAATTTGATGTCGGTACTATTGATTGGCACGAGTACATCGAAAGATATGTACTAGGCTTTCGCGAATTCTTGTTCAAACAAAATCCTCAGTCTCTAGAGAAGTGTAGAAATAATATGTACAAGTAAGTATAACCTGTCATGTATATTATGTGGCATTCAACAGTTAAATGTATCTTATTTTTCAGATTGTATATTCTACATCAGTTTTTCAAACTGATACTGGTCGGGTGCATGTGGCGATTTCTTCTGAAAAAATCGGATCGGTTACGTACTATTTGGTCGAAGCTTCTAAACGCTTTCGCGCGAGTTATTAACGTATTAGCTCTTTTCTAATATTTCGTTCATCTAGAAAATGAGAGGGGGTTGCAACATCTATTTAATTTATTAGTCCATATGTATATTTATTCCAACCATAAGAATTTACCCGGGCAAAAGATAACATGCATAATAAAACAATACCAAGTGAAGTCGTTGTTTTGTATTTATTTGGTGATGACTTTCATTGTTAGTTACGTTACTTGACTAAACAATTTTTTATTTCTGTCCTAGGTCAAGATCTACATTTTTTCATATCATATTCATGATAACACACGCTCAACAAATTCAGTTCACAATTCTCGATTTGCAGATGCTGTTCTCTATTTTCGGTCATATTCAATACTCTTCAGATCACCCTCCTCCTGGTCCGCTCATCGTGCACACTGCTCTCCACGCCTTCTCGCACCGTAGAGTGTATTCACCTTTCTCCTGCCAAAGATCATAATCGAGTATGTAAGTTGGCATTAAGCCTTAATAGGAGATTAAGGAGAATAGAGCATGGACTTACCTGGTCTCATCCCAAGGGCAGCTAGCCTGATGAGAGTTGAGGTTGGAGGGGATCTACGATGGTCCACACCGCCGTTGGTCGCTGGTCGTTGTTTCGCCGACTGGATCACACTCACTACGCGCACGGGTGTATCTGTCAGGTTGGAGACGAGGGATGTAGTACTGTAGGCCGGGTCACAATCCGGTCCTGAACACACCTACGTAGGAATTAATTTCACAATTACAATTACAATTTCACTTTCCCAGAGTCGTGGAGGGAGATCACTCTGGTTCCACGGCTTACTTCTTTCCAGCTAGGACAAACGTGATCACTTTTTACACACGTTCGCGGGACCTTGATGGTCTATCCGTAGCACTTTGGAATCGAGGAACTCTTTATAGGGTGGAGTGTGTATTCGGGAATCTTCTTACGGAGCACCTTATCGAGTTCGAAGCTCAAACCAAAGGGAGCGAGTCTATCGCTCGGGGATCCATCCCGGATGGAGCTCGCTATACCCGTCTAATTTTCTCCTTTTTTCACGTTCAAATCTCCTCTTTCTTGCACTTTATGGGCGCGATTGGGGGAGAAAGATGCAACAACTGTGTGCAAGTTTTTTGAATAATTTAACAATAGAGGCTTGCACTAAAAACATAACCTCGCAAACTCTCATACAAAAAGTAAACATTGCCCTCAAAACAATGTGTAAGCGTCGCATTATTCCGGATCCTAGTACGGAGCTGAAACGAAACGTCAAATCAAATGGGGCTTTCTGTGTTAAATTTCTTGACCATAGTATATTTTACGAGCCGATTTTATGAATGAATTTTGACAGGAGGTAGCGTCCAATAACCCGTGAAAACCAATATCATCATCAACAATGTTGTCACTTCGTAAAAATTCGATTTTATGGTTCATTCCGGTCACGGAAAAATAATGCACTGAACGAAAATTACTTGAGCGATTCCATTTGAAGTGCATACCACGCATAACACAAAACTAATTAAGGGGTTATTATATACATATGTTGAGGTCGAGCATAATAGTTATTTATGTAACGAGTTGCAAAAAGTTGATTTTTTCAGCACGAGTCGTACATTTATCCAACGAGGCTTGCCGAGTTGGATAAATACGAAGAGTGCTGAAAAAATCGAGTTTTGCAACGAGTTCCATACAAAATTTTATGCAATGTTTTTTTTTCATAATGCAACCCATTTGAGTTGCATAATGTTCATAATGCAACTCAAATGAGTTGCATTATGAACATTATACAACTATTTTTCATTATGCAACTCATTTCAGTTGCATAATGAGCCAGTTCGGAAAAATTGGCCATTATGAATCCAAAATGAGATATAGGGGTAGGCGGGGCAATATGGACACCCGGGGCAGAATGGACACCCTCAATATTTTGAAATATGCGAACTTTTTTGAACTTTTAATGAATGGAGAATACAGTCCATTTGTCTGAAACGTAGTTTCAGGAAAGAAACATTCGAAGTAAAATTTTATACTTGATTTTACATGAAAAAGTTGCGTCCTCCGTTTTTTGTACATGGAAATTATAATTTTCACACCATCTAAAATAAGATTTAGTGATTAATTTATTGCAGGTCGATTAAAACCTGATATTTCTAGAACACATGCAAGTAGTTTTGCTGTATCTACATGCTTAACATGTTTAAATTTTCTTCTTTATTATATCAAAAATCAAGTGTGGAAACATCTTCTGCTGCCGGGGCAAAATGGACACTCACCTTTTTGAAAGAAGCGGCAAGGGAAAAATATAACCTAAATCACAAACCAACCAAATTCTTCGATTTCAGTATATTTTCGGTTAAATGTTCACTATAGTAGACATAGGGTGAAACAAATAGGTCAAAAAACGACAGCAGTGGAAAATAGTTGTTCTAGGCACAGCTGTACTGCCCCCACTCGCATAACAGTCCCATTTGACTTTTCATCACTTTTGAGTTAACGTTATGAATAGTCATCATTTTTTATGTACTTCCAAAAACAACAACAAAAATTACGAATTTTTATGTCAATGTGTGAAAAAAATACCAAGTTATGAGCGTCCCATATCAAAAGTACCCGCATAACAGTCCCATCATGGATTTTTGTGTTACGTAACACAAAACTGAACAACTTTGTAGTGATTGTAATATTTTTTAAAGTTATATATTCATGTGCAAAGCAATCTGTAAAAGTTCCGAGATGATCGAAATATTTTTCAAATTTTGGCGATTTTTCAAAGTTTTATATGGAAACAAGTTTTCAAACTTCAAATGCCGTTTTCTCAATTCCTACTTTTTGCAAATGGGACTGTTATGCGAGTGGGGGCAGTGTACATGCCGACAAAAACGAAGCTTTATCCAAAACAGCCTGAATTTAAATAAACTGAACAAAAATGAACTACTTCGGCGTATTATTCATCCATAATAGTTGTTTTGTAATGAAATGACTTTATAGGTGTAAATAATGTACGAAATTCGTAAAAGTCTCATGGTGTCCATATTGCCCCATGGGGGTGTCCATTCTGCCCCGTATGCTTGAAGACGGTCATGAAAAACTAACATTTTTCATAACTTTTTTTGAAGTGGATAAATCATTTTTCTTCGTGAGCATTCTTATGCAATAGATGCTAAATAGACTTTAAAAGGATACATGTATCAAAAAACTAAACTTTTTTAACATCTTGCCAGGTAAAGTTGGCAAAAACCTTAGGGTGTCCATATTGCCCCGCCTACCCCTATAAAATGTAAATTATGATACTGAATTGCATAAAATCGTTTTGTTTATTATTTTATTTTAAAGTATGGGTTCTTAAGAATGCTGTATCAAATTTTCATAGAGATCCAAGCAGTACATTGCGATTGCAGACAGTTCTCAACCTATTTCAACCAACTTTTTTTTGAATGTTCGCTATTTATGTGTCGTCTCCTTGAACGATCAGAATATTTAATAGTTATTTATGTGACGAGTTGCAAAAAGTTGATGTTTTCAGCACGAGTCGTATATTTATCCAACGAGGCTTCGCTTGCCGAGTTGGATAAATAGGAAGAGTGCTGAAAAAAATCGAGTTTTGTAATGAGTTCCATACAAAATTTTATGCAATGTTTTTTTCATAATGCAACTGGAATAGTTTGTAATTGTTGTTTCAGCAGCTTCAGGCATTGAAGATCAGCAGGAATTATGGCATCCTCGCGATCCACGAAGGATTTGTAGAATGGCATGGATGTTGACTCCTGAAGATATCTGTTGACCAGTACCGTCTACCCCCGTTAGTTTGACCGCATCTAATCTGAACACTTTAATTTGACCCCCGCTAATCTGCACATCGTTCAAACTAAAAATGATTCAAACGTCATTCTGCTCATGGAACGGGGTGAAACGGAACGCACAATCAAAACAAAACAGCAAAAAGGGTTACCATCAGTGTGTTTTTCGATGCCCACAGGGCTACTAGAAGTTCAAATTAAAAATGAACCCCGTTGGTTTGCATGAGGTGTCGTTCAAACCAACGGGGGTAGACGGTAGTGCCTTACTTTTAAGGGCAGGTAGCTGCAGTTTCAGTCCTCCGTCTTCCCGGTTTCTCGCCAGCTGCGTGATAGGTACGCGTGCAAGTACCCTGCTCCATAGAAATGTCCCCATTGTGGCAGTGATCTTTGCTGTATGTATGCTGTAAGGCGGCAATATGGAGGCCAAGTACCATATTTTGGAGGTAATGTTTGTATTCATCAGCATAACTTTGTGGTTCAAGCTAAGAAAACGGAGCGAATGCAGCCATGTCAAGCGACAAAAGTTATTCACAACTGCATCCCAATTGAGTTTGACCATTAAACGAATGGAGTTTGCATACAAAATTCCAAGAATTTTGACTTTGTTTTCTGTTCGCAGCCATGGAACTACCAATGTGCCTTGGTCGATAAATCCAACATCTATCGATGTTGTTTTCACCATGTTTAGCTTTGCCCCACCAGCACGTTCGAAGCGTAGAAACAAAACTCTCAAGCGTTCAATTTTCTCCGTTGACGTCGCTATCACACTGATGTCATCAGCGTAGGCCACTATTAGGTCCCATCACACACGCGCTCTAGTCGCTGTAGAAGTGAATGTAGGTATATGACGAATAAACACATCGGCAAGGGGTCTCCTTGCCGTACGGATCGTTGAATGGGAAGAGGCTGCGATAGATGTCCATTGACCATCATTCGAGATGATGGTCGTTCCGCAATAGTACTGAGCAACGTAATCATCCGTTCATTGAGTCCAAGAGAACTCATAGTTCTTGACAAAAATCTTCGAGACACACGATCGAATGCTTGCTCCAAATCAAACGAAATTAGTTTGTCTTTCTGTTTCCGTCGAATGAGCTGCGCAATTCGGTCTTTTATGGCAAGAGTCGCCTGAAAAATATTTTTGTCAGCATTGCCACATTTCTGAGCTTCACCGAGAATTCGATGTGCTCGCAAGATAACGTCCAGCCTCGATTTCAAAATTCTAGGGAGAATTTTATAATCTACGTTGAGCAAAGATATAGGTCTGTACGCGTGCATGTCGGTTGCTGTCCCTTTTTCTTTACTAAGATTATTACCCCGTCTACAAACTCCGGAGGAAATTCTCCGGTGAGCGCCTCATTTAGTACCAGGTTCATCTCACGGTGTATGACGTCAAATGACCGCATGTAGAACTCTCTGAGTATCCCATCAGGTCTCGGAGATTTGTTGGCGGCACTTGTTTTGATTGCTGACCAAATTTCGGTTGTGTTGATCTCGTTCATCATGACATTACATATTCGTCTCGGCGTCGTTCGGTATCACTCGGTCACTCGCAAATTCCTCTTCTGCTGCATCTGCTTCTTCCAGCGTGTATAGGCTTCGGAAGTATGTATACACGTGCTGCTCGATCTGTTCAGATTCTTCGATTACGTCACCATTCTGGTCCCTCAACTGGTTGATCATGGTTCGTTTTTTTTTTTTCTTTTTCCCAGTTGGAAAGAAGAAAATGTTTCTCCAGCCAGAAACGATTCATTCGCCCGAACGAATGTTAGAGAGAAATTTCGTTGTACTGTTAGGAGACGTGCTTTTATCCGATTAATATTCGTAATCATATCCCTGTTTCCCCGGAGCTCTTCATAAGCCTGTTGTAGTTGCTCATACAGTCACTGATAATCTCGGTGAAACACATCGCTTTGGACTTCCATCGGTAAAACGTTTTAATTTTAGGCTTCGTATAGAAAATACACCATGAAAAATAAACTCACCCCATAGCACCCTAAAGCTGATAAAACTCATGTCAAAATATATTTTACAAGTCAAAAACATCACAATAACATACACCAAGAAGCGAAACGTTTAAAAATTTGGTTTAATTTTATAAATTTCAGAATCAATTGCTAAGTGGATCTTTTTTTCTGTCATACCCAATTTTCCCAATCTTATCAGAAATCATTTTATTCCTCAAAAACCAATTATTTTTCAACACAGATCACTAAAACAATGTAAAATGAATGCAGTGCATTCATTAAAAGATATATTTTATCATTTTTGCATCATTTTTACAAAAATTCAAACTTTTTCTTATTTTGATGCAACTCAACATATATAAGGCATCGTACACAAATTACGTAACGCCATAGGGGAGGGGGGAGTCCAGCTTAGCGTTACGATCCATACACAATATTTTTGATTTTCATACAAAAAGCGTTACAAGGGGGAGGGGGAGAGTCTGAAATGTACGATTTTAGCGTTACGTAATTTGTGTACCATGCCTAACCCCTTAACAAAAAAAAAAATTAAAAAAAAATCAAAAGTTTGGGGTCACCTCCCCAAAAACATGTAATTTTTTAGGCCCGAAAATAGGTGGGGGCTGGCTCACCAACACTTCCGGTCCGCTTTAGTGCTTTATGCATCATTGTGGCCAGGTGTTGTTCTAGTTTTTCCAGCTGTATTGTAAAGCATGAGCGGTAATCCTTGGCATTCTTGTGTAAATTGGGGTACTCGGAATGTTGATCGATCACCGATTATTGCTGGCAAATGCAGTGGAAAGTTTGTCTTAATACGTATCAATCGTCTCTGACAAACGAGAAAAACTGACCTCACTGATTACCTGTCTCTGAGCCAAATTTGGTATAGAGTCTTCAGTCTCCGATTAATCGCTTCATGTTTTATGGAGGCTTTTAATCCAATGGGTTACATAGCCGCTATCCGAATGAAGAGAGTAATGTTCCGCGTAATATATCACAAATCAAAAGAGGTGCGATACATTACGTGGAGCGGATATACTGAATTGGGTACCAGACCAAGTCCCTGCTGGGTGGCACGAAATAGGTGAGCCATAGACAATAGAATCGTCAATGTCGTAGGGCATAGTATGTGACTATTGTCGAAACAACACTATTTTTGGTCATTGTCCAACCAAAATCATAAGCGGCGTCTACTTACTCTAAGCGCATAACTATGTTAGGGTCAAGATTAGGATGAAATCATTGGTAAAATATAATAACACTTTTTAGTTTGTGTAGTTAGTTGAACTAGAGTTAACTTTTTATTGAGACATTTTCTGTAGGTTTATTCTGGATTACAATACATTAGCTGTCCTTTAACTGAATTATTTTATAACAGTAAACAACTTTATTCCTTCTTGATAAAAGATGTATTAACAAAAGCATTTCAATGTGGACAAAGAATTGCCAAACTATACATCTGATCAGATATTTTTCCGGTATTAAATTGGGGGTGGAGAGTTAAACACTTACGGAAAATAGTTTTTAAATGTCAGACAAACATCACATGAACACAGCTACCAATGAACCAAACCTTCTCTACTGTCTTCTCATTTTTCCGCTTCCTATCCTCAATTGAACTTATCTGACACTAGTTAGGACTGTCTGTGGAAGATCCGGGTTTCTAATTCTGTGTAGGACTTGTTAAAACGGGATGCCTGATATGTACTGCGGACAAATGGGCTGGAAGCACTGAGCAATCACAATTACTGTCGTACTAATCATATTAAATGCATGCTTTTCTACTTACAGCGCTGTTTGCAGTTCAGAAGAAATTTTTCGGCCTATCTTGATGCATGGGAAATTCCTTGTCTGAATCGCCCACGAAACCGTTTTTCTTCGATCACAGTACGCAGTTGCGAAGAAATGACAGTTCAAATGGCAGTCACCGTGGAAAGTTTCTGCCAGGAATCGGTCAAGAAGTTTCTTAAGCGATTCCTTTCAAACACCAAACTAGGCTTACATCCCGAACGTCGCCAACCGGCAAAGAGGACATGACGAAAAAACGCGAGCTGGCCCTAACAAAAACTAGAAATGCGATGAAAATGGTCACCGATGCAACGATATGGAAACAAAATAGATGAGAAATTATCGACCAAATCAAAATCTATGAACATATCGCTAATGTTCTTTATCATTCTTTCTTTTTCTCGTTTCAGCAACAAAATCGAAACCTCTCTACTATCTCTTCATTTTCTGCCTCTCCCCATCCTCTTCCCACATCTTCTTATATCCTCTACCCCATCTATTTAATGTATCTGACACTTGTTGGGACTGGTAACGCCAGCGCCTGCCTGTGGAAGATCCCGGTGTGCTAATTCGGTGTAGGACATGTTAACGGGGGAGGCTTAGTAGGTCCACATCTGCCCACAAGCAGATGGGCTGACAGTTGTCGGCCTGGGTGTGGACTGAGCAATTACAATTACAATTACAATTTTTTAGGCCCGAAAATAATTATTGACGGAGATGCTGCAAATTGGAACATGGGACAACTTATGATGACAAAGCTGAACATAAGACATATTGACTTGATGTTGTTTTCATGGAGTGTCTGAACAAAGTATGCTAGCCGAGAGTAGATTCTAAAAGTATACGCAAAAATACACCATTTGATGATAAAAAGTCAAATTCGTCAAAAAGTAACATGGGACAACTATGCTGAACACGGCAGAAAAAGTACCTAATATATTTGAATAACTTGTAAAGCATTAATACATTGTTGATAAACGTTTGAAATTTCATTCATATCGGTTCACTGGTTTCCGAGATATGACAGCTCAAAAATTGGTAGTCTAATAGTGTTTTATCATTATTATTCTAGCTTCGCGAAAGATTAACCAATCAAGCTCAAATTTGTACCAATGATGCACATACAATAGGTTGAAAAACAGTCAAAATTTGAGATTTTTCAATGTACTCTATGAAAAGTTACAGCTTGTTGAACTTTTTTCAAGAGAGAAAAAAAGTTGCCTATCCCAAACATTTTGACCACCCCCTGTAGCTAACAAGTCCATAAAAATAGTTATTAAGTAGGGTGGGGCGGGGCAAGATGGGTCGCGGGACAAGATGGGTCAGTGCCATTTTCGGGCGCATTACTCATGTTTTGATAATGTTAATAATTTTGTTGGATGACCAGCATGAATATACAAAAGTTTGGGGCATTGATTGAAAAATTATTCATTCTCATTGAAAATTAAAAATAAAATGGTTATTAGACATTTTTCTTATGCGATACATTCCATATAATCTCCATATAAACGGCCGCGGGGCAAGATGGGTCACCTTCAATTTTAAACGTATTTTTGGGGCATTCAAAAGTTATTTATTTTTTATTACAAGACTATCTCATAAATGACTTCAATCAAACGGAATGAACGCTCAAAATTAAAACATAAAATTATGATATTTTTTTAGTGAAAACATCGATTTTCAAGTCGCCTTAGGACCACTCAAATCGTAAAGTTTTGTATATTCCAAATAAATTTATAAAATTTTTACTAGTAGCTCTTGTTTACTCAGTATGGATATGGAGCATACACTGAAGTTTTTTTTACGCGGTTTTTTTTACGCGGTCCGTCCTAAAAAAAACCGCGTTATTTCAAGACCCGTCGTAAAAAAAAACCGCGTTATTTCAAAAACCGTCGTAAAAAAAATCCGCGTTTTTTCAAAAACACGCGTAAAATAGTCAGCACCACATCTAACGTGACTTGACTTTTTTTATGACGTTTTTTGAAATAACGCGGTTTTTTTACGACGGGTCTTGAAATAACGCGGTTTTTTATTACGTTTTTTTAAAATAACGCGGTTTATTTTTACGCGGGACCATTACCGTCGTAGAAAAAAACTTCAGTGTATATGAATGCGGAAAAAATCTTATATTTTGACGTTTTTCGTTGAGAAAATGTGAATTACTTAAAAGGTGACCCATCTTGCCCCGCACTTTTTCCACGGCGCAAAATCTATCACTTTTTAAAACTGCTTGTTTAACATCATATTTTGTATTTAATGAACTTTTTATCAACTTTTAGCATAGCTAACTAGTTTATTAAAGAGTAGCGGACGAATACAAACCAATACGATTTGTATTTACAAAGTGATGATGATCCATCCTTAGGTGACCCATCCTGCCCCGCCACACCCTAATTTAACTCTTGATGTCATCGAAAAAAAGTTTGGGGTCACCCTCAAAATTATGTAGTATCGGTCAAAAGTTTGGGGTCACTTTAGTAAAACATGGAAAAGTGATTTGGTGATATCTTCGTCATCTTTAGTTCAATTTTAATTATTTTTGGCTTATTACTGATCATCATTTTGAAGAGTGACCCCAAACTTTTAGTCGATGGCATCAAGAGTTAATCTTAAAATTTGGTTGACCCAATTTCCAGCGACATTGCCTATAAGTTTATTTTTTTTAGAAAATGTTGAAACTTTAGGTTTTTTTTGTAAAAATTTCACCTCAATCATGTTTAAAGTTTCTTTGACTTATTATCTTTTGAATGAGACCTAGCGATTGGAATCGGACGCAAATCGGCGGAGACATGGGCCTAAAAAATAACATGCTTTTGAAGAGGTGACCCCAAACTTTTGATCGGGACTGTAGATATGCTATGTAAATTAAAAAAATAAAATACAATAATATGACCAAGTCATTATTCCGTGTTTTACGAAAGTGACCCTAAACGTCAATTACATTAGTACATAGCTCATTTACTCCTTTTTCTAAATGTTCTGTGTTTCGCCAAATTCGGTGAAAAGCAATCGAAAGCTAATAAATATTTGTTAAATTATCGTTCTTATCTTAAAATTTGCTGATCCCAATTTCCAGTGACACTGCTTCAAGTTGTAATTTATATTTGAAAAAATGTTGCAGCTGTAGATTGAGTTTTCATACAATATCAATCTGTTGGTTGTGTTCAAAAAGGATAATGAGGTCATTTTCTGGATTTAAGGTTTCTTTATCGAATCGCTTCGCTTTCAAATAGGAAGATACTAGCGTAAAACTATCATTAATACTAGGTAACATTTCTATATGCTAAGCAAGCGTGTCATCAATTAGCAATAAATGTGTTCACATATAAGCGGATTAGGTTAATGTTTTTATTTTATTCATTTCCACTAAGCTTTGAACCACCGTTACGAAATTTAAAATAATTACTTTAGGTGCATATTATTCTTGTTACATTTTCTTGCGGTAATATTTCAATGAGTCCACATGACATCAAGAACAAAGCTTTTTTTAACGTGCGTTCTAAATAGCAGCTTAATGTTTATACGCGCGCGAGTAAGAGTATTTTCAAGCTATGTTAGGAATATTTCCTCCTTATGTTGGACATAAAACCTTCAAAATATAGTCAGTAAGAAGAGTCGGGACCGTCGGACTATCTTCATTTATGGCTTTCAAAACTGAAAGAATAGAGGATATGATTAAATGCGAAAAGAGATCCTGTTTTATACAAGCACTACTTACTTTTAATGAGTATTTGTAGAGTTTGGTTGTCTGGTGCAGTTTCCAGGTTATACGGTATTACCGTGGTAAGATACTTTGGTTCTGTTCCATCTAGATTTGAAGGTATGTAAATAGTTTATATTTGGCTCAATAATTTTAATATATAGATTTAAATTTTGAACAACACTTACTGCTTGTAACCGCCACTGGCTTATTTTGCGACTTGCCCTTCTTCCTTTCGACATGAAATTGGCGACGACGATTTTGTACAGCCAACAACAGGGAAATGAATGTGTTCTTCAGCTCCTTTTCGTACTCTAACTCATCTCGTAGGGCCAACTCCGATATAAGAGTTTCCGAAAATTCTCTGATTAAAACTTCCATCTCCATGTAGAGTTCGTTCAGTTGAGTAATGCTTAGAGAGCGTAGCTCTGTAAATGATACAAAAAGAGTTGAATGACGTGAATGCATTACATATGCACCACTACTTCACTTACTTTCTTCATAGAGGGGAGATCCAAGAACTTCTTTGGCCTTTTCCATCATCTCGTTGCCAACTATGCCGTCCTCGGAAGCGCTTTCGTCCATGATATCGTCAATCTCCTTAATGACTTCTTCCGCTGTCTTGATCGGATCATTGTCGGTGTGAAGGCCTCCCAGTATCAACGCGTGCATATCCAAATCGTTTGCAACAGCCTCGTCTTCGGAGCTGAGATCCTGTATGTCATTATAGTTGGTACGGTCGGAAGATGATGCCAGTTTCAGGGTCGGTACGTGCATTTGTCTCGCGTAGGTTTTGGACCAATCGATTGGTAGTATGTTTCCAAAATTTCCGGTAATTGTCCACCACATCCTGTAACGGAGTTGAAAATATAACAATAGGAAGGTTATGACCAGCAAATTTGATATAACATACAACATACAAAAAAATTTCCAGTAATAACCCCCCAATAAAATAAGAAATCACTCAAATCAATGTTTTGTTGCAGCATTATCCTTGTTGCCCAGAATTAGCGCAAATTGGTAAACAAATTCTTGTACATACGTTAAATCGAAGCAAAATGTAGGTTTATCGAAGCATAAAAAAATAAATTATTTTTTCATTAAAACTCATGTTTTTCGTTATTGGTTTTGTGAATTTCACCGAAATAATTCTTCTTCTTCTTATTTTATGGCTCGACGTTCCCACTGGGACTTGGCCTGCCTCGTTTCAACTTAGTGTTCTTTGAGCACTTCCGCAGTTATTAATTGAAGGGCTTTCTTTGCCTGCCATCGCATGAATTTGTATATTGTTAGGCAAGTACAATGATACACTATGCCCAGGGAGTCGAGAAAGTTTCCCCGACCGGAACGGGAATCGAACCCGCCGTCACCGAAATAATTATTTTGAGTTAATTTTATGTCGACTCGATCAACACTAGCATAAAAAAATATTACATTCTTGCCTGCTTCAATATAACGTACACTTCGATATAGCGTACAAAGATATTTTTTGTACGTTTTATCGAAGTGTACCTGTGTGCTTACAAAACATGATCATTGCGAATGCTTTGCTTTCATAAGCTTCCTCGAGCATCCTCTCTCTTGATTGCTTTCTCGTACCGAACCATACATGACCGTATAGAATTTGGTGATGCGTTTTCGAGTACGTCGCTCCACGTTTTGTTACTATCGCCGAATGTAGCACAAGTTGAGTATAGACCGCTTAGCTAACTGATAAATTCCACACAAATTATAAATCTCCGGATCGAAGCCAGAGAATCACAACTACAACAAAAGACGTCTGGTTCATCTGAAGATAGAATATCCACACATTCATAAACATTCTAGAACTTCCTCATCCGAAAAAGTCACATCGCCGTTTGACAAGCGCAGTTCGTTCACTAGAAAACCCTTAGATTTCTCAAGAGTTTTGTTTAATCGACTGACATAACTCAAATCGGAAACAAAGTAGAGCAACGGTTGTACTGTTGACAAGCACACTTGCTCAAGGCATGACGCGTGAGTTTGCCATTTCGTTTTTACTGACAGAGAAGGCCGGGTTCACAAAGTTACTTAGACAGAAATTTCCCTTAAAAAGGTATTTAAGGTTCTTGGAATAATGCCACGTGAGCCATACCATTTGCATAAGTCTGCAAAGATTGATCGTTGTTGTTATTTTATGCTGAAAATTTAATTGAGTTATCTTAACCGTAACCACCACTCAAACAAGGCAGGATTAAAATCAACCGATATCGATTGAAAAATTCCAGAAGCGAATACACACAAACCAGTGAAAATGCATGATGTGAAACCATATACCTAGGGTGACAATAAACCCTAATGAACAACCTACTCATAATCCCACCTTGATTATGCCTCTATGATACTCCTTGAAAGAACATTTTGAACAGAACATAATTTATAATTTCCATTGCTGCATTCGAAATCAATTGGAACCATTGGTTAGTGGTGGGCAAAACGGCTCACTTCAGTGATCGGATCCGAGTCGGATCAATCACTCTAGTGAACCGGATCTGCGGCTCAGTTATGAATGACCGAGCAGCACCGAGCACTCATAACTTTACGACACGTGCTTTTTGGTAACGCCAAGCAAACACAGCTAAACAGCGGCGGCTCCGAACCCTCACCACTACAGTTGTATACCGCGTTCTTTAGCGAAGACTTCACGCAAGCGGTCCGCGACCAACGCACACGATGCTCAATCGTAAGAGCGCAGATCCGACTGTCCTGGGCTACCTGATTCGCACGACCAAACACGCTGCTAGGGGGTGATGTGGATGCGGGTATGCCATAACACATCAAGAGAGTGAGTGTCGTATGCTGTGTCTGAGAGAATGAGCTGCAAGCAATCCAGAGCGATGCAAAGAGGAGCGAACGGTGCTTTTCTCGAGTCTTTCGTACTACAGAGGCTTGCGGACGGGTGATCCGGCTCTCTCTGGAAAAGAGCTACGGTTCACTCACTCTTTTCACGGATCCGGATCTTTTCAACGGCTCCGGATCTGATTGCCCATCTCTAATTGGAATCGACCTGTCACGGTCGCCATGTAGTGACAGGTTTTGTAGATCAAGTCAGATCTGAGGATTTGATAGTGAACCATCAATCAACCCTCAATCTGTAATTGATTGCTACCGGAGGTATCTGAAAATCATTTTCTTCTTCTCTTCTTTTTTGCGTAACGTGTCCACTGGGATAAAACCTGCTTCTCAGCGTTTTATGAGCACTTCCACATTTATTAACTGAGAGCTTCCTCAGTAAATGATCGTTTAGCATGTGTATATCATGTGGCAGACATAAAGATACTCTATGCTCAAGGAAGTCAACGAAATTTACATTAGGAAAAGTTCCTGAACTGAACGCAAATCAAATCCGTAACCTTAAGCATGATCGTGCTGAATACCCGCGCCTTCACAGCTATGGCTGTATGTGTGTGTGTATGTGTGTATGTACAATCCATCTCCCACTGACCGGCAGTGCTTTTATGGAAGAAAAATGTCTGCGTCTATTTTTAACTTTTATCCATAGACGCAAACAGTTTTAGTCCTGGATATGGAAGGTGATAGCTCTACTGCACTTCCAACGACCCATTTCAAGTATGACAGGGCTTCCACGTACATCTTGAGGTCGTTTTCTGAAACAGTAAGCCCCGCATTGATGCATCCGAATATCAATTGGATATCTGAAATGCATTAACACTTCCTGAATCAAAAATTTGCATTTTTGTTTCTGGCGCGTATTTAGGTATAGTAAATATCACATGTATGAATAAAATGACGTGTTTTAATTAGAAAGATCTCACCAAGTTCTTCATAGTCTGCCGTGATATAGGGGAAATTACCTATTCTCGGCCGTTTTGTTCTCTTCGTCTTGGGGGGTTCGTTGAACCCTATTGAACTCAGAGTTGGCCTCAAATCCTTCCCAACTAAGCTGAACGATATGGCAAAATTTCAGGCAATTTGGTTGACAAAACCCCCCATGACGAAGAGAACAAACCTGCCGATAATACCCATTGTCACCCTAGTTGAACTTTTATTTCTCCAGCGATGCAGCAACGACCGAAATAGGATTGTTTTCATTGCCGCGTACACTTAAAACGACGTGGACCGATCAACCGAGTCAGCGATTACTGGCACTACGCCGAAACTCCCGAATAATGGATACTACGCTGAAGAATTACACTTTCACACGAAGAAAATTGACGGGGTGGCGTAATACCTGCCAAACCACCAGCGCAATCTTCAAATAAAGTTCGTTTTGAGAACGTGCAAAAAAAAAAAAATAACAAGCGGATTTGACACCCGTTCGCGGCAACGCTTACTCGCCACCCACGTTGTTTTTCTTCTCACTGGTAAGTCAAAATTCACTTTGCTTCGATATTTATTCACAGTTCAGCATTCTAAACTAAGCCAAATCAACGCGTCCACACGTGACAAAACTTTCCGGGTGGCGTAGTACCGACCAAACCACCAGCGGAACCGTGAAATTTGCGAACGCGAAGAAAACGTGACAAGCAAAATAAAAACACACCCGTTCGCGGCAACGCCTGCTGCGATTTTTCAATACGAACCGGTTGGTAATGTATGATTTAATTCACACTTGACTAAAAGCTTCACAAAAGCGGCATTTCGATTTTGCCTCCAAAAACACACTGAACTGCCCCGTACGAAGATGAGCACTATGAAATAGACGACGACGACGACGCGATCGCGGCCGAACCAAATGAAAAAGCGGCATTTCGATTTTGCCTCCAAAAACACACTGCCTTCACAGCTGTGGCTGTATGTGTTCTGGAAATCGTTTTGCTAGTAGTTAGGTAACCCACCGAAGAAGATCAACGTCAATTAGTAGAAGATAAAATAACCATTGGATATGGAGAAAAAAAACTAGAAAAAGGAAACTCATAAATGTGCCCGTCCATGCAGACAAAGTAGGTGTAGAAAACAGTGAATCAATGAATACCAATTGGATGGAGATTTTTCTTTTATAATGACGATCTAAGTCACACCCTGTTAAGGCGAATGCAAGCAGCATGTAATAACACAAGTTTACAAAATAAAACGAAAGTCGTAAACTTCTGTCAACGACCAAAATTTTTGAAGCACAATATAGTGCTGATTTCGAAACCGACCTTCAAACATTTTTAAGTAGAACAGTTTTTGTGTTTCAGCTCAATATCGAGTTTTGCAACTTTTCAAAATATGTAAATTACTAAAATTCAAATATATTGCGTTTTGTTCAACCAATTTTAAATCTTTTTCCATAAATTAAAAGCTGAATACAATACCATTCGATCATCTGAATACAGGTTTTGCGTCAGATTGATGAAATTCAAGATATTGTCAAGTTTTAGGAACAATCTTCTTAAATTTTAGCAAAATTTCCTAAATTTTTTGAAGGAATGTATTTTTTTCAATAAGAAAAAAACAAATTAAAAATTCTTTCACGACGTTTATTTGACATATCATATGTAAGCGAGTTGCAGTAAAAATTTCAGCTCAATCGAAGCATTGATTACGGAGAATAAGATGTTTGAAGCGAGCGACTTTGCTTAAAAATAGAACAAAAATCGATTTCAAATCATCAACCTTGTATGGAAAGTCGAAAAAATTTCCGCTCTACTGTAATTTTTTTCTTTCGCCTTTTCGAACTCAGGGCATGATTCTACACCAAAAATGATCAACAGCTTACCGAGTTCAAAAATGCTGTAAACTAGTATAATCGAAGCAAAATTAATTTGCATAAATCGATCCATTTTTGAATTCTTTGAGAATCCCATAGAGGATGGAACCCTAGTGCTGAGGAAAATTAATCAAAAAAGAAAATATTTGAAACTTTCAAAATTGGCCACGTAATTTTGAGCAAAGGTTTTTATATCAGTTCTTTCAATAATGTTCATGGGGATTTCTCCCAAAGGTCGATGGGGGGATTTTTGTTATCCTGGGGTTGGGGTTTGTTCAGACATTTCCCAAGCAATATTTTTCTGGTTTCCTTACTGGGACGAAGCTTTGCCGTGTTAAATACAAGGTTAAGTACGAGACACTACAACTAACATTTATTGTAAATGTAAACATCAACAAAGCGTTCTCAATACGGCTTGATGCTGAGTTACTGTGTTGTACATATGGACGGCAGCTTCCATGCAAGCCCTATACCAGTGGATTTGGCGAACTTAATCCATATTAGGCAAAGTATTGAGATTTCATTATTGATATTATTCCTTTACATGTATTGGAAAAATAACAATAAAGTTTATCCTCACTTTTCCTAGGGTATAACTTTTTTCACAGACGTTGGATCACTTTACAGTCTTCGACAAAGTTGTTTGGAATATAGTCACCTACAATAATACCAAAGGGTTTGATTATTGAACGCTTACAGCGCCACCTAGCGGCAAAATTCGAAAACTTAAAATTTCTGCATACATTTGGCCAAGTTTTCCCATACAAACTTCAAGCGTTTTGAGCGCCCCCTTAGGCTCAACCGATTTTGCTCAAATTTTGAAGGTAGCTTCTGGGAGTCCAAAACAACTGATTGAGGAGGTAAGACTTGGCATTTTTTGATATTTTTGTTTTTCATATAAGTGTGGGCCACCTTACTTACCAGATTGATAAGCAAACTGGCAGTCAGATAGGGGATGCTCTTTTATGTAAGAAGAATTGATAAAATCCTTCAAAACCTTTTTAATTGGCCTATATGCTTTCGGATGCGTCTTGTCTCGCTTCCCTTTTTTTGGTATAAACATAACTTTTACAAGTCTCCATTTAGATGAAACGTAATTCAATCTCAAACTAGCCTAAAACATCTCAATTAGTGATGGAACCAACACCGCTTCTCCATTTTGAATCAGTGCTGGAAATATTCCATCAACTATTGCAGATTTAAAAGGCTGAAAAGGGGCCATTCATTAAGTACGTCACGGTCCTAGGGGGGAGGGGGGATTTGTGAAAGTGTGACAAGCAATGTATTAAGTATAAGAAAAACCCGTACGAAGGGGGGAGGGGGTCGAAAATTCCCAATTTTAGCGTGACGTACTTAATGGATGCTCCCAAAGATCTAATTGCGTTTTCCACTCTGGCCTTCGATGAAGATTACATCAGCTAAATCTGAGGCGGTGTTTATAGTACTATTTGACTTCGCAGAGTTTATACTAGAACATCCTTTACCTTCCAGAGATATAGTATCATTGGAATCCACACTTAGAACCGAACCTGGAAAATGGGTTTCCATCATTAAATCCAAAGTTTCACGAGGAGTTTCGGTGAAAACTCCATCGTCGCACTTCGGGTTTCCCAATTAATTTGAATGATCTTTTGCAAGCGTTTTCTGTAGTCTTGCAACTACAGGAGTGCTGTTTATGTGTTCACATACAAGCACCCAAGATTTTCGTTGGTGTATTCAGTCAGGGCTTTCCTGTACTGAGTCCAATCTCCCGTTTGTTTCGCTCTATTGAACATTTTACGAGAAAATTTTCTAAGGCGATCCAGTTTAAAGTTTCACCATGCAGGGCTGGTAGCAGGAATTGAGGGTCAAAATAGTTATTTTAGTGACCAAAATCTCTGAAATAGTGACCAAATAGTGACTTTCAGATAGCAAAAAAGTGGCTAAATAGTGACTTTTCGCACAAAAATATGCTTAGTGAGGAAACATTGTAGAACGAATTTGATTCAGAAAACCCTGTAGTACCGCATAATGAAAATGTTCAAGAAAAACTTTCATCTTCCATTCCTAAAATTGTACAAAGCTGCATGTATTTACAATTTTATAGAATATATTGTGCAGAACTAGATCAGCATGGCATGAAAATTCTGTCAAGAAATAATAAATAAATTATGAAACTCTTGGAAAACTTGTTGGATGTTTTCTGTCATGAATTTCACCTTGATGGAAACTTATATAGACAAATGCTTAAAAATGTGCGAATGTATTTGAATAAGAATTTTTCAAATATGTTTTCTTGAATATTTTTTGCAAAAATTCTCTCAAAATAAAATAAAATGAATAACAGAAAGTAATTAAGTAATTTTGATGTAATACTTGAAATATCTCTCTACGTACCCCCTTGGAAATTTTCAGAAGAATGACAAGAAGAAAACAACGGTTTTTTAATAGTCTATGAAAATGTAATAGAACTCTTAATTTCTTCAAAATGTCCCATATTTACTAATTTATTTGAATTGTCTCATAGCTTATGGTTAAATTTTCATAATATGTAGTTACAAGCATTCTGGGAGAAGTTGTTAATTTTATTTGGGGACTTAAAATAATGACCAAGCCACTAAATAGCGACTTGCTATTAGGCCTGCACTCTCACTGACTTTATGGAACTCAGTCGTCCAATATATATAAAAGTTGTTTCGATACACACGTACAGTGATTGGATTCCATTGATGTTGTTTTTCAAGGCATATGTTTTGAAGATTTCTATAACAGTTTTACTACTTTTAGTTCTACATATGATCTAGGTCGTCCAAAATTCCATGAAATGTAGGTGCAGGATCTACAAGCAAAACTAGTAGAGCGATTCCAAGCAACAGCATCAAAATTAAGGAAATTTTTTAATTCATGATTTTCTATTGAACTGAAACTTTGCACAGTTTTTCAGTTCCATCTAAATCGCCATTTTTCGATATCAAATTTTTATTTTGAATCACGACTAACTTTTCGAAAGGGTGTATGTGAAAATGGTTCAATAATATTCAAAAATCTGTACAGCCAAAATGGTTCGTTCGATTGCTATGAATTTTTCAGCAAAGTTAGATAACTAAATGGTGATTCCTATGAAAATATACACTGTGAAAAAAACCTCTTTTTTAACATTAAAAATATCATTTTTGTCACAAAAACTCAAATATCTCAAAACCCTATCTTTTTACCAACGCAATTTTTTTAGGGAAGACGGTCCATTGTATTAGCAATCTACCATAAAAATTTGGTGATGGTAAACTAATAAACAAAAAAGTTATAACATTTCAAACATTTCACAATTTTCACATTTGGTAAATATTTTTTTCTGTGTAAATTATTTCGGTCAGAAATCGCAGTTTGATGCTGATTTTATTGTTCAGCAAAGTTAGATAACTAAATGGTGATTCCTAAGAAAATATACACTGTGAAAAAAAATCTTTTTTAACATTAAAAAATATCATTTTTGTCACAAAAACTCAAATATTTCAAAACCCTATCTTTTTACCAACGCAATTTTTTTAGGGAAAACGGTCCATTGTATTAGCAATCTACCATAAAAATTTGGTGATGATAAACTAATAAACAAAAAAGTTATGACAATTCAAACATTTCACAATTTTCACATTTAGTAATAATTTTTTTTTAGTGTAAATTAGGCTAATACAAATTTCGATTTTCTCTTATGTCACCGCCCCCTCGGAAAATTTTGGTCGGAATTCAACATTTTGAGGGGGGCACAAATAAAATGTTCAAGAAAATCAACAAATTTAAGGTGTAATTCGAGTTCCACAGAAACTTTCTTAATAAATCCGATGAGTTTATCTATGTTGCCTAATTGTTTGGATATTTTTCCATCGAATACATTTATTATTTATCATCCTCCCCCTTAACGAGTCAACGAGCGCTGTGACAAAAGAAGAAAATGAGATTTGTTCCTGCCTTTATTTCGGCCGGAAATCGCAGCTTGATGCTGATTTTATTGTTAATGGCCTTGCGTGAGTAAAACAAGCTGTTTTTATTATGTATTATGTATATTATATGTACAGTAATGTTCCGATTTTATCACGCCCTCCGCGCATTAGTCGTTTATTCATTATTTGCTGTTACATTTGAGGACAAGTGTTTTCCCTCTTCTTCAAAATGAATGTTGAAAGCGTGTTTTGCAACGTTAAAAATATTGAAATGGGTATAGATGTTGAAGTATATATCAAAGCATTTTTGAAAAGGGGCGTGATTAATTGTTTAAACTGATGTCGCTGATGGTACGGTGACATGACTCTCTGCACTTAGCACTTCTGGCAATTTCTCAGTTGTTGTCGTTTTAGAACTTCCTACGCCCTGCTTTACCGATGATATACAGATGGCTCGTTTGTCAAAGTCTAGACGGCAGGACGTGCAAATGCGTAAATTTGGATTCAATTTGGGCATAACCAGTCTCTTTCAGATTATCTATGGTGCTTTCGGTGAGATTTCGTAACTCCTTTGATCATTTTTTTTCATCAAACGGTCTACAAGAGAGAGTTGAGTTGAAGACCTTTGAGAAAGCGACTGTTCATGTTGTTCGTTAGATTATAATAAACAAAATCACTTATTAGTTTTAACTGACTAGTTTGGTGTTGTTTGCTTGGCTGAAGAAAAAATTTACTATTTAATATCCATAGCGGTAGTATTTTTTTTTTGCTTTTTCGTGAGCATTGTCATGGTATGTATACAGACAAACAAACGTAACACTGACGAAATTTTCATTGACCACGCCTTTAACGATCATTTTGAATCTTGGTTGTGGCTTTCATAACCAGAAGAGTGCCCATCATTTTTCTTTGCGTTTGACGTTTCACACTAGCGCCTTCTGATGACGATATTGCACATCGCAGTATTTCGTGAAACATTTCCACCAGGTGGGGGTAGTGTGAACTGGGCGATGGATTTTCACGTGGTAGGTAACTCTCATGCATTTGTTGTTGTTGAAGTTACTCGCATTCTTCCGATCATAAAGTCTGTTCTCTAAGAGGTATTTTTTTGAAGATAAACTAGACGTATACGCGTATATAAAACTTTTATTATACAGCTTTTGTCTTAAAAATAAGTTTAATTCCATTTTTCTTATAATCAACAGCTTTTCAACACTATCAAGGGATTTTTTCACCAGTCACGTACAATAAAAAGTATGACACTCTCAATATTTTTGATCAAAACACTGGATCGCGTCTAAGTTTCAAATAGATACTATAGAAATTATGAATAATCAAACAAAAGTATCATGAAAACTTGTTAATTGTTGTAACTTGTAACTTGTTTAATTCAGGCGGTAGCCTTTACAATAAAATCAGCATCAAAAAATAATTCTCAAAATAATTTACACAGAAAAAATTTTTTTTTGTTACTAAATGTAAAAATTGTGAAATGTTTGAAATGTCATAACTTTTTTGTTTATCAGTTCACCATCACCAAAATTTTATGGTAGATAGCTGATATAAAGGGCCATTTCCCCTAAAAAATTAACGTTGGTAAAAAGATAGGGTTTTGAGATATTTGAGTTTTTGTGACAAAAATCATATTTTTTTTAAGTAAAAAAATAAATTTTTTACAGTGTATATTTTCTAAGGAATCATCATTTAGTTATCTAACTTTGCTGAAAAATTCATAACAATCGAAAAATCCGTTTTTGCTGTACAGCTTTTAGAATATTTTTGAGCTGTTTTAGCATACACCCTTCTGAAAAGTTAGTCGTGAGTGAATATGAAGGTTTGATATCGAAAAATGACGATTTAGATGAAATTGAAAAACTGTGCAAAGTTTCAGATATTTTTGAAATGGTCGCTCAGGATCGACTGACATGACTCCGTGGAATTCCTCAGTATTATACGAATGACTATTCTATACGCCTCAGATCAATGACCCTTCTAACAAGTAAATGGAGTATTATATTGAACTGTATACATGGTACAGATCTTACAAGATCTTCATGGAATATAAGCCTTTGTGTCCAGTCCACAAAACAACCAGTGCTTGTGCAGGTCTGTGAAGGTCCGTAATGTAATAATGGCGTTTATATGTGCATGAAGATGGCTGTTCCAGTTTACAAAATAGATTCCAATTCGTAAAAACACGCTTCACTAAGAAATCTAATACCAGATTTAGATTCTGCAATGATTGGTCTACCGAGAAAAGCGGTCATGACGACCAAATGTTTCCTCAGAGGTATTTAATGGCTAATATGGAAATTTTATGTTGGAATATTTCAATCATCGCCGACAACTTGACTGAAATTGCAGGATAGGAGTAAGTAGTAGCCAATTTTCTTTCAATGTCTCCCATGGATCCTAAAGAAAGACATAAAAGTAGTTGCGAAGCGATTTTTTTTTGTATGGAACGGTTTGTATGGGGAAAATTTGACTTTTTTAATGTGGCATCATTTGATGGTTTAACAAAAAAAAGTGACTAAGTCACTAAAAAGTGACTTGCTACCAGCCCTGTCACCATGGCACGTCTCTAGTAGAAGACGATTGTATTGTGGGACAACTGTTGTTAAAGGAATTGATGATACTTTTATTTACCCTGTGAGAAAATGATTCCCATTGTAAATGAATGCGTATTCAACAATTCTACATATCTGACACGTGCCAGTTTGTGATCTTGTCAAAGATTGCAGCATTGCACAGTGTTAGATCCAAGACCTCTTGTCTGATTGCATTCGAGAAAGTTGGTTTGTCATCATTATTGCAAATGTCTATATTGTTGGAAGACAGATACTCTAATAGTGACTCACCACAACTGTTAATATCCGTACTACCCCAAACTGTGTGATGCGCATTGGCGTCACAGCCAATGATAAACGATTTGTTGTTTTCTTTACAGAAGAGAACAAATGATGCGATCTCAGGAGGAGGTACCTCAGGATCATCACCAGGAAAGTAAGCTGAAGCCACAGCGATCGCAGTTTTACCACTAGTGGTTAGTAGTACCTCTACCATGACCACAACAATGTCCTTTTTGATAAACTCTGTAATATGAGAGCATTTTAACGTTTTGCGTACTAAGAGCAACATTAACGGCGGCTACTATTCGAGCAACCCGCGCAGCGCTACCATTTTGACTTAACCACCCTTTTCCACACCGGTAGCAATCAAATTAGTCACTCTGATTCGTATCGGGAGGGCTGTCATATTCCCATAGAATTTTTAGCAGCGCAACTGTCCCGCTACTATATTTGGTCACCCACCCATAGCGCTACTATTTTGCGAGCGCATCCAGCAGCGACCGGTAAAGTTTGCTGCAATGATGGAGGGCTGCCAAACGGGGTATAGAAGCGCACCGTTAAAGGTGCTCTAAGACAGCGGTTCTGGAAGAATCTTGTTGCTCATCATAAAACAGTTTACTATTTTGTGTCAGAACCCCAAGAATCTTTCTTTTATTGGACCATGGCTCTTGAATAAGCGTCACTTCTAGTCCTTCTTTTTCAAACCTTCGACTCAACACAGCAGAAGCACCTTTTGCGTGATGAAGGTTTATCTGTACGAACTTAATTTCTGCCATGAAAAATTGCATTTACCCACTTTTATTATGCCTCGGAATTGAGACGTAAGAAAAGTAGCCTATTATCCCGGAGACAAATATGGTCCATTGAGTCATTGCTCCGTTTAACACAGTGAGGGCGAAATACTGTGGAGGGTGCCCTGGTACTCCACTGGCTCCGTTCACGGTTGAGTTTTTATTAGACCCCCTTAACCATCCATTCCTAGGCACGGTACGCTTGACAACATGAATTAGGGGTCGCTTGTTTGATGGACTTGCTTTTACCACCGGATCAGGCAACCCGTAGTGATATTCTTAGCCAGTTGAGGGAACTGCTACCGCCACTACACAGCTATCTAGGCTGATCGGGAATAGAAATTAATATTAATGATCAAATTCTCTAGAGCCCGAATAGCCACCAACATATTTGAATAGTTTAGCTGTATTTACATACTTAGTCTGTTTATATTTACTTATTTTTTAATATCAAAAAACTATCTTGTACCGACTTTTCGAACCCTCTAAGCAGAATACCCTCTTTGAATGAGTATAATCAGTTATTGTACCATTATACTAAATTCCGACCTCTTTTGCTTATCCTTTGACAGATTATTTCGACTACCACTTGTAATCTTCCTCAGTGTCAGTTATCTAACATGTACAAAATTCACAAAAGTCTTGTGGTGTCCATTCTGCCCTGCATACCTGACGACGATCATGAAGAGTTAAAATTTTTCGAGACGTTTTTTGAATTAGGGTGCGGGCACCGGTTTTGGCCAGTCTAAGGGAAAATATTTTTATAAAAATAACCAATAATCCTATGAAAAAAACCAATGCGTCAAAAGAAAGGTTTCAATCTATATTTTGAAGGAAAAATGCAGAAATCATGCCAATACTTGATTTTTATATTAAAAGTGGCACTGGCCGAAATAGAAGCTCTGCCGCAGTTTTGGCCATATTCTTAAGTTTGGTTTCTATTTTGGCCAATCACGTGTATTTCTTATGGGAGTGGCCAAATTAGAAGCACCCTGACCAAAATAGATATATGGGAGCAGATTTTTTAAGGTAATATATTTTTTCTTCCAGTTTTTAATCAAAATGTGTGGTTTTCACAGCTGTAATCATCATATTGTATTAGGATCTACTAGTAAAAAACTAATTTACGCCGATTTAGATAGCAACAGGCTCAATACCGCACTATGGCCAAAACTCCGGACTGGCCAAAACTGAAGCTTCTACCCTAGATAAATCATATTTATTCTTTTGTAGTCATGTTGAATAGATGTATCGAAAAAGTTAACTTTTACGACATCTTGCCAGATAAGATTGGCAAAACCTTTACGTGTCCATATTGCCCCACCTACCCTTAGCAATAGCAAATAGACTTCTCCATATTGATCTACATTTAAGTCTTTTTACGCGACAATGTAAATCAAACTCCACTCACATTTTGTTTATGATGAAGAATTCAGTTTTATTTTTGATGTTTTGAAAAATTGAGCCAGCTTGTCAATGTTATTTCGCATTACGGTACAAGTAAATACCAGTAGTGACATTATTGCTCGTTAATTAATAGTTTGTTTTATCGTCAACCTAAACCTCTTTTTTATTTTCAGAAAACACATCCTTTCACATTATGTATAGTTATATGAGCTATACTTTATTTCATACGCGTAGCTGTAACGATACGAGCTCTGATGTGTAGTAGAAATATACTACACTGCATCGATTTTTCCCCTCAATCTGGTAGGCATGCACTACTGATAGCATGATCGAAGAATGAATGGAACGGATGTAGAATTTTCTTGGCCTACTAATGTTTGCGGACCAAAATGTGCACGTCACATATGTATGCATGCAACATCAGATATATTTTATGTATGAGTCACCGTTGACAGAAAGAGGAAAATGTGTTTTAATTAAATCTTATCGATCAAAGTAGGCGTAAAGGGGGTATTACTTACTGGCATTCGCTCATGATTTCGTCCTGTGACCGGACCTGCACTGGGGCCAGTTCT
Source organism: Aedes albopictus (assembly GCF_035046485.1). Taxonomy (NCBI): domain Eukaryota; kingdom Metazoa; phylum Arthropoda; class Insecta; order Diptera; family Culicidae; genus Aedes; species Aedes albopictus. Next base: position 204,635,552 of record NC_085138.1, read on the forward strand.
TCCACAGATTGCTCGTAATTTCCGAAACATTTTGTGATTTTTTCATCAAACGTATTGACTAGATCCTCCAAGCTACCCGTGAACCCTTCCGCAAAATTGTCGACGTTATCCTTCATAATATTGATTTTGTTGTTCACATCCACATTGGTAAGGGTGATGTTATTCCCATTAGAACTTTTTACAGCGGATTTTAATGTGTTATAATTCACTTCGTTCACTTCACTGTCGTTGATTTCTGCTTTAGTCATCATGGAATCTTGAATATTATTCAAGTTTACGGCATTATTGATGGCAGATTTCTTTGTGATGTTAGAATTTGATGTTTGATACTCCACTGGACCCCACTCATCGGTTTCCTCGCATTGAGCAAGTGGGGCCTCAAACTTGAGCTCTGCCATCTTATTCGCAAGGTCCCGCATTACTATGTAATGCCCTTAAAATTAAAACAACTGAACTTGCTTTATCACTTAATACACTATTTTTCACACTTTACAACTACTTTTCGCTCGATTAAACACAATTTTCCGCGGAACAAATATTTTTTTGAACGAAATATGTGCGCTCGATATACTTTTCAAAAGCAAATTGGGTAGCACAGACATCGTCTGATCTGCGCAAACTCTGTTGTTTTGGTATAGTTTTCACCGTCAAAACGAAAGAGAAAGAGCGAAAGACAATTTATTTAAAGTTTAGGGGATAGCCAGGCAATTGGACACATGAAAGCTGTATGCAATAAAATCAATGTGTTTACTTTGTATTCTGCATTGCATCTCTGCCTGCAGTTACCTACTAATTGTATTTTACCTATTTTAGACATAAATTCGACAAAAAAAATCATTAATTCATAGGAATATGTATTTTGAAATTTATAGTTTTACCATTTTTAAATGTTATTAGCGCATTTTTTTTTTTCATGGGGTGCTACTAAAACAACTGGTTGTGTCCTTGGAGAAATTGGCTAAAAATTTGTCCGGGTTGCCGCTGCAGATTTTCAAGAAATTTATTGAATAGGAATTATTGGAAAATAATTCAGAAATTACTTCAGGAATGTTAGAATTCCTCCAAAATTTCTTCGGCATTTTCTATTAGAATTTACTTTTTGATTTCAGAGTATGGTGAACCTCCTTTAGCAGTCGCGTTAACAAGTTTTGGTTGAGTTTTCATTCTTTATGATTATCGACCAGCAACTTCTCTAAAGGGGCTGCAAAACGGTGAGTCGATAAGGAGAGCGTCCAATATTGCTCTGGTCCTCACAAGTTCCTACCTCATGCTTCCACGGGTCAAGCGATGACAAAGACCGCCAGCTAAGAGTTGTGTGCTTAGCTGGTAGTGCAGCCTGGGCACTGTTGTCCTTCTGACTTCAGCTAGATTGAGGAGGTACGATCCGAGTGTCTGTTCACCAAGGAGGTGCGGCTCAAACAGCGTCTGTTCTGGCATCCAGCGGCTGAGTAAGAAACGCTGCACCACGCCCAGCTAGATCCAGGGTGGTAGCCCCATCAGCGTGGTCGTCCCAGTGTTGGTTGGGACGTTAAACAGAACTGGCACGATGGCCCTCCGGCGAGACAGGAGTGTTGGCGTAGGCCCAATAAGCCACCCGTAAAAATCCCCATTGCGAATAACATAGGAGAAAATACGACTCGATACAATCGGCAAAGACCCACGCGACGAAATAAGGACTACGATTGGAAACTTGGAACATGGAATTGCAAGTCACTAGGTTTCGCAGGATGTGACAGGATAATCTACGACGAACTACATCCCCGCAACTTCGACATCGTGGCGTTGCAGGAACTTTGTTGGACTGGACAGAAAGTGTGGAAAAGCGGGCATCGAGCGGCTACCTTCTACCAAAGCTGTGGCACCACCAATGAACTGGGAACAGGATTTATAGTGTTGGGCAAGATGCGACAACGTGTGATCGGGTGGCAGCCGATCAACGCAAGGATGTGCATGTTGAGAGTTAAGGGCCGTTTCTTCAACTACAGCATCATCAACGTCCACTGCCCACACGAAGGGAGACCCGATGACGAGAAAGAAGCGTTCTACGCGCAGTTAGAGCAAACATACGATGGTTGCTCGCCGCGTGACGTGAAAATCGTTGTCGGCGACATGAACGCGCAGGTAGGAAGGGAGGAAATGTACAGACCGGTAATCGGGCGAAACAGCCTGCACGCCGTATCGAATGATAACGGCCAGCGATGCGTAAACTTTGCAGCCTCCCGTGGAATGGTAGTCTGAACCACCTTCTTCCCCCGCAAAGATATCCACAAAGCCACCTGGAGATCACCCGACCATCAAACAGAAAACCAAATCGACCACGTTCTAATCGACGGTAAATTCTTCTCAGATATAACCAACGTCCGCACATACCGCAGTGCGAATATAGATTCGGATCACTACTTAGTCGCTGTATGCATGCGCTCAAAACTTTCGACAGTTATCACCACGCGTCGAAGTCGAACGCCGCGGCTCAGCATCGAGCAACTTCGTAACGTAGAAGTGGCTCAAGACTACGCGCAGCAGTTAGCAGTGGCCCTACCAACGGAAGAGCAGCTTGGCGCAGCTACACTTGAAGATGGCTGGAGGGACATCCGATCCGCCATAGGTAGTACCTCGGCTGCAGCTCTAGGCTTCGCGACTCCGAATCACAGAAACGACTGGTACGACGGCGAATGTGAACAGTTGAAAAACGAGAAGAATGCAGCATGGGCGAGAATGCTGCAACACCGTACGAGAGCGAATGAGGCACGTTACAAACAGGCGCGGAACAGGCAGAACTCAGTCTTCCGGATGAAGAAGCGCCAGCAGGAAGAACGAGATCGCGAAGCGATGGAAGAGCTGTACCGCGCTAAGGACACGCGAAAGTTCTACGAGAAGCTGAACCGCTCGCGCAGAGGCTTTGTGCCACAAGCCGACATGTGCCGAGATAATCACGGGAATATTCTCACGAGCGAGCGTGAGGTGGTCGAGAGGTGGCGGCAGCATTACGATGAGCACCTCAATGGCGACGTTGCAAGTACCGAAGGTGGCGTGGTAACAGATCTAGGAGTATGTGCACAGGACGAAAGACTTCCGGCCCCTGACCTTCAAGAGATTGAGGAGGAGGTTGGCCGGTTGAAAAACAACAAAGCCGCTGGAGCAGATCAACTACCAAGCGAGCTTCTAAAATACGGTGGAAAAGCACTGGTGAGAGCACTACACTGGGTCATTACCAAGATTTGGGAGGAGGAAGTATTACCGGAGGAATGGATGGAAGGTATCGTTTGTCCCATCTACAAAAAGGGCGACAAGTTGGATTGCGGGAACTACCGCGCGATCACACTACTGAGCGCTGCCTACAAGATACTCTCTCAAATTTTATGCCGCCGTCTATCACCGATTGCAAGAGAGTTCGTGGGGCAATATCAGGCTGGATTCATGGGTGAACGCGCTACAACGGACCAGATGTTCGCCATCCGCCAGGTGTTGCAGAAATGCCGCGAATACAACGTGCCCACACATCACTTGTTCATCGATTTCAAATCGGCGTATGATACAATCGATCGAGAACAGCTATGGCAGATTATGCACGAATACGGATTCCCGGATAAACTGATACGGTTGATCAAGGCGACGATGGATCGAGTGATGTGCGTAGTTCGAGTATCAGGGACACTCTCGAGTCCCTTCGAATCTCGCAGAGGGTTACGGCAAGGTGATGGTCTTTCGTGCTTGTTGTTCAACATTGCTTTGGAGGGTGTAATACGAAGAGCGGGGATAAACACGAGTGGGACGATTTTCACGAAGTCCGTTCAGCTGCTTGGTTTCGCCGATGATATTGATATTATTGCTCGTAAATTTGAGACGATGGCGGAAACGTACATCCGACTAAAGAGTGAAGCCAGGCGAATCGGATTAGTCATTAATGTGTCGAAGACAAAGTACATGATGGCAAAGGGCTCCAGGGAGGAATCACCGCGCCCGCCACCCCGAATTCATATCGACGGTGATGAAATCGAGGCGGTTGAAGAATTCGTGTACTTGGGCTCACTGGTGACCGACGACAACGACACCAGCAGAGAAATTCAGAGGCGCATTGTGGCAGGAAATCGTGCCTACTTTGGACTCCGCAGAACTCTACGATCGAATAAAGTTCGCCGTAACACGAAGTTAACCATCTACAAAACGTTGATTAGACCGGTCGTCCTCTATGGGCACGAAACATGGACCCTACGTGCAGAGGACCAACGCGCCCTTGGAGTTTTCGAACGGAAGGTGTTGCGTACCATCTACGGCGGAGTGCAGATGGAAGACGGGACGTGGAGAAGGCGAATGAACCACGAGCTGCATAAGCTGCTGGGAGAACCAACCATCGTCCATACCGCGAAAATCGGGAGGCTACGGTGGGCGGGGCACGTCATCAGGATGTCGGATAGCAACCCGACTAAAATGGTTCTCGAGAGTCATCCGACCGGTACAAGAAGACGTGGAGCGCAGCGAGCTAGGTGGGTCGACCAAGTAGAGGACGATCTGCGGACCCTACGCAGAGTGCGGAACTGGAGACAAACAGCCATGGACCGAGTGGAATGGAGGCGGCTACTATGTACAGCAGAGGCCACCCCGGCCTTAGCCTGACCGGTAAGGTAAGTAACTTCTCTAAAGATTGCAGCAGGAATCTACTAGAAATTCTCTTTGTATTTCGCAAAAACAATACCACCGATTGCACTACAAATTTTACTATAAATTTCTTGATAATTTTAGCTATAAACTCTCGCGCTCAGTATCATACGGGCGCATCTGCAATAATCGATTTCTCTTCATCGATTTACTCTTTGGTTACTTGGTTACTTGACCGGCAAATCATGTTCGGTTGTTTTTGTTGTTTTGGATGCTAGTCCTAGTCGTCCTTTACCGAAACACACCAAGAGATCATCAGAATACTGATCGTATTTCCCGGGATAATCCGAAGAGAAAATCGATGAAGAGAAATCGATCATTGTAGATACGCCTGTATGATACTAAACGCGAATTACTTTTTTTGCAGCTTCTCTATGAACTCTGACTCGAATTCTTAGTAAATCTGCGATCTAATGCCGTGAATATACTCGTGAAAAGCATTTTTACTTTATTTACATTTCTTTTACCATTGCTTTTACACTAGAATTTCAAATCTTTTATGAATATTTAAATGTGGTAGATATCTCCATTTTTTCCAGCTTTGTTTATTACCATTTCTAGATTCAAATTCTCCTACCACGACATTAGTTCCTTCATAAAAATATTCTTAAGAATGATTTTTTTTTAGATTTTTTCCATGTTATTTATATCGGCAAAAATATATCCTCTAAATAGAGGGCCCAGGTAAAAATTTCCAATAAAATCATCATAAATTACCATTGCATAAATGAAAAATTTGACTGTTCAACAACAAATTATATTGTGTACGTATTTTCCTGCTAAAAATGCTGTATTGGAATTACAATACGTGCCTAATAAAAAAACATATATATATATATATATCTCTATGAACAGTATTTCACTGTTTATACCGACTTGAAACCGTTAGTGGGACTCTTTGGCAAGGAGGGTGAAAACTCAATATATGTGACACGGTTGCAACGTTTTATTTTGGATTTGGCGATTTACGATTTCGATATAATATACAGACCTTCTCACAAATTGGGGACGCAGATTTATGTTCCAGGTTACCGTTAAAAACAGGATGTCATAAAATACTTCGACGCAGGGATTACAGAAAGCATCCATTTCTCTAAAGTGATTCCCATAGATTCGAATTCAATTGCAAATGCAACCGCGAACGTTGATTTTCTGCAGAAAGTTTTATCTTTTATGCTTAATAGTTGGCCTGTAAGAGTAGATCGACAATTTTAGATTTTTTTTAATCAACAGCTGCGGTATATCATTCGAACATTGTTGGGGAACCGGCGAATTACCTCCTTCGATTGATTGGGTAGCTCCTCAACACTCGACCGAATGTGGTGGTTGTTCCTTCCTGGGCGATATTTTTCCTCCGATGAGTAGTGGAACAGTGGGCACAATTCTTCAATTTCTTGGCAATCAACTATACACTCACTCGCGATTACAACAAAATACTATATTTACTAAAAACACGGACTACACGAACTACATTTATTACGTCTTAAAACTAACATTGATCTCTTATACTAATTGGCCGTGTGTAGGCCTCTACCCGGCTTGCCTGCGTTCTTGTGGGATGGTCGATATTAACTACTGCTGGTTACACTACAAGCTCATTGCTAGACCTACATTCCGATGTGAACCCGAATGCGAATAATTACAGAGAGGAAGAGATCCCTCTCATGCCAGGCAAATCTTCTCATCCAGCATATCCACCACTACGATATTAAATGGTCAAGCTCTCAGATGATCTCCTATCCTCGTATCATCTCACAGTGACCATCCAACGTCGCAGGTAGCTCCGAATGCTTGTTTACGCTTGCATCTATCGTACCGACTGCGTAGCTGGCAGTTAATCTATTGTAAAACGCAAACTACCGCTCGCAGTTAATTTGGATGGGTTCCAGGGATGTAGGTTGAAGGGGTTTGCTTGATGCATTATGCCATTCCCCAACAAACATAGTGGCCTCACAACTGGTTCTCGAACGCCGAGCTCCATCGTCGATGTCATCAAAAGCCAATAGCGACAGAAATCCTGCAGCGAGAGCGGAAGTAGCTTGGCCACACTATGCAGGCACAGGAACGAAATCTGCAAGAAAGCGTGCAACTAAACATTGCAGCAGAGGCAGGCCCATGAGCTCATGGTGGTACAGCTTCAACAAAAAATAAGGGAAGTCTACAGAAATTGAGGCGATGGCGGGTAGTTGTTCGGGATAGAGATCTTTAACTCCGGACCTCAGTCTCACTATGGTGTGGTTGTATGCTCGGCAGTAGGAAGGTTAAACTGAATTAATGCTAGAAGACGAAATTAAACGACAACAAACGAGCTCACCATATGTTGCATTGCAACTACTATACACAATACATGTGACTGTTCAACCGAATGCAACAGCTAAAACGGAAATCCGAAATATTAAATGATGCGGAAAAACAATTGTTCCCTCATACATCCAGAACCTACTCTAGGAATTCGACTTGGCAATTCAGAATAAAATTTAAGGTTTTTAATTGCGTTTTATTTCTTTCTTTGTAAAAATTTAACAAACATGCGCTGATAAATTATACTACTGCTGATCTGTCGTTCATTGCCATCTAACATGAGAGAATATTTCGCTTCTGCCGGATTGATGCTACAACTCGAGGATTGTAACCAACGCTGACTGCATTGTATTGATCCAACGGTGCCCTCAGTAGAACAATAATCTGTTGTAGGTTGGTACTTAACGTTAGGCTCATTTCCTCGAGAACGTTTCCAAAATACTCTGCAAATATAAAATAGACGTAGTAAAAAATGGATTATATCCAATCTTAAAAAAAAGACAGGATTTAGCGTCGTAATGTTTTCTAATAAGGGGGTGTTCAACGGACTCTTTTTGCGGCCTACTAGAGTTAGCAATGACGTTGTAAGGTATGTGGAACCACTAACGCGGATCGATTTGCTTGACAAGGAGTGAAGAGATTTGTTAAGAAAAGAACGCACTGCGGGCCGCCATGATATAGCATGGGACTTAACAAACGTAGCCCGTTACAAGAAGAAGCACCGCCTGAAGGATGCGGAGCGTGAGGGAATAGAACTGTTGTATCGTTTTCAAGAAAAACGGAAGTAATAACACAACTCATGCCGAAAAGCCTTCGTGCCACAGTTAAAATAAATAAAGATGGGAACTTCTCGACGAAAGAAGTACCGACCTACGATGATCGGAAGTAGGAATTCTACGAGAACCTGAATGTCATAGGAGAACGCAAGCACGGCAGATCAAAGCAGCGGAAGAATGACTAACGTCAGCAGTGCGGTTGATGGAAATCAACCAACTTCTTCGCTGACTGAAGGATGCCATTCAATACAACAAAAAGGCATATGATAAGAATGGTATATTGCAGCTGGACTACTCAAATATTGACCATTTGTTTGTACCGATTGATTTTAAGGATGTGGAAAGCCAAACAGCTGCCGAAGAAGTGGAAGGAAATAAATATGGACGACAATTATACTATACGGTATGCAACATTCGAGTTCTACGACAAGGCGATAGACTTGCATTCCTGCTCAAAAGTTTAAAGGGTGTCTGCGGATAGCCGAGTGTAACAGCCGATATATCAGGCCAAACATTTCAATAGGTCCTATCTGCATTTGAGAGGCTCTCTTTGATCACTTTCTCTTTCAAGTATTGCAATGTAATGGTACACGTTTCAATTATTTTTGCAGTACAAATCAAAAGACGATTGTATTGACCATCGTTTAATGCAAGGAGACAATCATAATACAAATAAACAGCTGAGATATTAACGAAAGAGAGGGAAACCAAAGAGAGCCTCTCTTCTGCAGATAGGACCTTTAGACATGTTTGGCCTGATAGATTTTCAACAGATCCGGTCAATTTGCGTTTTTCGTCGATAACGTAGACACCAACTACAGAACATTTCGAAAGATGGCAGAGCTGTACACTCGCCTGAAACGCGAAGCAGCAAAAGTCGGTGGTGCGTAAGCCTTGGTATCAGTGTTACATCAGACGGTGATACCTTCGAAAGGTTGTTGAAATTGGTCTGTTCCACGGTAACGGTTAACATCAACGTCAGCCGTCAAATAAGGAGACGGGCATGTTACAAGAATACCGAATAGCATCACTGCAAAGATTGCTTCCGAAACAAATCCAGATGGTGACGACATGAAGCACATCAGACAAGGTGCGACGAGTTTAACCCTTTCCTTCTCACGACTTTGAACAACTATTACTATTCCAAGAAAGCGTTTCCGATAAAAGTTCATGCACAAAAGTTACTGCAAATTGAGCAAACTTTTCGAAATCAACGTAAACAAAATTTACAACTAATTATTATTTAGTATTTTGATTATTCATCAATAGTTTCACTATTGAAGTAAGTAGTTGGCAGTTGGGTTTACATAAAGAGATAACAATCATATTCTAAATACTATTGCATCATATTCATTTTCCGTTTGTCTCGAGTTCGTCGAAAATTGATGGTGCTCTAGAACAACTATGGGAAGTAGAGGCGTATTGTTGACTCCATCTTATCTTAAGATGTAGGAACTAAACAAATGAAAAAAAAAATGAGATAATCACCGATATCCGTAGCCAGCTGCTTTGCTCCGGATGCCGACAGGCTTAGTATTTCGTCAATTTTCTCTTGGTACATGGCTGTGGTTTCCTCTACAATAAGGAACAGCAACACATCGGCACAGGCCTTTTCCCCTTTGTACTTGTCCTCGCAGAACTCCATTATACATTTCAGAGCCGGTGAGGGGGACAGCAGCAGTGGCTCCAAATGTTGGGGAAGGGTCAGCAGATATTGGCCGATCTGGGTTATGTACTCCTGCGGTGCGTAGCTGTAATCGGGAAGGTCATACCCTTCGCTGTGTTGTTTCATTGTAAACTCCACCTGTTTGAATTGGGCTTCGATGTATACGAATATGTGTTTCAGCACGCAATCATGGATCTCAACGGCTACTTTTTGCAGGGTTTGCAGTTCTTTCGTAAATATCGAGCTATTTGCCTCAACTGATGGCATTAGGATATTCCGCGCTTTTGTGTTGTGGACAAGAATTCGCTGATTGCAGATAGTGCTATTGTTGGTATCACCTTCCTTAGGTTCCATAAAAGCGAAGATTTTCTTCTCGCATTTTTCAATAATCTGCATGAAATCTCCAAGATGTTGCAGCAAGTTAAGATTCAGCTGCATAAGACTCCAGTTGATTTCATCTGTTTGATTAAGGGTCAGCTGTTTCTGCACGGTTGAGTACTTTTCAACATAAAGCGCAACAAAACCGCGGAACACGTTGACCAATTGTGCCAGAGATTTATTCTGCGTAATACTTGAGCAACGATTGATTGCCTCGTTGAACCATTTCAAACTCTTTGAATTGCTCGCATCCAACATACTGACGTTTTCAGCTACGCTGGCACTGTTCATCTTCATATCGTTCAACATCCTATTCGAAAGGCTTCTTTCGAGAGAAGGATACTGTTCGACAAAGACATCAAAATACAGGAAGATTGCGGAAGATAAATCATCAACTTTATCGGCTGGTAATTCGATCAGAATTTTCTCCAAAGCATTAGCAAATTGGTAATCACTAGCTGCAATAGACGCAAGATATTCGAATTTGCCAGAGGACTTCTTCAACTGATTCATAACGAACGACTGTTTCTGACTTTGTAAAATTTTCAAGGCATCCACAACGGTATCTAAAGGTTCCGCGTGACTCTGGAAAACTTGTTTGCACCATTTTTGTTGATTTTGAAGAAACTCCAAAACCACATTATTAAACTCAGATAGGACGTTATTCAGGTCGTAGCTATCTTCGGCTTCGGCAATTTTCGACCATTTTTCTACTAGTGCGTTCTTGTGTACTGTTCGGTAGCATTGCTTTAGCTGCGGCAAACGTTCGATTATTCTGAAAATTTCGACATATTTGAGACATTGCGTCACATCACCCTGCTGAATAAACTGTATGACTGCTGGGCTAGCTAAAGCTTCCATCCGATTGGTAAAATATTCAAACTGCTGTGTGCGCTCGGTTTGACCTGGTAGACCGGCCTGCGCAGATATCGACTTCTTGAGATCGATAAACTTATTCTTTGATCCGAAAATGTCATTCCTCTCAAGTAAGTCGTCCAGTTCGGCCGTTAGTTTGCCCCATCCATCTGATTCCTTCATGCCGTGCTTGGCCATGCTTATTTTCTGGTACACCCCTTCTAGCCGTTCCAACTGATGCATGTAGACGCCCGTGTCCCTGTTCACGTGGCTAATGTCGCTCTGCAGCTCACGCATCTTTTCTGTTAACGTGGCCACTTCCGTTTGGATCATTTTGACGTCTTTTATCACGTGGGGCATGGTGACTATCAGCTGGTGGCTGGACTTTTCCAAAGAGTAGTTCATCTGTTCCACATACAGCTGAAGCCTCGACACCAGAGACGAAACCATGGCCTAGAAAAGGAGTTTAAGCGATGTTAGTTCATTGTTGAACATGTCCTGTGACAGATTGAACACTTAAACGATGAAAATACATTATTATAAGCTTACTTTTTTGTTTTCCACATTTCCGTTAGATTTGAAGTAATCATTTGTCCATTGTACGACGTCAAATGAGTCCTGCGAGAAGCAGCTAAGATCCTGAAATAGTAGTAATACATGTATGATTTGTTGTAGAAAACTTAAAGTTTTTAACGGAATAATCTAAATAAAATATAAACCGTTTTCTTCCAAGGAATACTGAACTGAAACTGAAATTTCTTCGAAGAAACGGTCGGGTGATTTGTTTAATACTTCTCACGTTTAGTATCATACAGGCGTATCACAGACAAATAGACGTCTTACCGTACTCACTTCTCATCGTTACCCTTTTTAATGATTAGTTCAAATATTTTGTAGTTTGGAAATCGCTCGGTCACGGCGCTCGCATCGTTTTTGTTCCTGTTTGACGTTTGCTCACTACTGCCACCTACTGAGTGATTTGCGTAACACAGCCTGGTTAGCATTGGGCGATTATGTTTCCGTGACGATGATTTTTATCGCAATTTGTTCCAAGTGATACGTCTATTTGTCAGTGGGCGTATCTACAATGATCGATTTCTATTCGGATTATTCCGGAAAATAAGACTAATGTTCGGATGATCTCTCGGTGTATTTCGGTGAAGAACAACTAGGACTAGCATCTAAAACAACAAAAACAATCAAAAATGATTTGCATGCCAAGTTATTAGCCGAGGAGAAAATCGATGAAGAGAAATCGATCATTGTAGGTACGCCCGTATGATATTGAGACTTAGTTCCGTACACTTTTTGTATCAATCAAACTAGTTTTTACGTTTTATTCGTGTATTTCAAAAATGGTTACAAAACAATGGCGTCTTTTGCGCCCGCGATCGCGAATACTTCTGTCCAAAGCTGGCGGAATTCAGGGTTGCCAACTTGTGTTGTTACTTCTCTCCTAGGGATGCACCGTTCCTCAGGCCATTCAACAAGCTTATAGCAGTGGGCGATTACGTTCCCTTACATTGCGCCCCCTGGTGTGACACTGGTTTGTCATCACGAATATCTCCTTCCAAACAAATCTTCTTCAGCTTGGTGCATGGTCGTCGGTATGTTCCCGAATGTGTTCGAACTTCTGCAACTCTAACTATGTTGTCATCGCCTGTCCAGCATCTCTTCACAACAGCTAGGGGCCACTTGCCACGTTCGTTGATCATATCCGACACGTAGACGATATCACCTTCTCCTATCTCTCCAACGGATTGACACCACTTTTGTCTTGGAAGCAGAGTCGGCATATACTCTTTAACCCAACGCCTCCAAAAATTGTCGATCAATTTTTGCGCCTTCCTCCACTGTTTTCCCCAGTCAAGATCACCCTGGTTGAAAACCCCTGGTGACTGGACATTGCTTGATGCCCCAATCAAAAAATGATTTGGGGTGAGGGCTTCACAATCATTGATATCAGAAGACACATAGGTTAATGGGCGACTGTTGACGAGGTGTTCGGCTTCAATTAGTAGTGTTTCCAGCACTTCTTGCCTCGGTGCTCGCTCTTTCAACGTTACTCGTAGCGATGTTCTGATGCTTCTAATCACCCTTTCCCATGAACCACCCATGTGGCTCGCCGCTGGCGGATTAAACACCCACTGTATGCCTTTTTCCATCACTTCTCGTTCGACATCTCCGAAGCTCAACTGATTCAACGCGTCTTTCAATTCTCTATCAGCACCCCGTAGATTGGTACCATTATCAGAATAGATTTAATCAGGTTTTCTACGTCGCGCCATCATTCGTCGGATTGACATGACACACGAATCTGTTGTCAATGAGTGAGCCATCTCAACGTGGACGGCTCGTGTCGTCATGCAGATGAAGACTACTCCATACCTCTTTTCTCTGCGCCGTCCAACCGTAACTTCGAAGGGCCCGAAAAAGTCCATGCCGGTGTGTGTAAAAGGATGCTTATACATTTCCACACGACATTCCGGGAGCTGCCCCATGATTGGTATGATCTGTTTGGGCTTCGTAACACGACAATACTGGCATCCGAAGATGATTTTCCGCAACAAACTTCGAAGGCCAATTATCCAGTAGGTTTGCCTGATTTCATTCAACACAAGTTCACGTCCATGATGATGAGCCCGTTGATGATAGCTTTGAACTAGTAGAGATACAAATCTCCCTGATGCTCCAAGTATGATTGGATTCTTCACAGCTGGTTCCACATTTGCTTTGTTCAGCCTTCCTCCGACACGCATTATCCCGTCGCAGTCCAAAAAAGGTGCTAACGTTTTCAGCTTAGCTTCAGCTTTCAACTCGCCATAGTTCATCAAAACAGCGTACTCTTCAGGAAACTGATCCTTTTGCACAGTTTTCACCCATAGCATATTCGCTTCCTGTTCGTCACGTGGTTGAATTTTTCCGTTACTCATCTTGCCTCTGCACATATCGATGAATTTGCGTACAAATGCTGTCGAACGAATCAATCTTCTCCACTGACTGAACCGGTTAACATCAGGCAGCCCTGCATCACATTCGAGCACAGTGTTCACTGCTAATGTTTCTGTACAGCATTCATCTTCAGCTTCTTCGGATGTATCCTCGTTTCCAGCCACCGTTGACCAGTCTGTGACATTGTGCTTCAACATATCCGGTCCGGTGAACCACCTTCCAGTCGTAGACATGTCCAGTTCTTCCGTATCTCTTGTCCCTTCGTCAGCTACGTTATCCAGTGTGGAGACATAATGCCAATCGTCCGGGGATGATTGCTCCAATATTTCCCCTACTTTGTTAGCAACGAATGTCTTCAACGCCTTCTTTGTTTTCAGCCAACACAAAACCGTGCGACTGTCAGTCCAGAAAACAATACTGTGTATGTCTATTTCCATCTCTTTTTTGACCATTAAGGACAGTCGATATCCCAGCAACGCAGCCTGCAACTCCAATTTAGGGACTGACATGAAGCGTACGGGAGCAACCCTTCCTCTCGAAGCAACAAACGAAACATCCACCTGCTCACCTTTGACGACTCTCAAGTACGCCACTGCAGCCATTGCCATAGTACTGGCGTCGCAAAACACGTGAAGTTCTGTCCTATCGCTGGTTCGGAGATTGCTGTTGTAACAACGAGGGACGCGAACATTTGTTATTGCAGAAAGATTGCTCAACCATTTCGACCACTTCTTCCTAGCACCATCCTCCAGCTGGTCATCCCATCCAATTCCACTGCGCCAAATCTGTTGTAGTAGGATCCTTCCTCCGATTGTCATTGGAGTGGCAAATCCAAGTGGGTCAAAAATTGACATTACTACAGACAAAACCTCGCGTTTCGTTGGTACGCGTTTGCCTGAGAGTATAGCTGAATCAATTTTGCAGAAATTGGTCGAGAAAGTGAAACAATCCTTTTCGCTATCCCATAGCAGCCCAAGAACTCGCTGTACTCCATCACTAATATCCGAACTGCACGTTTCTGCTTTCAGGTGAGGTGGGATGCTGTCCAACACTTCTTCAGAACTACATCGAAAATTGCGAATCTCGAATCCACCAGCCTTGTGGACTTGGATGACATCCTGGATAAGCTCTGCAGCCTTGAATACGTCGTCCTCACTTCCCAAAAAATCATCGACATAATGATCGTGCACGATTGCATTGCTGGCTTCAGGATACTTATCAGCATGAAGTTGTGCATTATGATTTTTTATATAGTGAGCAATAAATGGGGACGAATTCGCTCCAAAAATCATAGCTTTCATCCGATAAGTTTGTACGGGGTCTCTGGGACTACTGCGATAAACGAAACACTGTGACCAGCTGTCTGCTTCAGAGATCCAGATCCGGTTGAACATTTCTTTGACGTCCCCAACAAATCCAATTTTTCCACGGCGAAACCGTAGAAGTACTCCTTGCAACGATTTGAGTAGATCCGGTCCGGTGATGAGCATGTCGTTCAGACAAATACCATTTGACTTCGCTGCTGCATCAAACACAATTCGGATTTTGCCCGGCTTCATCACGTTTTCAACTGGGAAATGTGGCAGATACCAGATGTTATCCCTTGGCAACTCGAGCTCTGCATCTGAAACAGCAACAGCGTATTTCTTGTCCAGATAATCTTGCATGATATCTGCATATTTGCCAGCAATTCCCATCTTCGCAATTTTTCGCTCTGTACACTTCAAACGAGACAATGCCATCTTTTTGCTTTCTGGGAAAGGAGTAGAGGACTTATACGGTAGATTCACAACGAACTGCCCATCCACGAAACGTGTAGATTGTTCCATGATTGCCAACGCGCGCCTGTCATCCTCCGAACGCTGTCGATCCGGTTTGCTGATCACAACTCCCATGTTTTCAAGCAGAATGTACGACGTCACCAGATCGTGGAGATTTTCTTCAGCTTCACAGCACAAATTCACGGTGCCAGGATAATCCCCACCAGTACTCACCATCATTGGGCCATGGACTACCCATCCCAAGGAACACTTCGAAATAGCTGGGGCAGTGGCTTCAGATTGATAGACTTCCGTCGTTTTGATAACGTTAATGTGAGGTTGTCCAATCAGCAGCAAAGGTGATTCTCCATTCAAGCACTTCAAATCAGCTTTATTCACATACGGATAACGCGACACCAGCTCTGGGACGTTTACTCTCTGGCCAACCAAATTTAGTTTCCGGACTGTCCTAACTCCTGCCAGGTTGTAGAAAGGTTTTTCCGCTAGATTCTCGCTCACTTCAATTTGGACGTCTTCTGAATTTTCATCCACTTGCATCATACCGCTCATCAAGGTGAAACAAAGCCGTTTATTGCTGCCAGATATTCCCAGGATTTTGGCAACACCAGCATCCAGGATCGTCAAGTTTGATCCCTCGTCGATCAGAGCAGGAATCTCAATTACACCTTTGGGGCCACGAACCTTCACTGTTAGTATCTTCAACAGCGCTTGAGGAAGGATGCGATGATCGTACTTCATCACGTTGACGCTGGGATTGTTCTGCGGTACAGATAGAGGTGCTGTTGCTTCTCCCTTATGCAACAGGGCATGGTGGTATCGGCTGCATCCTTCAACTGGACATTGTTGCCGCCTGTCGCAACGTCCGCTATGCGTTCGCAAGCAACAAAAGCATAACTTCGATTCAATCGCTATTTGAAATCTTCGCTTCGGGTCAGCGGACTTGAACACCTCACACATCGTCACGTCATGAACATCTTTATGGCAGACTCCACACCTTTTCAGTTCACCTTTTCGAGTTTCGCTCCTTATGTTCGATTGACCATGCTGGATTGGTGCGTCGAAAAATCCACCGGCTGCCAAGGTGCAATTGATAGACGAAGCGTATTTTGAAGTTTGCTCCACCCACGCCGCAAAATCCAGTACAGTTGGATCATCAATACCGCGCTCCGTAATATGTCGACCCCACATCATAATTTGGTATTGTGGCAGCTTTTGTAGAAGCAATCCCAAAAGCTCCGGATTGTAGACATGTTGTTTCAAACTTTTAACTCCAGCGGCCAGGTTACGAACAACACCGTCAAATTCAATGAATGTTGACCAGTCAGACACCGCCGGAAGGTACTTGATTTCGTTGATCAAAGCTCGAAGCAGCAGTTCCGGTCTTCCGAAGCGTAGTTCAAGTGCCTTTATGATTTCCTCGCCGTCGACAGACGTCATGAGCATGTGCTGAACAGCTTCACGGGCCTTTCCTACAAGACATTTATTCAGTCGTACTACGTTTTCGATTCCGGAATACTCTCCCGCTTCTGTAGACAAACGGTACTGGTTGATGAACAACTGCCATTCACGAACATTTCCATCGAAGGTCGGCAGATTGTTGTTACCAGTAGATCTTGCAAGCATTCGTTGCATCGATTTCGTAATTTGCAGCATTTCGGTGTTGACGTCTCCGAGTTGTATTCCACGATCTTGCTGTAGAAAGCCATGGCTGTAGGACGCTGTTCCAGACGTGCTCGGTGAATTCAGCACAGCTGATCTCTCTTGCATGCTTTGCTCCAATAGTGACGAAGAATTTGTGTTACGCTGCTGAACGGTCGAATCCTTACCTTTCACCTCAGAGGATGCAGATTGCAGGTTTTGTACCCACCGTTGAACACGATCTAGAGGATCTGCCACTTGAACTTGCCAACAGGGTTCTAACTCGCGCTGCTCTACCAGCTCTTCGTTCAGTTCTGCTTCCGCGATTTTCAGCTCTAGTTCAGCTTTAAGCAGCTTCCGCTGTCTCTCTCTTCTTTGTACCGCCTCTTGCTCTTCCAGTTCCGCCAATTTCCTTTCCGCTTCCAATCTTGCTTTCATCACAGTCACTTGAACGCTTTTAGAAGAGGCAACACTTCTCGCAATCGAGTTTTCCTTCTGATTTTTGTTCACTTGTCCTACCGGTCGTTGAGATTGTACAGAAAATCCATATTCCGTAGTTTGCGCCAACAATGACATTGGCGGTGGCGTCAGCGTACGCGCCGGTACATTTTCCGCAACATTGCCGGCTTCATTAGCTATCGTAAACAGTCGCTCCATGATGGCTACAGCAACCGTTTGCCGCGAACAAGCAGCCTCTCCGATTTGAACATCCAAAATCTCACACGTCGTCTTCACACATTCTGGTTCTGCATTTTCGATTATTTGCAACCTAACCTCGAATTGAGGAGATTGTCGTTCGAAATCAAAGCCTCCGAACCGCAGCACTCTTCTCCGTATCCAATTGAGGGTCGTGTCTTCGCAAAACAAAATCCTATGCAGAAGAACCAGATCGCCCGGTCTTGCGGCATCAATCCTGTCTGCCACAACTCCGCCGTCAGCAAAAACCTTCATTTTTCAGCCTTGCGTATGAACTGTAATCCAATTCGCATTTATTCGTCGTCGAAGGACCATTTATGTATCAATCAAACTAGTTTTTACGTTTTATTCGTGTATTTCAAAAATGGTTACAAAACAATGGCGTCTTTTGCGCCCGCGATCGCGAATACTTCTGTCCAAAGCTGGCGGAATTCAGGGTTGCCAACTTGTGTTGTTACTTCTCTCCTAGGGATGCACCGTTCCTCAGGCCATTCAACAAGCTTATAGCAGTGGGCGATTACGTTCCCTTACACTTTTTATACAATAATGTCTATCGAAACCAGTAGGTGCCATGTATCCCAATAGGCCGTTCCTAATTTGGCAAAAAGTAAACATGTTTTAGAAGTTCTAGATTAGAGAATGATCGTTTTAGCTAAAAACGAGTGGAAATATCGCAATTCTACGCACATTTTTGGCTCTGAAATCATTTGTTTTTTTTTTAGAACCGGATATTTTTTTAGTAAAAAAACACATATTTTGAACTTCCATACAATTTTTGAGAAGTTATCAAAAATTTGGGTATTTGAGGGTTAGTAATGAAATAAAATTCAGTCATCCACATAAGGACCCGCAATAAACGCCTAAAAGTAGGCAAATGAATAAAGTTAATGCATTTTTAAAGGGAATGAATTACTAAAAGCTAAATTGAATATATTTTGGACTTAGCTTAGGATAAAACAAAATCTACACCTAGCATGCATTAAAACATTTTACATGCGTACAGAAATTGGACGCAAACATAAAAATATTTTGGAAGCCTTGAAAAAGTAGCTATATACTTTTTAACCCCCTTGTCCGACGTAATTTAAAATAACGCATGAAACTAAGCACTTTTCAGATGAAATTACTTTAACTCCAACTAATGGAGCCTTGCAAATAGGAAGGATTACACCTCCTGACCCAGACGTTCACCGGAATAAAACTGTCCAAGTGTCTCCAATTTTTTAGGTTCCCAGCATAATTGAAACTACACAGATAAAAATAATGAGATTTACACGTCATGTAAACTACAGTTTAGTCATGTAAACTTACTTTTATGATGGTTTACATGATATATAATGTAAACTTGTGTTATATGTCATGTTAACACACAGAGTCATGCTGAATTACATGACATATAATGGAAGTTTACATGATATTTTATGAGTTTTACATGATATGTCATGTAAACTTCTGTGATATCCCACGCACTAATCATGTGCATAATATGTCACAGAATTTTATACTCTTTTTTTGATCTGTGTATTTACAACTAAAAATGAAGTGAACCTCACAATCTCATTACAAAACATTGATTTTTGCGCCTTAGCCAGCGGTTTGTTTATTTTTAGTAAGCCGTACGGGTAAAAAAAACAATCACATAAAAAGGCACGTTAAATGCATTCAGTGAGTTATTTGCTCTTAGCAAGCATGACACTAGACAACGGACTAGCATGAAACGCCCAGCGGCATACAATAAGCATCAAATAACTATCTGTTAAGAGAAGAACTTTGCTGTTCTGCAAAAATTATCTTGGAAATAAACAAAGTTCTTCGCTTAACAGATAGTTGCCAAATACAGCAATAAGAATCCTAATGACGAAAAATCATGAAGAATGAGTTGCCTCACGGCATGTTTTGGAGTAGAAATGCAAATGTTCCCTGGCACCGGTTCCTCCGGGGCATTCCACAAGGCTCAGAAACATCCAGAAGGATTTCAGGTATCAGGAACCAGCTTCGATAAAGTTCCGATTATTGCTAATGTTTTAAAGTTGTTTCATAAAGAAAAAAAATAGTTCTGATAGAAATACCCCAAATGCCATAACGTTGGTACCCCACGGTAATCCGGAATAACTCCGGAACCATACGGGTTTTGGACTCGTGGCCCATTGTATCAAAACTAGAATAAAAACTGGATATTGTCTCAAAATTTCATTAGTATTGGATAAAAATCAACAGAGTTATGAATTTTTCAAGTTGAAAATTTGTTGTGAAAATGACTTTGGCCTTTTGGGTGTTGATTGTATTTCTTAATTTAGGGAACGTCCATAAATCACGTCGCGCAAAAATCGACCATTTATAACCCCCCTCCCCCCTATGTCACACTTTTTATATGTGACCATTGAAATTTTCGTATGAGTCGTCACACCTCGCTGAATCGCCCCCACACTCACCCCCTCCCCTTCCCGCTTAAAGCATGACGTAATTTATGGACGTTTCCCTTATCCTACTTTCATGATTTCATGGCTAAACTTTGCCTGTCCAAATTATATTCACCTGAGGATGTCCAAACGAACGACAAAAGTATTCACAACTCAAAAAAGTAGCAATCATCTCATAAAAAGCCGGCATATTCACTGAAAACAAGACTGAAAAGACGGCAAAGTGTTGGCGAGGTTTACCGGGTTCTTTCGTCTTTTTTGGATATTTCGGCTTGGGTAAACCAGTACCGCCCCCGGTTCTTACGCATGATTGGAAAACGAGAGTTTTATTCTGCTTAAATTGCTTTCATTATTTAAAGTTTTTGTCGCCAGAAAAGCAAAGTTCATTCATATATATACAAGCGTATTACATAGTAACCTTGCAGCATAATCGATTGGTTTCTACGGAAGCTACGAGATATTTTTTCTAGCGTTGTCTTCAGCCTGTTCAAAATATATCATTTATGCTAGAGCTAGCGGTGTCTCGTTTTTGTCTATTCAGTGTAAAACTAAAATCCTGTTCCATAAACCTTGGAAAAGAAAATCATTTACTCCATTGTAAACCTGTGTTTTCTCATTGATGTGGCTCTAAGCCTCTATGTTATGTACTTACCATATTGGTTCTAGGACTAGGACAGTTCACAAGAAGTGAATTTAAAATATTTATCACATGTGATTATTTCTAATATACAATATAACTTGTTCAACTAATTTCAGTGATTAAAATTCGCAATATTTGTTGACCGATGACGTTGAAAACGGCACAAGAAAACAAGATTCTATATTGTGTGTCAACACGGTGTAACAGTGACAGCACCTGTCACTGTCATTTAAAAAATCCACCAGATGACGGCTAGTTTTTGTTGACATCAACACCGATAACGATACTCTGTACAAGTGCTGCCTCCGGGAAAATCTAATTAGATTGGATGCTCTTTCAAAACGTCGCTAAAATTGGTCAAGTTTTAGTAATAGGTACTTGTAGGTAAATAAGAGTAAAATAAATCAAAAAATGTCGTTTGAGTTTTGTTTACCTTCCTAATGCACCACGTTGGGAGCAGTAGTGTATGGTGTGGGTCAAAAATGACCCCAATGCATAAGGAGGGTTAAAAAACGCAAGCGAAAGTAAAGAGAATGAGAGAATATCATTATGAATAGAAAACAATCCATAATAGGCCTAATCAAAAGACGTTTAAAATCAGCTGGTTTTGGGGGCATTTGACAGTTCCCCTATGAAATGACAGTTCTGCGTTTGCACCTTTGTTCGGCAGTTGTAAGCAGTGGTATAAATAAAAAGGCCTATGATATGTATTCTTGCACACACTTTAAGTTTTGTTTACATCGATCAATGAGCATTATTGTTTATATTATAGCTCGAAGATACTCTGATGTGGAACTGGTAGTGCTGGCATTTTTTGAATCCTTCGTTGTTCAGATGACTAAATGAAACAATGAAATCGATCCCGGTTTTCAGTGTTATCCTGGTTGCACGACTTCTGTCGGCTAAATTTTTACACATCACCGATTGCGATGAAACGTACAACTATTGGGAACCGTTGCACTATTTGCTATTTGGGAAAGGTGAGTAATGTATCGATCAGAAGTGGAATATGACTGATCGGTTTCCTTATTCTAGGAATGCAAACCTGGGAGTATAGTCCTGAATATGGCCTTAGGTCGTACCTGTATTTGATACTTCATGCTGTTCCGGCATGGATAATGCAGAAGGTGGCAAACTGGGATGCAGTTACCCTGTTTTACTGCATTCGTTGTGTTCTGGCGGTTGTCTGTGCCATGTTGGAGACGATAATGTACAGGTATGTATTCTTATTGCAAATAGGGTAATTCATGTATTTTGGACAGGCTGAGGACACCGTTGGTTGTAAAACATGTCCTTTAAATTCCTTAGAAAGCAAAGTTACTAATACGCTTATAATATAACTGTACTTTGCGTTCCTGCTGACAAAAACCTTAACGAAAGCATTTCAAGCTGAGAATTGTGATTTTCTCAGCTCTAATCGCCTGTCAGAATAGAATTTTATACACAGAATATATGTTTGGGACACCCCCAGGAATATATAATTGGGACGGGGCTATTATCTCAATGTTTAGCCATGAATACTGTTTTTTAATGGGATTTTATAATGGAAGTAGTATAAATTAACAAATATCTCCATGCAAATAATCGAATTTCTTCGTTTAACAGGCTATTTTGGTAACTAATATAGTTTCAGTTAAAATCAAGGAAATATCGCAGTACTCACAGATACGCCTACAAGTATGCAATCGCACAGCATCCCCTTGTAGTTTATGAAATGACCAACATACATTAACAGTAGAAAACCTTTGAGGTATATATAACGACCCCTCGAATTTGTAGGAGCACAAATCTGAAGAACCAAATGTCTCACCACGCTGAAAAGTTGATCGATGGGCTACCCGCTAGTGGTGACCAATCGATCAACTTTTCAGCACAATCCATCATTTGGTTCTTTTGTGCTTCGTTGTATATTCACCTTAATATATTTTTGACACCACCTATTTTAAGCGTTCCAGATGAATGTTAAGAGATTAGCTGCCTAAAGTTACTTTATTTGTCATTGCAATAAGGCTTTCAAATTTCTTACAATTTGGTTACAATTATTAATTCAATGATTTTGAGGTGCATATTATATGTGACGGTTGAGTGTAAGTCCTCTTGCATACCTGCGCAATTGGTGGGCTTTAGTGACACAGTTTACATTTTCGATCATTTTGAAGTGAATTCTTAATTGTTAAGCGTATTATCAACGTAAGTCAACAGAATATGGTCTGTTTGTTCCAATAATCGATATTCAGAAGTATCTACTTTTATTAGCTCTTCGGAACATGGCATACATCACTGTGCCTGTCCAAATTACATACATGTCCAAATTATATGTTTTACCCTATCACATGTAGCATAAAAAATGGACAGACTTGGTAGATAGATATTTTGATTATCGCCTGAATTATCTCAACCCACTCTCTGGCTGTATTTTACAACAACGCCTTCTTGTAGCAAACCAAATTTCCTATTGCATTGAAAGTCTTAATACCTAATGTTTTCCGTTTCTTGGGAGACAAATCGAATGTCAAAAGTTATCGTATTACTACTTTCTCGTGCAAGGTTTTTGAAATAGTCATGAATCATTCATTTTTTCTGACTGCCAGAGACTCGGTAGGAAATATTTATATACAGCCATTCCTTGAAGAAAGAATAGACTTGAAAATTAGAGTGTTCTGAGAGTAAAAAACTCGAAGATTGAAAGTGAAGATTGACATTCTCATTTTTTCATTCGTGTTTGGCCACATTCATTGTCAGCTGAATGTCTCTCTTTTTTCATTCAATTCTCCTGCCTATGATCGCATAATTGTCCCATATGAATAGGAAACCCAGCAAAGATGGGACTGATATGCGATCATGGGCAGTCTCTGTCACGAATATTTTTTCGCACGTCGTAATATTTTAATTAACTACTATGTATACACATGTTTTGAGGTGATTGGAAGTATAATCGGGAGTTACGGTCCAGTTTTATTTCTCAGTGAAAATTGTCAGTGACAGAAAAATGAATGAATAGGTGAAAAAATTCATTCGCCAAAATGAATTTTATTTTGATCGCTCAGTTGAGAATTTTCAAAATTCATGTTGAATTTCATTCATTGAAAATGAAAATTTTAAACTCTGGTTCTGATATTGCTCAAATTTGGTAAGAATGATCTTTACCCAAAAATAATTAGACCTGTAATTTTTTGTTTCGCCATCGGAATGGCCATTTTAAAAATAGAATAGTAAAAAAATACATTTCTTTTTTTTATTTTTGAATCATAGCTTTTAAACCAATTCACCTATTTGCAATCTTTTTTCACGTTAATTAAAAAAGAAACAGTAAACTAATTTGCAAAAATGGTCTAAATATCAGTTTTTTAAAATGATTTTCACAATGATGGACCACAACGACTAGACTTTTTGAATACCTATCTGACATATTTTGACATAACATATAAAAAAATAGAACTGTCCACTGGCTTCGCTTCTCCTACTGGGCCAGAGGGCGATCAACTCTTCTCCGTCGTATTTTCCTCCTTTAGCTGCAGCTTCTCGCGTCCCGTGCAGCCTTCTTCCTGTCCCGTGCGCCCCTCAAGTGTGGTGAAGGACTCGAGGCTTCAGTGATCCGTGGACTCACTGGAAAAAGCCTGGGTTTCGTCGGCGCGCTCGTTTGTCGTATCGGGTACAGTGCTAGCGGACATACTGCTAATCCGAGAGTAGGGTCTACGCGGCGGTAACGGCTTCACTAAACCGCGATGGTCGATTTTATAATTAAAACCGCGAGCTCCTGTGGACATAATAGGAGATTCACAATGGCGGGTTTTAGGCACTGTACAGATAGGCTGGTTTCGGGGTTATTGGGCAGTTTAACTGGAAATTCAGTATTCCTTCACACTCCTTCTTTTCTTCTCGGTATCCTTTTCTGCTCCTTAACTGCAACGTCAACAAACATCAACTACTAAACTTTCTTCCAACTTTTATTTTCTCTAAATACTTTTTCCTTCTATCAACTTTTAACATTCCGACTGTTAGCTCTAAAGATCACCAGGCTAAAGATCTGTTGGATTTGCGCTCGTTGACCCCGAACCTTTGGCTATTGACCAACCGTACATCCTCCTTATCATGGATACCTAGTTCGCCTCCTATGGCCGCCCATTTCGCCATCCCCATGCACACTGGGCCACGAGCGGGATCTAGCAAGTAAAAACCTCTAGCGTTTTGGGAGTGCATTTTTTTGAGTTGGTGTCTTCGGAAACTTGTATTTATTTTACCTGTACTTTTATGTGGTGAAGAAAATTAGTTGGTAATTTTGCCGCATAGGTGGCGCTGCGATACTAACTTTTTTGTTTTACGTCCTAGAGGTTTCTCGTATTTTGCAAAGTTGTAGAGCGTTCAAAAATAAGTTGTGTGACTTCAAACAACAAAGTTATACCAAAAATAGTAAAATTTACGTGAAAATCACGTTTCCATGACTATTTTTAATGTTATTTGCAAATTCATCAATTTGAGCACTTCACACGTGTTGATCAAAGTAGCCTGCGTCTGATAAGTAAATATTACTTATAGTAAGTAAATATTACTGAAAGTAAATATTACTATGATTTTTACTAGCAGTTTTTTCAGAAAGTTGCAAATTTCGGCAAAAGTTGATGCTTGTTTCAAAATATATCACTCAAGATCTATTAAATCTGAAAGTTTGCCGGAGGTATAATTAAGTGTTTTTCAGATATCTTGTTTTTAAATATTGATGTTTTTATACCTAAATTATTTTCAAAAAGAAGCAATTCCTTATTCCAGAGTTGTCTTGCCAGTAGATATTCACGGATCACTTTTCAATTAACGCCCTGATTACTTAAAATTGACGTTTTGTGTTCAATTGTTTTATGCATCAATTTATTGAATCATCAGTGCTCATATATTCATTGGTCTATTGAAAGAAAGAAATTATAATGGTTTTTGGCCCTGTGTGAGCGTTTCACGCAAGTGCAAAGTTTCGTTATGTCAGCTGTTTTGGTGTACGCAGTCTTAAGTTATGAAACAAATTGTGTGACCAAATTTTGACCGTATCACCCTTTAACTAAGTCACTGTGCCAATTAATGACACGGCATTGATGAGCTAAGTTTTTTTTCATAATTTCATCAATATCCATCTAAACATTTGTAGTATGTACGTTGAGTTAACTAAAAATTATTATTGATTCCACGGGTTGGCATACCTGAAATTTGCACTAACGTAAGTCGCTCATACAAGATAAGAAAGCATTATATTTTTTTTCTTTCACTAGACCAATAAATATATGTGCACTGTCGATTAAATACATTGATGTGCAAGACAATTGAACATAAAACGTCAATTCCAAGTAGTTATGGCGTTGGGTAAACATAAAATTTTAATATAAAAGTGATTCGGGAGGATCTAATGGTAGGACAACTCCGGAATAAAGAATTGCTTCTCTTTGAAAATAATTTAGGTATAAAAATGTCAACATTTAAAACGAGATATCTCAAAAACACCATATTGAATGGTATATTTTGAAGCAGGCATCAAATTTTGCCGAAATTTGCAATTTTTTGAAAAAAAAAACTGCTAGTAAAAATTATAGTAATTTTTAGTATTTTGCCCAAAAATTCATTTTAAATGTCCCGTAAAATTGTAAAGTTGGTATCATTAGACACAGGCTACTTTGATTAAGACGTGTAGAGTGTTAAATTTGATAAATTTGCAATTAACATACAGAATAGTCATAAAACCGTGATTTTCACGTATATTCTACTATTTTTGGTATAACTTTGTTATTTGAAGTCACACAACTTTAGTGTCTTCGGCGACTTTACTTATTTTCGCACGCTCTACAACTTTTCAGAAGACGGGAAACCTCTAGGACGTAAAACAAAAAAGTTAGTATCGCAGCGCCACGTATGCGGCAAAAGTACCAACTAATTTTCTTCACCACATAAAAGTACAGGTAAAATAAATACAAGTTTTCGAAGACACCAACTCAAAAAAATGCACTCCCAAAACGCTAGAGGTTTTTACTTGCTAGATCCCGCTCATGGCCCAGTGTGCCATGGCTGCCCAGTCATGCAGTCCTGTGCACCCTGGTGGTGGCTAGCGGAACTACCGTCGTCCTTACATGGGGCAGTGTAGTGATGGCTGTATTCGTAGGATTTTTTGGACGTTGGTGACCCCAAACTTTTGGCCGATGACTTCAAGGGTTAAGTTACTTAATAACTTTTTTTTCTAGATTTTTTAGCCAAGCTCGGTAAATAGGAGTTGAAAGTCAATAGTAAATAGGTTATATTGCTGCTCTCCTCTTAAAATTTGGTCGACCCAATATCCAGCGACACTGCCGTAAGTTTATTAAATTGACGCAAATTGGCGGAGATACCTATGGGCCTAAAAAAATACATGTTTTTAAGGGGGTGATCCCAAACTTTTGACCGGGAGTATATATATATAAAAAATAAAAAATAAAAAAAAACAATAAAACCAACAGATGATATGGAAACGCATGGTTATTCCATAATCCATACGTATATGTGCACAAAACTTGACATTTTCAAAAAATGCTGCAGAAATGTTATGTCAAAATAGGTAAAATTTCTTTAAAAAAATATACAAAAGTATAGTCGTTGTGGTCCAACTCTGTGAAAATCATAAAAACCTGATATTTTGACTATTTTTGCAAATTAAAATTTACTAATTTTTTTTCGCGTAGTAGAAAAAGTAGAGTACCATCAAGTCGCTATTCATTGTGGATCTAAGAGATTTGGGACGAAGAGCTGTCGTTTTACACCAATCTTAAGCATTGTTGTTACCGCTGTTATTAGGGGCTGTCCATTAATTACGTAAGGGAATTTTTGCGATTTTCCGATACCCCCTCCCCCCATAGTAAGATTTTTTGTATGAGAACCCAAAAATTTTTGTATGGCGCGTAAGATTTCTCAAACCCCCCCTCCCCCCATAAACCCTTACGTAATTAATGGACAGCCCCTTATAGGTTAAAAAGAAAATAATAACCATGAAAGTAGATTTCTTTTACAAAAATTTGTGATACATTAGTACATTTAGTAGAGGATGGTAAGGTCGCCTGATTCCGTGGTAGGTCACCATTCACCGTGGTAGCAGGGACCCATTCATCGTATACCAGAAGCTTCCTCCTCTTTTGTTTGAAAATGATCAAAACCACCTAGCAAAGTTAATTTTCTTTGTTTATATTCATTTTAAGTAATAACTTGCAAGATTTCTTCAGAAAAACGTATGTTCAAATTTTCATTTTTTTTTCTACTTATATGGGGAAACATGGGGCACGGTAAATGGAGACCATTGATTTTTAGAGTACCCATTTACCGTGCCCTTTTGTTTCAATTAAAAAATAAGTGGAATCATACTTTCTTGGTAAACTTGCTTCGATAATGCAAAATACAAACCTGGTAGGTGAATTTAATTGCCACTTGGTGAAAAAAAAAAAAATGTTACTACATTTAGTTAATCGCTTGAATCACGTAACACAGTTTTTGTTTTCTTACTACGAATGCAATGAACGAGCAAAATACTGCATACTGCTTCATGTAAACACACTTTAGTGTCAAAATGGTAATGTAAAAAGTACAGTGATAGTTATGGACTTTCTTGCCCTAGACCAAAAGGAAGGAACTTA
Source organism: Aedes albopictus (assembly GCF_035046485.1). Taxonomy (NCBI): domain Eukaryota; kingdom Metazoa; phylum Arthropoda; class Insecta; order Diptera; family Culicidae; genus Aedes; species Aedes albopictus. The sequence goes on from NC_085138.1 coordinate 204,663,942, forward strand.
ATCTTCTCGTAATAGCAAATAACTTCAAAGTTGTGCTGAGGTATAATCTCAGTCGAAATCCATTTTACTAGCATCAGCTGATATTAACAATTTGTTTGTTCATGCTTTGCATAATCTCTAGTCTTCATTAGAAGTCTTAAGACTAGTTAAGGTTGATTTATTTGACGAGCATCCCACCACGGGCAGCCATCTTAACCCAAATGATAATGTTATCTATACATTTTTTATATGAAATAATTATTTGAAAATATTAGAATTTAATTTCCGTAGTTTAACAACAGTCATATATGGTACTATTGAAAATGATATGCGTTGTTCTAGCGCAATTGTTCTATGTAGACGATGTAAAGGTCGATCAAAGGTGATCAAAGGCCTCGAGGACTATCGGGATCTAAAGAAATTGAACGAAAAATTCGAAGGATGGTGCTCCGTAAATTCTCTCATTTTACGCATTAGTAAGCGTAACGTTATTTTGAACACTCGTAACGGTAATCGTTAATCCTTTAAGCAGTATGGATCGATCAAGCAGACAGTTGATCCTCACAGGATATGGTAAATAATATTCATTCATTCATTCATTCATTTTTTTAGTATTACATCAAATTCAAGATAAAACTGAATCAACAATATTTCTCCATAATACACGGTTCGTGGCTGCCGCTCTCCATCCTCGGTCGCGCCCAATGCTCGCCAAGTCACGTTCCACCTGGTCCGCCCATCGTGCTCTCTGCGCTCCACGCCTTCTTGTGCCAACCGGATCAATTGCAAACACCAGCTTTGCAGGGTTGTTGTCCGGCATTCTTGCAACATGCCCTGCCCACCGTATCCTTCCGGCTTTGGCCACCTTCTGGATGCTGGGTTCGCCGTAAAGTGCAGCGAGCTCGTGGTTCTTTTATAATTTTTATTTTCAGATCCATACATCAACAGTTCGGTTCTCTGATATCAAAGCTTTGGCTCATTTTCCAAGTATTTAGTCCAGGAATGTACATATCGAGCACTGCATTTTTACCAAGGTTAGTATCTTCGTGTTACATGCAATCTTGTTCAACATTTACGTACCACTTGTTTTCAGAACTACGTATTTTGTTACAATAAATTTTGAACATTTTCAGCTCCTTTTCAATGCTTTTAACAATAGCATTCATTTCAACCTGGTGGCAAAAACAGTACAAGCTAGCAATTTTAAGCATTGTTGTTTCAACGTTCATTGGTGAGTTGATTAAAAAAAAAACAGACAAGAATTATGACTCTATTAACTTTCCACTTTCAGGTTGGCCATTTGCAGCGCTGGTCAGTTTGCCTTTTGTCTATACAGTGTTAGTTCAGAAACGACTGTTCAAAATGTTTTTCTGTTGGAGCTTTCTGTTCGCAGCTTCCGTAGCAGTTCCTCTAGCGCTGGTCGATTCGTATATCTACGGAAAGCTAACATTCGCTCCTCTGAACATTGTCTTGTACAACATTTTCTCGAAGCATGGACCAAACTTGTTCGGAGTGGAATCCAAGTATTTCTACTTTATCAACCTGTTCCTGAATTTCAACGTCGTTTGGTGCCTGGCACTTATTTGTCCGGTCTTCATATTTATGAAGTACGTGCTACAAAAGTTGAACAAGTCGAAAGTGTCTTCAACTGATGCCTTGCGGAAACTGTTGCCTCTGTATATTTGGTTGCTGGTGTTCTTCATGCAGCCACATAAAGAAGAAAGGTAAGGTTTAATCAAATGATAGACTGGCATCTACTACATACTTTTAAATCATTACGCCTTCTGTACGAGCTCTAATGATGTCTTTTCAGATTCATTTTTCCCGTTTACCCATTGGTTTCCCTGTGCGGTGCGGTAGCGTTGTCAACTTTCCTGCAAATCAATGATCTCGTACTGCAACGATGCGGCAAACCAGCCTTACGAATTGCTCGTCGCCTGATTATGTACGGAGTAACGACCGGTTTTATCCTACTCAGTTTGTCCAGATTGTACGCATTGTACGCCAACTACCATGCTCCCATGGAAATCAGCTCGAGTTTGGACGTAGCACCTGTGGCGAGAAACGTATGTCTAGGCAAAGAGTGGCATCGATTCCCCGGGAGTTTTTTCATACCGTCTAACTATAGGTTGAGATTTGTGCCGTCGCATTTCGGAGGGCTTCTTCCGGCATACTTTGACGAAAGCGGATTCGGCACCACCATAGTGCACAACTATTTCAACAACATGAACCAGCCTAATAGGCACATGTTGTTTGAGCTTTCCCGGTGCGATTACTTGATAGACTTTGATAATGGTGGAAAGTATGTAGAAGGTGATAGTGAGCCAAACTATTCCAAAGATAGCGGAACGTGGACGATAGTGAAGAGTGTACCGTTCTTAGATGCATCAGCTTCGCATAGCTTGTATAGGGCATTTTATGTGCCATACGTCGGAGAACGATATGTTAAATTCGGTAGTTATAATCTATTAGAACGGAAAAAATAGATGAAACGAGGGACTTTCAACATAATTGATTTCATATTTACAAAAGTGATGACTTTCTTCTTTTTTATATAACAGTGTGAAAGGACAACCTCGTAAGGTAAGGCGAGGTAAAAAGATGCGTAAATCAACTTTGAATAGCCTTGTATTGCAGCTTATTGCAATTTACAGTTTATTAACAAAGTTGAACTCCACAGAGATAAAACATAACGTTTTAAAAGTCAACTTTTCGGTTTTTTAAGTATTGGAAATTATAAGCATGAGCATCGTCTGTCCAAGCCACAACATCAAGATTATCATAAGATTCCTAAACGGTCAGGATGAAGACTGCAAATTCCTGCGCTTACTAGCTGGCGAACGAAAATAACCTACGACTTATCGATTTCGTCGCCACAGAGAGCAAGGTCGGCACCTTCTTTCCACCTGGAGATCACACTAGATGGGATCACAAATCGATACTACACTGAGAAAATAAATCACATATCCAATGGAAAATTTCCATTAGTTTGGCTATATAACTGTTATTGGATTTGTCGATGAAAATTTCTTCGGAAATATCACATGAAATCAATACGGTCTATGGAAAACATTAGGAAATCACATAGCTTCTATTGGAAAATCACATGACTTCGCAAAATCTCTGTGATATTCCCATAAAATTCAACGGACACGCGTATGAAAACAGTCCATGTGAAAATCAGATGAAAACAATGTGAAAGCTTTGTTCAGTGTAGAGATAGGCAGGGCAGTATGGACACCCTCAATATTTTCATACATTCGAACTCCTTTGCACTTTGCCTTTTGCCCAATGTAGGGAGCTTATACTCCATTGATCTACAATGTACTTTCAACAGAGAAACATTCGACATTAAAATCATATCTGACTTTACACAAAAAAGTTGCGTACTCCGTTTTTTGTACATGAAAATTATAAATTTCACAGCATATAAAATAAGGTTCTATGACAAATTAATTGCAAACCCTTTAAAAACTAAATCTCTATAACACATTTAATTAGTTAAGCCGTATTTACATAGGTACTTAACCTGTTTATAATTACTTATGTTTATATAAAAAAAAACTAGTTTGAAAATGTCTCCTCTTATATTTTTATTTATTTATTAGTGTTACATCAACAGGCATGGTATAGCCCAATGATGGGTGAAAATCAATATAAAACGATACAATACAAAATACAAACACTTATCGATAACAAAAAAAGTCACAAATTAAAAAATCAAGAAATAACACTTAAAACTAAATCCTGTCCAGAACTAATTGGTCCTTCCAGCGAAAAACAAGGAAAATCTCTGGCAAAGCGCCTCTCGTGTTGAGTGGAAGTCAAAAAAGGCTGTGACTTTGTTAAACACTCGTTGCATTAATAAAAAATGATAGAAAAAAAAAGTCTTAAATATTAGCTCTTATTATCAAAACTTTTGCTCAAACAGCATCTAATTAGGCAAGAAATCATAATATCCACGCTGTTTCGCTGTGTTTCATTACAGAAATGGAGAATAGGGCACGGTCAATGAAGTACTAGATTTGTAGTAACGAGTTGATTTTTTGTATAATGAGAAGGTGAATTCTCCGTTTCTGCAAGGAAATGGTACAAAAAGCGTGGGTATTGTGATTACTTGTCTGTTGAAAAGACAAGAAATAGGGAAAACAACACAGTATCCCAACGTTTTGCTCAAACAGCATCAAATTGGACAAGGAATCATAATACCACCCACGCTTTTTGCACCATTTCCTTGCAAAAACGGAGAATCCACCTTCTCACCATACAAAAATCCAGCTCACTACTTTCAATCTGGTACTTCACTGATTGCGCCCATTGAACATGATAAGCGGTATTGAAGTTAGCATTTTATACACTACTCTCAGCTAATGTATTATTATCGAAATCAAGGATTTTCTTTCTTTATAGACTATATAAAAGTGGGATTGAGATGCAAAGGGATGTGACGATTTTATCGTTTTCGGCATGGTTAGCAATCATCAAGGTGAATCATCAGAGAATACAAATATGGCTGCCACAATGGCCAACTTGAAACCCTATTCACGTTTTCAGAAGCACTAATCCTGAAAATTTGTAAACAAATGAACCTGATTTCTATTATCTGCCTCTTTTGCAAATGAGCAAAGCCAGGATAAACAAATGCTGCATGGTTCGTCAGATTTGTGCCTCTAAAGTCTGTATATTATGTTTCCAGTTCAAAACCGAATTAGCGACATTTTTTCTTTGACTTCCGCTGCTTTTGCCTTGCGTTAAATACAATGTCGGAAGTGGGGCGCTGTATAGAGCACCAGGTGTACCATACAGCGCCCCACTTCCGACATTGTGTTTAACGCAAGGCAAAAGCAGCGGAAGTCGAAGAAAAAATGTCGCTAATTCGGTTTTGAACTAGAAACATAATACTAATTGAAATTGGATATTTTTTTGTTTCACCTTAAGGCGAAACAGGAAGCATTTCATCACTTTTTGGTTTTTGATTTTTTTATTAAATAACGAAGCGTTATTTTCAAAATCGGTACACACACGTAGAGGATGGATTAAGGTATCTTCTGATTTTTTTTTCGTGGTGGAAAATGTTTTTCGTTTTTGCAGAAACCATTTTTGAACTTAATTTCACAAAAAAAATGGTTTTTGAAAAAATGGAAAAAAATTTCAACACGAAAAAAATTCAGAAGATACATTGATCCATCATCCTCTACGTGTGTGTACCGATTTTGAAAATAACGCTTTGTTATTTAATAAAAAAAATCAAAAACCATGTGTACGAAAACCGTTTTTGAAAATATCGTTTCGCTATTTTTTTAAAATCAAAAACTGAAAAAAATAGAAAATGCTTCCAGTTTCGCCTTAAGGGCAAACGTCTTGAAATCCCGCTTCAACAGTGCATTAAATTTTCAGACGCACAAATCTCAAGAAGCAAGCATTTTATTATTCTGCTCTTGCTCACTTGTAGTTAGCTTAAAATAAGAAGCTCAGGCGCGCTGGTTTTGTTTACGAAGAGATTTGTGCCCTCGAAATCGTGAGTAGGTGCCAAAGTCGGCCATTGTGGAGGCCATTTTGGAATTTTAACAAGTCTGTCCTTAAGATATTCATAAATATATTTAAAAAACACTTCGATTAATTTTAAAAGTTTGCATAAAATGAGTTTAATTCTACAGTTTTCCATAATTTGTAAAGAATGAAAAATCACCCATAGACTTTGAGCTTATTATTCAAACATTATTACTTTTTTCACACCCTTTTGCTTCTAACCCACTCAGTATCCATTTACTAAAATCAATAGATTTTATGTCAAGCTAAGTATAATAACAGCTCTATTATTAATCTCAAAAATATACTGTTAACTTATTTTCACCATTAGTGTCGTTGTCGTTGGGTGCCTAAAAATATAAAGTTTTAAATTATTACATACTACACAACTATTGAAGATTTATTTAATTTTTAAATATTTCAACATGTAACATTACGTAAAATTGAATAAGTTTCGTATTTGTTCAATAATGTGGAATTTCAAATAGTGGGTAAGAAAAGTTGCCAAGTTCATAGCTGGATACTTACTTTTTCACCGAGCATGCAGCTCCTCTGGTGCCAGCTTGCGCCACTTTGAGTGGTGGTGGGGTACGAGCAATGAAATCCAGTTTCAGAATTCGTCAGGGAATCCTGTTCCATGTCGCTACTGCGAACAACAGTCTTATGGGGTTGCTGAGCCCGATTGACTATATCTGGAAAAAAATGTAGAAAGGAAATACAAATATCAAAGGGAATAAATATCGTTTTGTTGTTGCATTCCATATTTTATTCATTCTAGAATATGCAACTTTTCATAAAAAATAGCAAAGTCCAAAAAAAAAAAACAAACCAAAATAAAACAAGGGCAAAAACTTCGTGCGACATTGTTCTACAAAACTCTCTGCTTCAAACCGGAGATCTCCGGTGTATAGCTAAGGCCTGAAGTACACAAGGTCAAATATTTGACAAGGAAAGAACTTAAGAAACAACATCAGTTTGACACTTATGGAAATTTGATCCAGTCACACAAGATGTTTGAGCATTGGTTTCTTTTTGGACAAATATTTGACCCTGTGTACTACCGTGACCGCGCCTAATTCCAATCAGCTCCTAATTCCGTTCACACGAATCAAAACACCGAGTATTAGCCGAAATTGTCGCAAACCTATAGCAAATTGATTTTTGTTATTTTCAATTATTATGTCCACGCCAGAATAAAATCAAAAAGTTAATGGGTTTCTTGTGTATTATTGTGAAAATACATTGGATGCCATCAATCATTCGATCGGCCGCCATATTACTTTTTTTCTTTTGCGGACCTGTGGATTGTATCAATTCATATATTTTATGTATTTTCATTGAATTACTAACAAAATCAACCAAACAAACACCAAAGTAGAACAATAAAGGACATATTTTTATTAATTTATCATCAAATCAACTTTTCGAAGAAGACTCATGATGCTAGAAATGAAAAAGGCACATGACCGGAATTAGGATACTACAGGTTGTAATTGTTCCTAATTCCAATCACCATATAAATGCAAAGGAAACTATGAAAAAATCTGCAGTACAATCGAAAGAACCAACTCCAGCATCAGTCAAGACTCTCTGACGATTGATGTCTGGTTCATATCATTTATTGGTAACTTTATCTAGCAAGCATAAATTGTGGTGTCGTAGGTTTGAAGATTTATTGGTCATATATGACGTCAAATCCGACATAAACTAATCATTGACCTGTTTTTATTTTGGCCGCTAAACCCAACATAAACCCAACATTTATGCGATGTGGGCCCAACATTGGATAAAATTTGACCCGACTTTGACGCGACATTCGATACTTTTTCAGTCTGGCGGAATTTTGCACAGATTTTCCAGAAGCTCTCAAAAGCGCAACAACATTAAAACAATACAATGTTATCACTTCAAATTATTATAGAACTAACACATTTTAATAAGTAAATAAATGTATTTTGACATATAAAATATAACTTTAACTATAACAACCTATGACAATATGATTATTTGGTCAAACTGATAATTACTTGGAGTGACCGGAATTAGGAACACAAGTGAACGGAGTTAGGATCATACTGATTGGAATTAGGAACAACAACTTGTTTTTAAAAGTGGCCATTTTCAAAACAAGTGGAGTGTTTGCAACCTTGATTATATTTTTCTAGCAGTATAGAGACATAATGAAACAGCGTTGCACAATTACAGCCATTAAATGCAGAACATGTATTTTCTACAGCTGTTAGACTTAGTTCATCGCCTTAAGTGAACGGAATTGGGTGCAGTCACGGTAACAGCTTAACATTTCACTATTTAACCAATACCAAATTTGGAAAAAAAAGTATCCGTTCCTTCTATGTGTTCGGCTGGCACATGGATATTTGCAATAGAGAAGCAAGGCTCGGAACGATGTGCGGAGGTTTTTTGCAACTACACAGCGAAACAAAAATTAACTATTTGTCTGTCTCAACAGCAAACTGATGTGTCTGCGATGGATTTTAGGCCGCTGAATCGAAACCGGGCTCATATTTGCTCCAACACGTCACAGTCACGTCAACACGTCACAGCTATACCTCTATTTATAGGGTAAAATATACGATTTTGGGCTTTTTAAGCTGCTAGCTACTAAGAATAGAAATATTTTTTTAAGCAATCAGAAGGTAAATTGGTCAAGTAACATGTACATTAACGACTCATGCAAAATATTTCGATAGATAGCGATTTATGTTAGGTACGTTATTTCCCATACAAGTCACCCTCCAAAAGTTGCATGCAAGTTTACTTACTAACATAAAATGCTTATCTATCAAATTTGATTTGGCAAAACGAAATATTTTGCATGAGTCGTTAATTTAGATTTTAATTGACCAGTTTACCCTTTGATTTGATTTTCATGATTAATGGCTTGCAATAAAAAGCCAAAAATCGCATATTTTGCTCTATAAATTGAGATATAGCTCAAAATTTCCACATTCTTGAGCAAATCTGAGCCCGGATTCAGAATCAGCTATCCAAAATCTGCCAAAGACACATGAGTTTGCTCTTGAGACACAAAAATGTGCTATCGATGGTATGCCGCACAGGCCTCCATGTACAATGACCGAATAGAAAGATTGCTGAGTCAGCAAATGCTGACAGACAGAACAATGGTGGTAGCCAGGCGGAAGAAACACTTCAAAATTTCCCTGTACTATAACATGAACGTAGATCTATGAGCAGGTTTTACATAGGGCCTGGGACCATTTGGGCAGGGGCACCTATTTTCGGCACTTTCTACTATAACTCAGTCAATTTTAAACCGATGGACTTGTTTTTTGAAACAATCAGATACATACATGTTTTTTGAAACACAATCAGACAAACATACAGCATGTTCAAAAATTCAAGTCAATCGGATTGAAATTGACTGAGTTATAGAAGCAAGTGCCCAAAATAGCCCCCCCTGCCCAAATAGTCTCAGACCCTAGTTGACGACGACCAGTGATGGAAGCAGTGGAACCATCAATACTGGATGATTTTAAGAACGTCCCAAATGAACTGAAAAACAAGGCTGATCGATATAACAGGACTGATAGCGGTCAATCATGCAAAAAAAACTTATTTTTGTGACCACGAGATGGAAAAAAGTAAAGTGTGGGTCCCGAGATGAACTAGCCTAGGGCTTAAAATCTCGTTAATACAGATAAAAAAATATCTAGAAATAAGCTTTAAACAAGTAAAATGTTTATGGACCCAGGAAAATGTTTATGGACAGCACCTTAAGGAAATACTGAGGAAATGCTAATAGGAACATATGGTGAAATTACTGTAAAAATAAGAAATAGTTATACTACTAAAAACCCTACAGCAATCATTGGAGGAAACTCTGGGAAAATCCCTGAAAAGCAATGTTGCATTTTTTAAAGATTTTCTAGCTGGTTTAATTTTTTTTAGGATTTTTTTTTCTAGGATTTCTCCAGTTATTATCTATCTATCTATCTATATATAAATGAGTTTGAAGTTCCTTTGAGGCAACAAAACTTAAGAACGGGTGAACCGATCAGGATGACTTATGCAGGGTTTGAATCGTAATCATAGTGGCTGTGTTTATATGCAGAAAAAGTTACAAAAATCCACTAGAAAAGTAAACAAACGATCGATCAACGATCAAATCTGACATACATGTCAATAGTTGCTCCTCCGTGATTGATCTGAGCTGGTACCAATTGCACTGAGATCCAAATGAATAAGGGCTGGGTCTCTCCACTTATTCTCAAAGTGCAATTCTAGCAGCCCATGCATTTTGAATCAATAACGGCGCCGGCCACGCCCTTATAGTCAGTTGGGAAAGGAAAGGAATGTTAGAGTGTGCTGGTTGTTGCTACTAAAGGCCGAGAGCACCTCTGCATCCCCACAACCAGCACGGACTGGGGTATTTGTTAGACGGAAAGGATGGGAGATCTGGGAGTCACCGTTGGGTCCGTTAGTGTTCGTAAGGTGATAGATTGTGTGGTGAATAAGGTCAAGCGGCACAGCACGCTTTGGTTGCATAACTTGGAAGGGAGGAAAACGACTTTTTTTTTCAATTCGTTTCTGGTTCTAGCGATGGCTATGAACATATGAATATACATGAGTTGTATATGTAGAGAAAAGAGAAAGTGGATAGAAAGATACAAAGTAGGATGAAAGGGACGGGCCAGGGATTGAACCCATGACCTTCTGCATACGAATCAGAAGCGGTAGCCACTAGACCACCAAGCCCGTCTAAAATCCACTAGAAAAGTAAACAAAATGATAAAGTACTGATTTTTTATGAGCCGGGAACAAATTCAGCCTGATCAAAATTAAATCAATCTAGAGTGGATTTTCACTAGAACTGTCTCTAGAACTACGTGGTGGACCACGTGGCTATTTAATAAAAATGCTTAAAGTCAGAAACTTTTGAGAATAGGGTAAATGTATCAATAGTGGTGCTATTAGTAGCTCCTTGTAGTTAAATAATTGAATAAAATTGATAATACAACAAAATAAAAAGTCTGGAAACGTTAATCGGTAGTTTTTCACTTAAATTTGCTTCACTTAAATAAATAAAAATCATGGTTTATTTCTGTTACTTGTACCCAGGCTTGATAATCCTCCTCGAAATCAAAAGAGTTTAGCAACATGCTCTAGAGCGGTGTTTTGTTTTCGCCTCGTCGCGAGGGAGCGAACGAACCCCAAACAGAGAGGCAATAAAAACTGAGCGAGGAAGAGGGGAACGAAAAAAGAGCCGATGATTATTTCGGGTTTTTGAGTGCGATTTTCGCCTCGAGAGTCTTTCTTTGTATGGGAGTGGAACTCGCGAGAGCTTTTTGAGTGTGAGTGGACGTGAGAAACACAACAAACAATTATGAGTGTTGGACGAACTCCTCGCTGCGCGGCCAGCTCGCGCTCGGCGCTGTTGAGGATTTGCGTTGTGATTTCTGAGTTTTATTTTCACTCCTCAGCAAATCGCCAAAATCGCTTCCTCATTTTCTCGCGAGGGAGTTTCTGTCAAGCCTGCTTGTACCAACTATAGGTACACGGTTTCTATTATGGAGGTAAAATTTAACATTGGTTCCTATAGTGGCGCATCCCATTAAATTCTTATGGGACCCACCACTATAGGAGCACTACCATTACTATTAGGTGCAAAAGAGCAAAAAAAAAAAAGGAAAATAATTGTGTAAAATAAGTTTTTCGTCAAATCCTGAACACAAAATTGAATTAACCCTCTAATACCCAAATTTTTGATTTTGGTCTAAATATCATTTTTCGTCATCTAAAATCGATTTAAACATGTTTTGGAAGATGATTTTTTTTTAATTCTCGATTTCGTGAATTTCAGTTTTTGATTTTTCTAATTTTTATTTTTGAACATCCCCACAGTTTTATATTTTTCCTGGAAGCCTATTTGGAGTACGGATTTTTTGAGATGAAAACATTTTGAGATTTTATGATTATTGTTGAAATATTTTTATTTTTATTTTTTTTCATAGAAATATTTATTTTCCGTGTATTTTAAGGAAAATAATTTTAGAGTGTATTCGATTCCCTTAAACTATAAAACTAGGATAGAATGATTTGGGAAAAAAATTAAAATATGTTAATTGTAGCCATTCAATACAAAATAAACAATGGCTTCTAGAAGGTGGCTAAAACATCTATTTTTCAAAGATTTTTAAAAAATATAAATATGCTTTAAAATACACCAAAAACTATTTTGTTTGTATATCACAAAATAGTTTTTGGATAGATGACAATCCTTAATATCAGCCAAAAATATAAAAGTTTTGATTTTCCACGAAACAAAATTTACAAAAATGCTCAAACTACACCCCGTCTAAAGGCGGGATTGGGTATTAGAGGGTTAATGTTATTAATTGGGGATGTTGCATCTATTACAAATGCCATTTGCAAGCTTCTTGGTTGGAATAGTACTAAATTGTCACTACCATCACTATGGGTACTACCTCCACTAAGGGAGCTTTTACCCTATTCGTTAGTAATTTCTTTTGATATTTCTGCAGGAATTTTTGATAGAAAATTTTCAGGCAAATTACTTGAACATTTTCAAGATGAATAGATTTTAAGTGTTATGGTAGATGTTATTTTTTATATTATATAATGGATATTATATGTTAAGATCATTTATAAAGATGGGAGAGTGCTAGCATGTTTTTCTGAAGTTTATTGCTACGACAATAAACTACATAAATGTTACTAAGCTGGTTTATTTCAAAACTTTGTAGATTAATTTTGTATTGAATTATTACTGAAAAATATTACCAAAGAACCAAAGACTCTAGTATAAAAGAAATACAAAAATGGCTTAAATGTTACATGTTAGATTATCAGATTATCAGAAGGCCGGCTCCAGAGGCACGTTATCCTCCATTTGGGACATTTGTGCCATGTAAGATTAACAAAACAAAGTTCGTCGAAGGCATTCGTCTATCGCCGCTTGGTAGATAAAAATAAGGCAATCTCACACAACAAACTTATGGTGCGAATCAGAGTAATATCATATACACTAAAAAAAACACTAATTCTGCGAGGGCTGAATTCTAGGGGCAAATATGTACACGCCAAATTCACGAAAATCGCGAAATCCGCGCGGTTGTAGCAACCCTGATTGAACGCAAAGATTTTTTTTTTAATTTCTGAATTTTAACATAGGCTAATTCTTCACAAGTCAAAAGGAGACCCTTCTGAAGTTAATGTAAGCACATCAGGTCGAGCTCAGGGCCCCGGGCCCCCACATTTTAGGGGCCCTACAAAACCTTTTTTTTGGTTGCTCACATCAACTTTATTTTTCATATTGCTCAACTACTGTTCGAAAATAAAGAAAGAAAAAAATACGCTCATTTCTCCAAGGCCCCCACATCCGCTCGGGCCCCGGGTCCCCACAACCCTTGATCCGGGCCTGCCTACAAGAAAGGGCGCAAGCTAATGTGTTTCAATTACAGAATCGTATTTATATGCGCAGTCTTAATGTAATTACATACGGTAGAGAACAACATGTGGAATACTCTACAAGTCTACAGATATTATGCTAGGGATAGGGTTAAAAAACTTACCTCTTATCGTTGTGGTGTATGAGTCTTGATCCCTCTCGAGGCTGGCAGCAATGATGGTCGAAGCGCTGGCGCTTATCGAACTATTTGAGCCCCGGGTATTTGCTGTTATAATCCCGATGTTGGACGTTTTATTGGTAGCTTTACTCCTACTGATCAACATGGGAACATTCCTGTTAGTCCTGTTGACGGATGATCTGCAGAAGTACGTCAGCACTGCCAGACATGCCAGGACACAAAGCACAGTTACGCCCGTCAAAGCGCCTATCGTAGTAGTCGTCCACTTGATAGGCGATTCATTTACTTCGTCGAATTCGATCGAGAGGGGCACGCTAGTTGATTTTGGTGGAAACCCTGTATCCGTTGCAATCAGATGGAGTTTGAAACTCATTTTGTCAGGTACGTCGTACTTCAACCAAACAGTTCCTCCAGAATCTATATAAAACAAATTGGCATGATCGCCTCGCAAGGAATAAGTGATCTTATCTCTAACATCTCCATCAGCAGCTTCAACTTTTCCTAACGCTAAGGGAGTAGAAAAATTACGATTCCTAACTTTAAACGTATAGTGTGGTTTTCTGAATCGAGGTTCCCAGTCGTTAACGTCTAGAACTTCTACAAGCACTTCCGCGTATTCTTTGTTACTGCCATCATTTAGTTCTACGGTAAATTTGTGAGTAGGCTGCGTTTCATAGTCTAACCATCTGCTAAGTTTAACATCACCGTTCCTATCGATTGAGAACCAATACAACTCGGTATCGTTTAGAATTCTAAGATTTACATTCCATGCCATGCTTCCTTTGATAAGTTTCAAAATAGTATTGCCTGGGTTATAATTCTCCTTTATCTTAAGTCTGTATATCGAATGCATGAAACTTACTTTATCAATTGTGCTGACAGCAGTAGATTGCAACTGTGACAATATTACTGTACTCAGCGCATAACGATCATTGTTATCCAACTGTGTAGCTTTCACTACCAAAGTAATGGGATTCGATATGTTTAACTGTTTTGTTAATCTTAACGCTGCTGTTTTAGAATCAATAGTAAAATACGTAGAATGTGAAGATGGGACTATGGAGTATGTTAACGAAGCGTTCAAGCCAGAATCTTGATCAATTGCTTTTATAGGTTCTGTATGAAATTTGATTTCCGAAGGGACTACATTCCCTTGAAATGTTCCGTGGTATACGTCTTGAAAGAATTTTGGATTTTGATCATCTGCATCGAGCACAAAAATGGTTAGCGTGGTGTCGGAATATTTTGGCGGAACACCTTGGTCTTGAGCGCGTAAAACAACCGTAAAGTTCCTGAGAGTTTCATAATCTAGTTCGTGCTTCAGTACAAGTGTCCCTTCCAAGGGAGAAATGAAAGCTACGTATTTGGATTGTGGTCCGGGGAGCACTTGATACTCAATCGTGGAGTATGGCCCCGGTTGGTCCATGTCGAGAGCTCGAATACCCTGCAAAATTCTACGGAAAGCAATGTTAATGACAATCATCCGTTACACAATTGGCCTAGAAAGTCTTACACATCCACTGTTTTGTTAACAGTATAGCATCACAGATAGTTGATTTGTTACAAGTAGTACATATTACCCTCGCCTATGTGAACGATCATTTAAAACATTTTCATTTAGATCCACAGCATACCCTGTCCAGTCCACCCAACCTCTGTCTTTGAGAGCTTTCAATTGTTGTAGCAGTTTGGGACATCGGCAGAAACAGCTCCGTAACCAGTAAAGAAAATGAGAAACTTACCGAGGAGCTGGCGCTCCCGTTCACTGCGCCTCAGCAACGGTTGACCCTCATCCTCGGATTCGTGCTGTTCTAGTTGCGAAGGGAAGCGCTCCGGTGTTACAGTCTTGTTAGTCGCATCGTAATCTTGAACAGCCGATTTGATTTCAGCATCTTAGGTGCCGGCCAGAGTGGATGCGCCACGCGGCGCGGCGCGGAAATTTGCACGCAAGGGAATAACAATCAATAAGAAGGAGCTGTCAAATCGTAAGGGATATCCGCGTCGCATCGCGTGACGCGTCCATTCTGGCCATACCCTTATTCGATTTCCTCGCGACGGTTGGGATTGCCATCCTCAGTATCACCTTCCCCTTCTTGCTCCGGAGGGAAACACACCACCAGCGGAGAATTCTTGTCAGGACATTTCTGGTACGGAAAGTCATTCGTCGCAATTCACATCACGAGCAATGGTTATCTTCCTTGCGGCGAGATCTTACAATCGATAGCCATTTGGAACATATCCAACCATCATGGTCTCCCGGTTCCTCGCGTCGAGTTTCTTGCGCTGCTGTTTTGGTTTCCAGGCGTAGGCTTTACACACGTAGTTTCTTCAAGCACGGTTTACTCCCATACCAGCACTCAGCAGGGGTTACCGTCTTGGGCAGGGCTGCCGTCGGGCTCCAATTGATGAGGTTAACAGCGGTGAGGACTGCTTCGGGCCACATCATCTGGGGAATGCTCGACTCGACCAGCATGGATCGGACCCTTTCGACCAATGTTCGGTTACACCTTTACGCAACGCCATTCTTCTGTAGCGTGTATCCTACCGTCGGTTCAATTTGGATGCCATTTCTAGTCACATTTGCCATACTCACCTTGGTCCTTGGTCCGCCCTCAAACTTGAAATTTTCAAGCTTAACTTCGCCGATGCTATGGCTTCATATTCTTGAAACATGCTAAATATAACGGACTTCCTCCGCATCATGTACAGCACCACAAAGTGAGTAATACTCACTGAGTATGGTCATCGATGAAGCTCACCAGGACTAGTCCCAAACAGGGAAATCGATGGGACCACGACCGAACACGTTTCCAGGGGCCTGGTCGCTTGATCGCGAGATCCGCTGAAAGGGTCGCGGCATTGCTTCCCTAGCATACACGCGTCGCAGAAGCCATCGCCTTCATTCCTTGCTCGCTCAAATGTCCAAGCCACCTGTACCAGAGCTCATCTGTCTCCGTCATGCACAAATTCACGGTTGGGCATTCCAGATCGATCTCCAGCTCGTACAGTCCACCCCTCAGTTGGGCGGTGGCGATAACTTCCCCGTCTTTCTTCAATATTGTGACTTTGTCGACGAAGTTTACCAGCACGCCGGCCATGACGAGCTTCTTTACGGACATGAAATTGTCGCGCAACTCCGGGATGTACAGTATAGACATTATAGATTCCATAGACTCGCGGAGACATGGTTGAGCAATACGATTTTAGTGTGTTTTACCGTGAATTTAATAGAGTGTACCGAGCGGATGTGACGTCACACATTCCATTGTCACTATTGACCTCGTGACGTCATGCTCGTTTGGCTACACGAACTGACAGACCGTTTGACTACAGTTGTCTTCGCCTCCGCGAGTCTATGGAATCTATAGTGTCTATAATGTACAGTACTTCTTTCATGTGCAACGGGAATTGTTTGTTGCTGTTGCCATGGAGCTCACCAACCGTTTTCGCAAGAAGAGATTGGCCTTCCTTGGCAACGTTAACCCTTATGTGGCCAACAGGGTACCCGGGTACCCAGCGCCCATTTTAAAATCACGGTGTAGAAAAAAGCAAAAAAGTTTATCGGACACATAACGGTTAATAACAATCGGCTTCTTCTGCTTCCGAACCACCGAAAACGCTTTGCTGTCGTTGATGAGGTTGATGTTGCCCCTTCGTTCAGCTTCAGTCGGTTGAGCTGCTTCCGGACCAGGTGCTGCGACTTGGTTACGAGCGTCGCTTCGAGGGCTGCCCACATTTCCATGGCTGCAGATTTCTCCCGGATGACCTCCAAACATTCGATGGCCAGGAAACTCACTATTAACGCCTCCGCCTTCCGATCCGCTTCTACGAACTTAACCTACTCCGCCGCGACTTCTGGAGCATTCTCAGTAAATTCTTCAAAACCCTCTGACCTAATCCTGGTGCCGTTGGAAAACCGGTCCGCCCTTGAACTGCAGAATTCCGCTCGCAGTGTTCACCGTAGTGCCCATAACCTTTTTATAAGTGAAGCAAGGCAGAGCTTCAAATATTAGGTTTAGTTATTCAAAGAACAGTTTCAGACTAATCGTTAGGAAAAAATAACAATCTTAGTTTATAAGGAGTAGCTAGGGAAATCCCAATCGACGCCAAGGAGAAGCAGCTGAGGGCAATGAGATTCACAGAGTCATCAAAATGCTTGGTGTCCGGTGCGGTGGGATCCCTCAAGTGACGATTTCCTGTTCCACGTGAAACCGATAGGCGATGGTTCCGGAATCCACATGAAGAGGATGGTGTTGTCGAATATGTCAAAATTGTTCGATCCTCATGGTCTGCTGGCGCCAATAATACTGATTGCCAAACTCGTAATGCAACAACAACAACTATGGCAGCAGAACGTGGAATGGGATGAAGCGATTCCGAACGAGCAACTACGAACGTGGAACCTATTCAGTTCCAAGTTTTCATCTTTGAATTCTCTGCGGATCAATCGACAGATGATTGATGATGCGGATGCTGTCGAGCTGCATGCATACGCTGACGCATCCAAGGTATGGGTGTTGCTGAGATGCGATTGCGGCAAGTCACGGGTTGCCCCAATGAAGGAGATTCAACGTGACATCAAAGTGGATGCCACACCTGATGAGATGACGATCCCGGAGCTGTGTGCTGCATAGCTGTTAGCCGATAAGTTCATTAACGACTGATGGATTCCTGGTAGCGCTACACCGATTTGTTAGCAGACGGAGAAATCCAACCGAATTCTCCGATAACGGAAAGAGTTTTCGTGCAGCAGACCGAGAACATTCCGAACTTTTCGAGCTGCTGCAGTCTCAACTTCACAACGATAATGTGAGCGAGTTCTGCCAGCCGAGGGAAATCAAGTGGAGTTTCAATCTGCCCAATGTGGCATTTCGGCAAAAATCTAAACCTTGATAGTTCTGCATAAATTTGACTAAGTTTTTCCATATGAATTTCAAGCTATTTTAGTGCCCCTTAGGCTTAATATATTTCGCTCGAATTTTGACCATAGCTCCTTGGAGTCCATGATTTTCATACAAGTGTGGGTCAATGATATCGACTGATGTGAGAGATTTAGCTACTTTTCTCGGCGCTACAGTCTTGGGAAATCGAAATGACTGTTTTTGATTTGTCCCGACGTTTCGACTCTATTTAGAAATAGAGTCTAAACGTCAGGACAAATCTAACAGTCTAACCTAGAGTCTAACATCTAACAGTCGTTTTGATTCCGCAAGACTGCAGCGTCAATAAAAATAGGTAAAACCTTATGATATCGATTGTCGATTTTGTGCTCGCTATCATCAGAAAAAGAAAATCCAAATCTGGTAGATAGGGCTATTTGTTATAAATTCTTTAACCTTCCGATAGTTGCGCGGATCCATGCTGATGATGTGCACAATGATCGATTTTTTTTTCAACGTGTAGTACACAATTAAATAAAACAGCGCGGCTACTGAAGGGTTAAAGATATCCAGAAGAAAATTCTCCAACAGTACACTATTTTTACAGGGATTATGGAAAATCGGATTAAGAATTCTATTCAATAATACTCACCTTGTGCCGACAATTGTTACTTCTGATATATTGACAACGTAGGGCGCGCCAATCCATGCCGGAGAATTATCGTTAACGTCCGTAACACGTATATTCACCGGTATGAGGAAGCTCTGAAAGAGAAGTTTTCATGAAAAGTTCAGATTCAACCCGAGACTTGAAAATAAGCAGTCAGTGGTAATTGACATTCTATCAGCGTAGCAGCCTCTGATGGAAATCAAAAGCTAATTTACGATATTAATGTAATCCTTTTGTAATCACTTTTAGAATCCTTGAAAAAGGTGTAAATACATCGAAACGTCGGACATTGAAGCACATTAGCTTGTGATTTCCATAAGAGATAAAATATCATTGGCAGTTTTCCTCAGTCGAAAATAAGACAGTTTTCCTCACTTGAAAATAAAATAAGAAGACACAGAAAGTTGATTAATTGGCAAATTGAATGAGATGAAATTGTGAAACAACGAACCCACGACTCCGTATTCGCTAGACCAGTGCTTTAACGAATAGAAAGCCAAACTGATTCCGAGCCCACACCACGAACAGTCCTATTTTCACAATTCCATCTATCTTTCGGCATAAATGCTAACCTCTCAACACGCTCGCGGTTGTGCCTTCTAATTATACAAGCAAGAGCGAATTGTTTTTATAGTACCGAGACTTAAGCCTGGAACACATAGCGTCCGTTCCGTCGAGGTTTGCGTTTTTTTGACAGTTTTTCCATGGGAAATGTGTCAAACTACTGTCACGCACACGCAAACGTATGCATTGTGTGGGGCACTTTACTCTCGCACTCCGCATACCTAGGACCCGAACCGTTGCCAGTGTAGTATTGCGCAGTTCCCACCCAACTGGACCCCTTTCGCAGTTATTATAAGTGCGGGATCGTGAATAAAACTGCGATTTTGCATCGAATCGTTTCGGTGTCTTCTGCGCACTTATTCAGCACTTTGTAATGCATAAGTGCGCAGAAGACACCGACACGATGCGATGCAAAATCGCAGTTTTATTCACGATCCCGCACTTATACTAACTGCGAAAAGGGTCCAGTGGGGTGGGAAATGCGCAATATGCGTCGAGAGCTCGGTTCGGTCGCAGACTCAAGTGACCAACTGCGCCGATGAAACGGCGAAACACATGTTTATGTTGCCCTTTACACTACAAGCTTGTTCCATTTGCTGGTACGACTCAACGTACTGGGAAAAATTTGAAAATTAGAAGACACAGAATGTTGATTAACCTTCTGGCAGTCGCGCGGTTGGAAGCCACCGCCAGCACCACGCTATAGGACACAATTGATGAAGTACTAGAATTGAAGTAATGAGCTGAATTGTATGATGAGAAGGTCAATTATCCGTTTCTGCAATGCAATAGTGAAAAAAGCGAGGGTATTATGATTATATTGCAAGAAATGAAGAAAACAACAACACGTTAACCGGGGTCAAATTGAGAAGCGGGGTGAAATTTATCAATCAGGGACTACATTGTAATTCCATTCTAGCTTCTATACGTCGTTATGATCATAAAGATTTTTTGTAGAACCTTTATTGTGATGTTTTGTAGCTATTCTAGACAAGAATCAGTTAGTTAACTATTGTATTTTGTTTAAAATGTAATTTAATGTGACTGAACTCGCTTATTTCATAGAAAATTGCCTACCTTCAGGCGTTTAAAAGTAAATTTCAAAAGTTAATTTAGCCTTTTAAGACGAAACTGGAAGCATTTCCTCACTTTTTGGTTTTTGATTTTTTATTAAATAACGAAGCAATATTTTCAAAATCGGGTTTCGTACACATGTAGAGTATCGATCAGGATATCTTTCGATTTTTTTTGTTGTGGAAAGTGTTTACGTTTTGGCAGAAACCATTTTTCAACAAAATTTCACAAAAAATGGTTTCTGCAAAAATGGAAAACATTTTCCACCACAAAAAAAAAAATCAGAAGATTCCTTGATCCATACTCTACATGTGTACGAAAACCGATTTTGAAAATATTGCTTCGTTATTTAATGAAAAATCAAAAACCAAAAAAATAATAAAAAATGCTTCCAGTTTCGCCTTGACAGCCTAATTCATAAGTTGGAAGAGTTTTGACACGTTATTCGTGTTCAGAAGGCCACAATTAAGTAGATAAGGCAATTTTGACTGATGTTTAATTGTATGCTGATCAATTTTACCCCAAAATGATATTTTCATTTTTTGGGGTTTGAAGTTATTCAACTTTATGTCAAAATTTATTGAACCAAAATAGAGTCATGTAGTTTTATAGAGGTCCAACCAGTACTGATTTTTCAGAAATTCGTTTCACAATATTTGGATTGGTACTCACGTTATCAGCCAAAGTTGTTTTAAAGTGATCAATTTGACCCCGGTTTACGGTATCCAAAGTTTTGCTCACAGCATCAAATTAGGCAAGGATTCATAATACCCACGCTTTTTTCACTGTTACATTTTAGAAACGGAGAATTGACCTTCTCATTATACACAAATTCAGCTCATTATGTACTTCAATTCTACTACTTCACCATTTGTGTCCTATAGGGCGGAATCAGTGAAGTACTAGATTGAAAGCAGTCTTCATTTGGATTTTTGTTTGGTGAGATGATCAATTCTTTATTTCTGCAATGAAATGGTGCAAACAGTGTGAGTATTATGATTTCTTGCCTAATTTAATGCTGTTTGAGCAAAAGTTTGGGTAACTGTTTTGTTGTTTGTTGTTTTGTTGGCCAAAGTCTATGCTCCATACAAATTTTATTTTTTTTTATGTGCAAAAGTCTACGAGAGGTATGGAGGGTTCTGAGATGGCAAACATTTGGTCTACGTGGTTTATGAACAGCTCCTTATTTATTCCTTGCAACTTCAGCTGCACAGTTTGATGCTCAATCAGCATCAAAGGGATCATAATACACACACCATTTCTTTGCAGAAATGGAGAATTGATCATCTCACCATACAAAAATCCAGCTCAATACTTTCAATCTAGTAGGTATTTCACTGATTGCGTCCTATTGCTGCTGAGTACAAAAAGCGAAAATTTTTCAGCCTGTTGTACAAAATGGGCCTTTTCATTTGACGTCTAAAATCAGCTTATTTTGGGGACCGTTGACAGTTCTCCTATGAAAATGACAGTTCAGCGTTTGTGCCTTTGTTCGGCAGTTGTAAACAGTGGCATACACGGACCTGTCAACTGAAAAGGCCTATACAACAGCGCGATCGCTCTAGGGTTAATAGGAAGCAATCGGTGCCGTAATTCTGCAAAGTGACGTAAGCGCCAAAGAGTATTTTTTTCAGAACGAAGCTTTTCTTGAAATTGGATGTCTGTTGGATATGTGCACCCATTTTAAAAATCTAATCTGTACAAAACATGCGTAGTTCATGGCAAAATATGGCCAACGTTGCATTTTTAGTGAAAATATCGTTCTGCTTGAGTTATGTTACCAACGTCACTTTGTTGTGGAATCAGCCATTTTTTTTTCACTGATTCCACAACGAAGTGACGTATGTCCATCCGATGCATCTGAGTAAGCGGGAATTTGACACTGGATAGTTTTTGGCTATCAGTCAAATATTGACTTCCCTTTTTGGTATTTCTTACAACATAATCGACTGATCAAAAGGATCTGCACTGCGATTTCTGTAATTTGGGCAGTCGGCGGTCAATACGGATGGATCTTGGGAAGCAGCAGTGGGGATGTTATTATTACAACGCGCTGCGCGAACGGTTTGAGCCTCATGAGGACTGCGGCTTGGGCAGCCCGGACGGGCTGAGCCTCAGCCGGGCTCCGGGGTTCTATTCCTTTGTAACGATATTGCTTCTCACTGGTCGCCCTTCTGAGCCACGGTACGATGCAGTGGGCAGCACGCCATAATAACGCCATTGATATATCTATTACATCAACAATACAATCGTCTCAATATCAGTTTCAATGGAAATTCCCTATTTTGTGGGTGTGCCGAAATATCCAGAAACCATTAATTAAACGCTTTGGATCATGGAATGGACATGGAATACCATTCTCTTGTCATTAATTTCTTCTTTCGAAAAAAAAGTTGAAGTTGCAACCAAATGTTTACTTCTGTGTATATTCCAAATGGTCACTTCTGCGGATGTTCCGGAGAACACCCTAGTGGCCAGATTGCATCTAAAAGAATCTTGGTAAAGATCGAGCTACGAAACATCCTAATGCCACTAAAGCAGGATCGTTTTCTCGTCACCACAACATTTGAGTTCGTAAGGATTGCACATACGTCATATTGTTGTGGAAATGGCGCTTACGTCACTTTGTTTTATTGACTTTATAAGGTCATTTGAGGTTATTTATTTGAATTTATTATATTATTAGAAAGAGTTTTCTAGTCTTTATCGATTAAGCAAATAAAACTAAAATCAAAATTTTGGCGCTTACGTCACTTTGCAGAATTACGGCAGTGAAGTACTAGATTGAAATTAGTGAGCTGGATTTTTGTATGGTGAGATGACCAGTTCTTCATTTCTGTAATTTAATGGTGCAAACAGTGTGGGTATTATGATTTCTTGCCTAATTTTATGCTCATGCTCTAACACTCACGATGTTTGCATCATTTCATTGCAGAAATGAAGGGTTGATCATTTCACTATACAAAAATTCAGCTCACTATTTTCAATCTAGTATTTCACTGGTTGCGTCCTATTGGAAAATTGAGAGATGAAATTGTGAGAAAAAAAAATCATCTCTCAATTTGTCAAATAATCAACATTCTGTACCTTTAATTATCAAGTTTTTCCCAGTACGTTGAGTCGTACTAGCAAATTGGTACAAACCTAAAAAGGGCAATACAAACATGTCAAACCGAGATGTCTTTTGAATTAAGCATTAAAATCTCACCGGATCGTTGCTCATTCTGCGATCGCAAATGACGTTTACGTAGACGGATGCTGGACCTTCCACACCTTCCTTGTCTAGAGGCTTACTCAGGATGATATTCTTGGACAGCGGCGCTATGGAGATCGGCGAATCTTTCTCGCGCAGTGACAGTGAAATATCTGTTTTTGGATCTCCGTTGATACCCAAGGTACCCAGCACGGATCCGACGGCAGCATCTTCGCTCGCTAGAAAATTCTCAGCCGAGCCTCCTTCGGCCAAGTAGCATCGCGAGTCGATCAGATGGATTTGTGCTACATAGAGAACAAAATATCAGCCAATTAAACTAATAATCTAGTATGATAACTAACCAAACTTACCTTTAACAAAACACAAGCTAATTATAATAAATGCACCTGGTTTCCACATGTCAACGAATTGTATAGTGGTCTAAAATAAAAAAATAGAAAAAAAACCGTGGGGTGCCTTAACTTCGTGCTTGACCAAATTTCGCTAATTGATAAGATTTGGAGATCATAATTATAGAACCAATTTGCAATTGGCCAAATTTTACTCAAGCTTTTATATATAAAGTGAAATATATCAATTAGTTCTTAGATTAGGGCATCTGGGGTAATACGCACTGTCGAGGCAAAACTCACCCCCTTTGTTTTTCAGGGATTATCGGTTTTAGAGCTTTGAAACCTTATCAGTCTAATAGAACATCTTAATAAATGAGCATCTGGAAAATTTTACATATCTGCGTTACGTAATTAGTGAGAAAAATGAATAAAATTGAAAAGCACGATTCTGATGTAATTTTTCCGATCGTTTGTCGAATGATTTGATGGTGAAAACCGACCAAACATCTAACGCTGTTGTGTTTATTCAGTTCATTGAGGGCAATGCTAAGCATAGGAAAAATAACTTAAACAGTAATCTACGTAAATTATATGTTTTAAACTATTTTATTTTTTGCTATTGATTGGGGCAATATGCACTCCATTGGTTGGGGCAAAACGCACCTATAGAAAACAAGCTGTAATAATATCTATGAGTGCTCTGTAAGTAATCGCAAACAAAATTGAGCTATTGTTTGTCTTAAAACCTCATAAAACATGCATTTTGTCTAAGAAGTAAAAAGATTTCTAAACTCGACGGTGCATCTTGCCTCAATGTTGTAATGCGTCTTGCCCCTTTGTTTGAGTGCATCCTGCCCCATTGTTGTAGTGCATTTTACCCCGAGCAAGGGTGCATACTGCCCCGCGTAAACATACGAAGCCGTAATGTTAGTCTTTACAAAAAACGTTATTTTCAAGAGCTGAACTGTATTAAGGCTGAAATTTGGTTTGGTTTCTCTTAGAATGAAAGTATATGCAATGAATGCATGCATTAAACCAATAAATTATTGCCTTTTTATATGCCTTTGGACGCATCTTCCTTAAGTGGTGCGTATTACCCCAGAAACCCCTATGATCTCTAAGTTTTATCAGTTGGCGAAACTTGGAACCGCATGAAATTTGGGCACCCACGGTAATTGGAGCCAAATTTAATTATTTTTTGCCATGGTTGAACTACCTATTTGAACGTACTTTGAATAATAATTAACACACTCCGTAATCCAGAAATTTAATTGATTGTAGGATTAAATTTAAGTTTACATTTAATTAAAGAAAGATATGATTTAATCAACACGTGCCAAACTATTACGCCTTGGCAAGCGTTTTTGAAAATCATCCCTTCATTCATTCAGCATACTACCGATCCCTCTTATATTTCCAGTTTTTTGAAATGTTGTCTCAGTCATTCCAGGTCTTGTTTACCTTACTTTCACTGTTTTAACGAAATATACACATTTCTTCACTCAGGCATGTATGTGTGTGTCATTGCAGCAAGTGTTTTGCTCAACTCTTTTTCCTGGGATTTGCGATATGGTTGATGTACCAGAACAAAACTATTAAAATCGATGTAACTGTTGATGCTAGCTGTAACTGAACATTTTACTTTCCTTTCAAACTGAAATATGCTTTAAATGTTGATACCAAAAAGATCAAATATTGTGATTTAAACGTAAAAAACTAGCTAATTCCAAAAAGTTAATCAATCGGAACATTTTCACTGGCGTGGATTTAAACATGCATTGACACTGATATCTTTCGACACATTGAACACTGTTTTCGACCTAAATAATATCAATAACATTAAATCTCACCTAAGTTAAGCCATTTCACAACGAAAACTATTGATTTGATTGATATTGCTGAAAATTACAAGAATTGTACTTATGAACAACTTTCGTTGATTGCTTCAGTCGTTTTGTCCTGCGCTAGCTTAATGTCAAGAAAGCTAACGAAAAAGGTGAATAACATGCAACACCTGTGGCGTTTGTTTACGGCAAAATGCAGGTGAGTAGATACCATGTATGAACAGTGAAAAAGTCGACATTTCCTCACTGTCTATGGTCCGTTGAGCTTTTGCTGATTATCGCGATATGGTGTGGTATTCACTATATAAAAAAAATGCCTCGCAAGCATTATATGGAAGGAAGCTTTATTCTGCCTCGTGAATTTAGAAATAAATCAAGTGTCGCAATTATACAAGGTATTTATTTATATTTCATAATTGTACATACAGATATAGAATCTATATATATATAAATGAATTTCTGTCTATCTGTCTAACACTTATGGATTCGGAAACTACTGAACCGATCGGGGTGAAATTATGTATGCTAGAGCTTTTGGGGCTGGGGAAAATTCTTAGCATAGTGTGAGAAACTTGAAAATGTTGAACATAAGGATCTCAACAACGTCCACGAGTCAGAGGCCGTTTTTAAAGGCTGTAATTATCGTAAAATTGCTCTCAGTCACATTCAATCATTTTTTTTCTTAGAAAGTCTACTGTCTTTGCAATAATTATGAGACACTAGCTGTCCCGGCAAACGTTGTCTTGCCGTCTTGGGGTGGTTTGACAACTGTTAGCTCAGAATAGCGCCGCACTCTAGATTGGTTTTATTTCGATCATGTGTTGATTTCCATCCCAGCTCATAAAAAATCAGTACTTTATCAATTTTCTTATTTTTCTAGATAATTTTGGTAACTTTTCTACATATAAACACAGCCGCCGTGAATATGAACCGAACCGTGCAAAAATCAAGCCGATCGGGTCAGCCGTTTGTGAGTTTTGTTGCCTCAAAGGGACTTCAAACTCATTTTTATATATATAGATTTACTGAAAATTGTAGTGTACGACAAATAAAAATTTTCAGAAAATAATATGTATGATGCATCAAACTGTTTTAAGTACTACATATTTGTGTCTATTATAAGCGTAGGTTTATAAGCCTTCATTAGCAAAAAATTATTTTCAATTTTTTTTTTCAATCAGTGTGAAGTTATTAGCTGATCTGTCTTATACATGGCTTTTGAAATATGTAACTTTTTTATTTTTTGGTTACTAAGCATCTGATATTGTTTTCAAACAGTTTTCCAAACATGGGCGTTTTCAAGAGGTCATTTTTCTGCGTGATTTCCATGTGTTTGAGACTTTTCATCCAAATTCGTTAAGCCCAAAAAAATTGAGGAAAAATTGATTTATTCTAGAAATTGTGAGCAATTATGAGGCATCGCATATATGTACGTAACCAATCAATATTTTGAAACAAATTTGATTGATTGATTGATTGATTTATTATAGAGACTTTTAGCCACACAAATTTGAGATATCCTGTATGATAACCATCTCATTATTGTAGCCTTATCTTAAAAGGATGGATTCATTATCAATATTGCATCAAAAAATATTAAAAACAAAATAAAATCGCATTTTTTATGGGACATACTGTACTCTATTTGATTTAATGTTACATATTGTGGTTTTTAAATTCCTCTTCGACACCGAGGGACTTCGGAAAAAAGTAGAAATATGTAATTTCTACAAGAGTCGCCATAAAACACTGAAGTTTAAATCAAACAGAATTTCACATAGATTTTAAGGACAAACATCTTAAAATCCCGCTTCAACAGTGCATCAGCATTTCAAACGCACAAATCTCAAGAAGCAAGATTCATACAACAGTGCATTTCATTATTCTGTTCTTGCTCACTCGTAATAAGCTTAAAATAAGAAGATCAGATGCGCTGGTTTTGTTTACGAAGAGATTTGTGCCCTCGAAATCGTGAGTAGGTTCCAAAGTCCAAAGTGAGTAGGTGTGGCGGCCACTTTGGGATTCTAACAAGTCTGTCCTTAAATTGACAAATCTGTTTGAAACTAGGGTAAATGTACCAATAGTGGTGCTATTAGTAGCTCCTTGTAGAAAAATAATTGAATATAATTGATAATACCACAAAATGAAAAGTCTGAAAACGTTAATCGATAGTTTTTCCCTTAAATTTGATAGGAAAAATGTAAAAACCATTGTTTATTTCAGTTTTTGCTAATAAATCACTTGCACCAACTATAGGTACACGGTTCCTATTATGGAGGTAAAATTTAACATTGGTTCCTATAGTGGCGCATCCCATTGAATTCTTATGGGACTCACCACTATAGGAACACTACTACCACTATTAGGTGCAAAGGAGCAAAAATTTAAGGAAAATAATTGTTTAAAATAGGTTTTTTGGCAAATCCTGAACACAAAACTGAAATAATGTTATTAATTAGCTATGATGCATCTATTAAAAATATCATTTGCAAGCTTTTTGTTCGAAATAGTGCTAAATTGGCACTACCACCACTATTGGTACTACCTCCACTAAGGGAGCTTTTACCCTATAAGAATTCACATAATTTCAAAAGATTTTCAGTTTACACATTGAACTTTATTTTAGTTTCAATATGAACGATTTTCTACCCGTGGACAGGAGTGGATGGTTAAAACTGGCGTTCGATTTGAATAGGTCGTATTCGCATAGAAATCACAGCAAACATACGACCTTTTCAAATCAAATGCCAGAAAATGCGTGCGATAAATTTGAGCACCACTGTGATAGCTTCGACAACCATTGTTAAGGTTGCATAATAATAAAAGAATTCGACACAAAACAAACTGTAACCCTAGTGTGGAGATGTCTGTTTGCCAGAACGGAAGAAACTATCCTTCTAGATTACCGAATTTGTAAGTAGATTGTAAATGTATATGGCCGTTACAACTATTTATATGACTTTTTGTACTACCACTCTTTGGCTGGTCGATGGGGGGGATAAAAATAAAAAAGCATTTTTTTATATTAGAAACTCATCGGATTTGTTAAAGAATTTTTATCAAAGGCCGATATTTTGATAAATATTTTTTATTTGCCCCCTCAAAATGCGAAATCCAGTCAAAATGTTTTGAAGGGGGAGGGGGGGAGACATTTGAAATTCATTGAAATGACGTACTTTTTGGGCAAATATTGTCCTGAAAAAGATGTTAAACAGTTTTCCGTAATATAATCTGATAACATAAGCTTTTAAAGCATTGAAAAAGGCGTTTTTGCCATCGAAAATAAGCAATTGAAAAATCACTGTGATTTCATCTATTTCCCCCCAGAGAAAGCACATTTTCGGTGCACCCATACAGCTCATGCATTGCATCACACGCGATAAGTGAATACGTCAAATGAAAGCTTATTTATCGTAGAATCGACCAACCGAATAATATTCCGCATTATTTGTCATAAAATTATCAAATTTAGGTGATTCTTACTTGGAAAATGATATCTTAAGTTGAACCATTTGTAATCTAAATTTGAACTAGTAAACGGGGGTGAGCTTCTAGTGTTGGCCTGTAGATTGAGCTAGTGATTGCTTTGTTTACAAATATAGTTTCCAAATTCCTAAAGAATTTCGAACATTCTGAGTTGAGATTCCACTGCCTATTGAAAAATAGGTACATATGAGAATTAGCAGACTCATGTGATTTTTAATTGTTTAGGATGGAATTGGCTGTTTTGTGAGTTGCTCGAGCTGCTGCCGCCAGTAGTTCAAATAAAGATTAAAATTGGTTCAAATTATGATTACGACGGTTCAAATTAAGATTAAAATCATTGTTGATGAAAAATCGAATATTTCAATGAAATTCGATGCAAATACAAACTTTTTACCATTTAACAGAAAGCTTATATCCGTGGCTTTCAAGTACATACGATTTTGTCTTAGTAAATTATTTTCATGTGGGAGAAAAAATCACTGAATTATCAAAACAGTTTACATAATATAAAACGAAGTCTAAACAGATAAAAAAAAAATGAAAAACTGATACCGCTCAACAGCACAATTGTGCTGGTTCATTACGAAAAGGGAAATATGTAATAGGCAGTGCTGAAAATTTGATTTCGACATATCTAAATGCAACCATTCACAGCCCATTTTAGAAGCTCAACCTGAGAATATGGTATATGAAAAACTTGTGCGCCTAGTCCAGTTCTACAAGAAAGTCACGATAAAGCCGCTCTGTTTTCGAATATTTAAGGTAAATGTCACGGACTACCTTCGAAAAATGTCAAATGTCATGGTCTAGCCGAACAAGTTTTTCATATACCATTTTCTCGGGTTCAGCTTCTAAAATGAGCTGTAGGTGGTTGAACTTCGATATGTCGAAATGAAATTTTCAGCACTGATAATAGGTACTGATAAAAGATAAGAATTTCATTCCAATATTTATTTAATTACAAAATTAGGATGTATTGGTTTCTACCGGATTTGGCAATGATCATAATGTCTTCGAACAAAGTACTGGGGTCACCTTTCAATAAAATTCATCGCTCAAATCGCTCACTTTCATACCACGTAGTATCCTTTTCGTTTTAAATTGCTTAACGAAAGGTCACTCTATAATGAAAAATTGAAACATTAAAATAGTTACAATAGTCAATGTAGCAGTATCTCTAATGGTTAGCATTGTTTATCTAATACATATATGTAACTTTGATGCCGTAATTTTCGAACGGTCCACTCCCATGAGCTTAAAAAGCTTATTTAGTACACCTTCATCTCAGCACCAGCATCAGCAGCGTGATCATGATAGGGGACAACAGCTTCTCGACAAGTGATGCTAAGCTCAGTCTGTGTATTGCCACTGCTGGAGCTGCCACGTCCTGGGAAGAGCACACGAGGATCGATTGTAGTCGGAGAAGATAACGTTTGTGCAACTAATTAGCGAAAGTTACAAAGTAAGATTATCCTTTCAATATACTGCTGCGAATTTTGGTTTCGAATCATTTTTTCTAAATCATGAAATTTATAAAAGGACAATGTTTAAGAAGATTTAATTAATTTTCCATTCATCATTTTCAAATCGATTTTACGTCATTGATGAAGCAATATTGCAGGTTCACAGCTTGCTCTAAGGTTTTGTTGATTCGGTAAATAGGAATATTTTTGTTTATATAATGTGAAATAACCACGACGAGTGGCACTTCCAGCAGATAGACAAAAATCGGAGATGTGTCGTGCCGTGGTGCTTATGGCGTGAAGTCAAACAACCGCAGTTTCGTTGCGTCACTATCATCGAAGTCTCTTTTAAAGTCATCTTCGTCCGCAGAAACCGAAAGGTGGAAAATGTGTGTGCAGTCCAGCAACCTGCCTATGAATTTATGATAGGAAATCCAAATTTATTAAGCAAAATTGCAACAGCCCACTTTTTGGATATTGATTTTATTGCAGTCAATGATTGGTCCAGATATGTGATATGTGCAATGCTAAAACACACTTGAGAAAGTTGAATAATAACTCTTGAGCAAACATATAGAGTAAGATCCAGCTTCTTCGTAGATCATTGGTATGGGCACCTACAGGTTTGAGAGTGAAGATCAAAAACCAAGAACAGGTTCTGCCTGATTGAGCTGGAGCAGTAGTCTTTTTCTGTGTAAGTGGATGGATCCACTTACGAAAAAAAAAACATAAAGCTGTTGCGTGTGTGTATTTTTGTTATATTACACCGGAATTCGTCATTCTCTCGACCACGCCACGTGAAAACACTGATTGATTTACATTGTCTGCCGTGTGCAGCATAGTTGTCCCATATTAATAGGGATTCCCATAGAACATGGGACAACTATGCTGCACACGTCAGTTGGGTTTTGCAACAAATAAGACTCATTTAGAATTGTTCTAAGGGTCAGGATCATAATACAGCTAGACCAAATAAATCAAATTTCCGACACAAGTATCGGAAACAGGGTCGTAGCCAGAAATTTACTCTGGAACGGGTTTTTGACGATCAATGATCCTTTTATTATTATTTGATAATTACATTTCGTAAACAGCAATGAATAATGAGGGCATATACAATTAATTTCATTCGTATTGTTAAAATAGCGGCTAAGTCGATTTTTTTTCACCAGAAAGCGTTTTATACTGAGATTTATTCCACAAATTTGATTGTTTAACCCTATCGATCGAGTCAAACAAAATGTGTGAGCATGGGTTTCTTTTTGGACAAATATGAAACCCTGTGTACTAGGATCTTAACCCTTGAGCGATCGCGCTGTTGTATTTTGTACAACACGTTGAAAAAATCTCGCTTTTAGTACTCAGCATTAGGGTGATGCTGGTTGTGGTGACCAACCGCGCGAGTTATCGAAGGTTAACGATTGAGATTTTGATACTGTAGTAGTTTTACTTTTACTAGTAGTGTGCGGTAGTTCGGCAGCAACAAAGTTTCGCGCGCTCGCTTTGCTAGATTTTTGCGATTTTTTTTTTCCCTTCTCTCTGCGGGGCTCCGACGACGGGACGCCAAGCAGTCAGTAGTGTGCGGTAGTTCGGCAGCAGCAAAGTTTCGCGCGCTCGCTTTGCTAGATTTTTGCGATTTTCTTTCCCCTTCTCTCTGCGGGGCTCCGACGACGGAACGCCAAGCAGTCAGTAGTGTGCGGTAGTTCGGCAGCAGCAAATTTTCGCGAGCTCGCTTTGCTAGATTTTTGCGATTTTCTTTCCCCTTCTCTCTGCGGGGCTCCGACGACGGAACGCCAAGCAGTCAGTAGTGTGCGGTAGTTCGGCAGCAGCAAAGTTTCGCGCGCTCGCTTTGCTAGATTTTTGCGATTTTTTTCCTCTTCTCTCTGCGGGGCTCCGACGACGGAACGCCAAGCAGTCAGTAGTGTGCGGTAGTTCGGCAGCAGCAAAGTTTCGCGCGCTCGCTTTGCTAGATTTTTGCGATTTTTTTTCCTCTTCCCTCTGCGGGGCTCCGACGACGGGACGCCAAGCAGTCAGTAGTGTGCGGTAGTTCGGCAGCAGCAAAGTTTCGCGCGCTCGCTTTGCTAGATTTTTGCGATTTTCTTTCCCCTTCTCTCTGCGGGGCTCCGACGACGGAACGCCAAGCAGTCAGTAGTGTGCGGTAGTTCGGCAGCAGCAAAGTTTCGCGCGCTCGCTTTGCTAGATTTTTGCGATTTTTTTTCCTCTTCCCTCTGCGGGGCTCCGACGACGGGACGCCAAGCAGTCAGTAGTGTGCGGTAGTTCGGCAGCTGCAAAGTTTCGCGCGCTCGTTTTGCTAGATTTTTGCGATTTTTTTCCTCTTCTCTCTGCGGGGCTCCGACGACGGGACGAGTGTGCGCGCGCCGTGGTTCGAGTCGGTTCCGAATTTTTCGCTTCCCTTCGGCGCTAGTTTCGAATACACTTTTAGTTGATAATAAATATTTTCTTTCATTTTTTGCATTTACACAAAAGAGTGAAAAATGTTACTTCGGGTTCGCCGGTCGAGAAAAAATCCGGGCGACGACAAGTGAGTCGCGTTCAGTGTATTTCTGTGTGGAATAGACTAAAGGTTTCTGCTCCCTAGTGGAGTGGAGACGCGCGATAGAATTTTCTTTTTGGCTAGTTCTTGCGTCGAAAAGTGGTCGGTTGTTAACGGCGGTTTGTGTATATTGATCCATTGTCAAATCATATCACCAACCATAGGTGACTCCCGGACTGACAATGTACCTTACCCTACTAACAAAAAATTCCTTCCTGAGACAAACGTGGAGATGCAGCGATTCGCGGTCTTTTTAACAACGTTTGTCTTACTAACATTCCCTTCCATCCTCGATGACCGTAAGGACGTGGCCGGCGCCGTTATTGACCTTATTAAAGTTGAGAGCTCTCGACCTGTGTACATTGAGAATAGTAAGCTAGTCCCAAGCCCTATTAATTGGTTCCTTGTGCAATTTCGATTGCTCTGGTCAATCACGGAGTAGCAACTACGAATTGTGCGGTCATCTATGCTCATGCTCATGCTCATGCTCATGTAGTAGTTTTACTTTTACTTTAAGAATTTTAATGGACCCCATAATAGTTTGCATTAAAAATTCATTTCTTTGTCTATTAAATTTCCGCATATTTTGCTCTATGAGATATTAATTTCTATTTACAATGGCCACAAATATCATCATTCTCAATGCCCAGCCGACAGACACCGGATTGGTCAGCTAACAAAAATCCGGAGTCACTCTTTTCATAAGGTTTTCACTGAGTATCGCGGACTGACTCAATATGCTCTCTCTGCGGGAGCCAAACATTGGGAGCCAAACATTGAAGATAGAGGTTATGTTAAACCTTGTTGTACCTGTGTGCTTGATTGAAGAGTATTGTTATCTAGGTGCTGCGGATATAATCAAAACTGTAGTCACGATATCTCCATTTGCCGCTGTCAATCCGTTGGAAAGCGAGGAGAAGGATAAACATTGTTTTGAACCCTTTTCAGCTAATTTTGTAATAACTATCCATCAAAATTTCCATCGCGAATGGAAAATAATAATCTTTGCACACGAAAACAAAACTGGAATAATGGTGGATTGATCATGTTTACCATTTCCGAACAGCGTCGCGACGGCATGTTTGACAACTGCGCTGAGAGAGGTGTTTGCAAGAAAATTGAACGCTCGTGCGTGTTTACAAGCTGTGTGCCGGGAGTGTGTTGGTGTGTGTTAGCTAGCTTGAAAAATAAAACCGTTTCTATTCGCAGCACCTAGGGTTTTCATACCTTTCACTTGAAGTCGAAGTGATCGTAAGCTTCCGAAAAATAAGCATAAGAGATACACGTTGAAAGAGCAAAGAAATAAACCATAAAAAATCAAGTTATTCAAAAGTGGTTTACTGTAAACTTTTTATAAAAAAAATCAGGAAGTATTTCTTATATGATTCAAACATTTTTCACCAATCTGATATAAGATTTTATTTCATTTAAGCATTATTTTCTAAAAAGTAAGTGACGTAAACGTAAGGAAACACCTAACAGCCCATTAATTATCAAAAATTTATGTAATAAATTCGTTGAATTGCATTTATTGAATAAAAACTACCGTAACTATTATTTCAGGATCAACAATGAAGGAATCTGATATTCAAAATTTCTATAAGAACAAAAATGTGTTCATTACTGGCGGAACCGGTTTCCTGGGGATCGCTATCGTGGAAAAAATTCTGCGGTCATGTCCTGAGGTAAGTTGCTTTTTTATTGATCAAATTGCATTCTCATTCTTAGTTTTTCTGTGGTAAGATGCAATGCAGTTATCCCAACTTGCGTATAACACCGTCTTAATCTATGTATTCATTTTCAAACAGGTTGGTGGAATTTACTTATTGATGAGACCCAAGAAGGGAAAGCAGATAGAAGAACGACTTAAAGAATTGACCGATAATGCGGTATGCAAGCCTTCGCTATGAATACACATAAATTTTATTAATCTTTAGCACCTTTTTGTCATAAGGTTTTTGAAACGCTACTTCAACAATCGTCACCTGATATATTCCGTAAGCTGCACGCCGTCGCTGGCGACGTTGGGGAGGAGAACCTGGGACTGTCTCCAGAAAATCGTGCTTCTTTGGCACAGACGATCGATGTGGTGATCCATTCAGCGGCTACCTTGGATTTCCAAGCTACCCTCAGACCTACTGTACAGATCAATTTGCTGGGAACGCGACGAGTAATGCAACTGTGCCGTGAAATGCAACATCTGAAGGTTGGTCTAGTATACTTGTCATTCTTCTTTTTTAGGCTACACTACACATGATCGCATAATTCTCCCATATGAATAGGAAACCCAGTAATTATGGGACTGATATGCGATCATAGGCAGAGCATGTCTTATAAACTTTCTTGAGCACCGTAATCTGGGGAGTGGGGGTACCGTGGAGGGCCCATATTCTGCGCACTTAATACTTTTTCTATTACAATCTGCAGTAATAAATTCCAAATCGAACCGATTTGGCTGAATTTTTGATCGCACATAGTTATCAGCTTTGCAAATAAGGGAAAACTAAAGTTCTTATACAAAACACTTAATTTATATGTAAAATCATGAAAACTCTAAAGTGTGTCTTTGTTCTTAATTCTGCGTACTATTTTTTGGAATGTTCCTTATTCTGCGCACTAATGTTCTTAATTCTGCGCACATGGGAAAAATTCTAAAAAGATAACATATTGTAATGAGAACATAATTCATAGATAAAATTCAATTGAATTCTTCATTTTCAACTTTTATACGACATTACGACCATATTGGAAAATTGAATGTCCCCAACATTGATACTACCGTGGGGTGCCCTAATTTCGCGCGCGTCCAAATTTCGCTCACTGATAATATTTAGAGATCATAATCAAAAAACTAGCTGTGTAATTGTCCAAATTACACTTTTGCTATGCTGTCTAAAGTGAAATTAGGACAATTCAACAATTACTTCTATGATGATGATCTCTAAAATTTACCAGTGAGCGAAATTTGGACCCGCGCGAAATTAGGGCACCCTACGGTACCTACTTTGATTACTAAGCTAAAGGAATTGCAACCATGATACACAAAAGGATTTTGTAGAATTCTCGAATACTACTATGTAACGGGTGGTCACTAAATAACGGGAATGCTTTGAATGTGCTCTTAAAAATATATGATCTTTAAAAATGGCAATCTGAATTTAACTATCATAAAGGTTTAACAATGTACGTCCATGGAAAATATAAAATTTAAGAAAGTTGAACGTAGTAATTTGTACAGTATTTTTTTGCAGTGATGTTGGAGCAACTGCTTTGTACGACTTTTCAGAGTTTACTTTCACGCATTTTCTGCGTCTGTGAAATCGTTGGTTAAAATAAATGGTTTCTCAGCTACCTTTAGCATCTACACACTCAAACAGTAATAAGAAAAAATGGGGATACTGACTTGTTTTTTTTTTGCTTTGGCTGTAGCCTTTTCCCGTAAATGACATTTATAGAAATTTCCAAAAAATGTTATTTTTCTGTATCACCAAAACGTGTCGATGTAATTTGTACACTGCGGTTCATTGTTGAACTTTTTTTGTGCTATTTTTTTTTATAACGAACCATTTACATGTTGTTCAATGTGTAAATGTGATTTGATGTAAATATTTGTTATTTAACAAGGCATTCTATTGATTTATCCAGCCCATGTCACAAAAGAAGATTTTATTATGTGAAATGATATCACGCTTATTGGTTTTGCTAGTTTTCCTCTATTTCCTTCAGGATCTGTTTCTTGGGATGCCGAAATGTGGAATTCATTCAAAACCGGGCGGGTTCTAGTTTTATAATGGTTTACTATTAACTTTTTTTAAGGTTGTTTTGAGCAATCAGTAGAGCCGTCCAAGGCGTTTTGGTAGTGCTTCCTGTTTCAATGTCGTTTTCTGCAGAACAGAATAAGTTGACACAAAATAAAAAATACGCTGACTTTGTGGATAGATAGACGATGGTTTTGTCTAAAAAATGTTTACTCTATGGACGCTTCTATTGTTTTTAATCAGCTGCTAAAAGCATTCCCGTTATTTAGTGGCCACCCGTTAAAGCTTTTTAGTTATCCGCATATGTACATACATATTAGTAAAAATTACTTTCATTTCTAAAGGCAATATAAACTTTTTCGCCATGACAAGGTGGCACAACCTGTTTTTGCAAACTGAGACTTCTTTCTTGTCCAACTCCAGGGTTTCCCCTGTTTAAGAAAATTTCATGTAAACTCACATCACATGTCGCATTTGACGAATGCTTGCATGAATACATAAAATTTCTCCCGAGGCTGATAGCAAATGTTTAAAACAAGTGGTTAGCCCAGTCAAACTATCAGATCAAAAATGCAAGAATCGTAAATTAGCCTTTTAAGTTTATAAACTAACTAGTTGAAACGTTATTATACATTCACCGGATTGCTAGAAACATATAATATCCTAGTTATAACTATGGTGGCATTTATATGATGTTTGATTATAAATTTTATGTTCAAAACTTAGTGTTGAAATGTCTGCTCAGAATTAAGACCACCATTTAATACCGGTTCCTTTATCTGCGCCCCTAAGAAGAACAAGAAGATTAAGAAAAGAAGAAGAAAACTCAATTGTTGTTTGTCGATTCTGATTCCTCGAAGACAGCAGTACAGGATGCGCATGGAAAAGCAGACATTCTCTTCATTTTTTATGTCGCAAAATGCTTGAGCTCATGATACAATTTTTAGCAACTTCGCAAACGGACACAGATTTCAGGCAATTTCCAGCATTTGCATCACCATTTTATTTT
This sequence comes from Aedes albopictus, assembly GCF_035046485.1. Taxonomy (NCBI): domain Eukaryota; kingdom Metazoa; phylum Arthropoda; class Insecta; order Diptera; family Culicidae; genus Aedes; species Aedes albopictus. The sequence goes on from NC_085138.1 coordinate 204,701,887, forward strand.
TTTACAAAATAATGGTCGTTAGCCTGATTTTTTTTCACAAACTTTCTTTTACTGTTGCAACAATATTCAAAAAAATATTTGAAGCTAATATTGAACGAGCGTCTATGATTTTGTGGTGTATTCGAGTAAGTGCTCCGAATTAGGGACTGCGCAGAATTAGGGCCAGTCACGGTAGATGATTATGAAAATCGAACAATATTTCGAAAAGTTGGTTTTTGACCAAAAAATTGTAATATGCGATGGTCCTTCCAACGCATGGAATGTAATTTTGGGGGGTAACTAGGTATATTTTGAAGATGCTTTAGCATGTATAACTTTTTGCAAAAAAGATTTGGAAATCATATTTTACACATACATAGTGGAGCAAAAGTTCGAATTGTGGGGCAAGAGTTCCAGTCATGTGGCAGCTTTAGGTAAAACCTAAAATTCTGCAAAATACACATATTATATCTAAAAGTGATGGAATTAGTGAGGAAATTCGATCTAAGTTGAAAAAAATGTTGCTTTATCTGAATTTGGCGGAAAACTACTAATTTTAGGTGTAGCCGGGGTGGCCAATGAATAACAGATTTTGATTTTCCGGTTTTCTTCCATTTTTCCCCCCGGTTTTAATATTTTTGCTTGTATTGTATTCCCTATCAGTTTAGGAGCTGTTCGTGATGGAAACTTTAATGACTTTGAATATCTATACTCTTCTCACACGAAGAATGGTCAATGGCAAAGAAACCAAATTAAAATTGTGGAAGTGTTTTTACAGTTACACAAATTTACAGTGTTTACAGAACCTATTTTTTAGAAATACTAAAAATACCAATACTTGGGAACGATGTTACGATTTGACATCGTTTGAATTTCTAGAGGATTTCCTAAATGAATTACTGAAGAACCCCTAAAAGGAACTTTTGAACAAACAGCAGTAAGAAATCCTGAAGAAATTTTTGTTCTGAAGGGAATCCAGTAGAAGCTCTAGGAGGAATCCAAGAACAAAAGCAGCAAATACTCCTGCAGAAGATAAAAAAAACTTTTTTACCCTTTCCTTCCCATGGCACAGGTGATCCACTGCTTGGCACTGATCATACAAAATCTACATAAGTTAGATCGTTTCCGCTTTTTCTTCACATACATTAATATGTTTCATTAATAGCTCATGAAGAAAAATACTTTGGCATAATTGCCAAGTTTGGTCAAAGTTCGTTTGCTAGTTTTTGTTCTAGAGCCAAAAAATCTAACGAAAGTCGGTATTTTTTTCCATTTTAATTCAAACTATTTTTGAATATAGGTAATTCTCGCTGAGACCGGCCCACTATTTACACCTTGTCTTCAAAAATGTTCAAGGTGGCGATTTTCTGAAAATTCTCGCTAAAAAAGTAAGGAAAATGCATTTGGTGACTCAATTTGGGCCCATATAGCCGAGGCGGTAAACGCACGGGTATTCAGCATGACCATGCTGAGGGTGACGGGTTCGATTCCCGGTCGGTCCAGGATCTTTTCGTAAAGGAAATTTCCTTGACTTCCTTGGGCATAGAGTATCTTCGTGCCTGCCACACGATATACACATGCAAAATGGTCATTGGCAGAGGAAGCTCTCAGTTAATAACTGTGGAAGTGCTCATAGAACACTAAGCTGAGAAGCAGGCTTTGTCCCATTGAGGACGTTACGCCAAGAAGAGGAGGAGAGGACTCAATTTGATGGACCCCCGTTAGTTGGAGCTACAACAATTTTTAAAGACCCCTCGATTTTGATCTAAACAGCAAAACGAATTGTTGTTGAAAAGAGGAAAGATAGAACTACTATTTACAATTATAAAAAGTTGGGTCGGCCATATTGATTTTGGCCGCCATCTTGGATTTTTATACCAAAATATTTTTTTCAACATGATGGCAACCACCGATTTTTGCAATTTTTGCATCAATTGAAAACTGAGACATTTATACATAACATCAAAAAATTAGAGATGACTTTTTCTTCTTTTAAAAGTTATCTGCAGTTTTATAAACCATGCCACTTTTGCGCACTGGGCCAGGTGCCGGCCGTTTACATAAATGCAGCGTTATTTCGCAGTGTTTACGAACACGAATTTAAAATCTGAACCTACTAATGGAAAGCTGAAGGTTTAAGCTTTTTAAAACACTAAAAAAGTTATAAAAGCAATGCCCGCAACATTGAGAAACAGTCAAAAACGGGAACGAACCTCCGATTTACCCAAATTTGGAGCAGGTGTCTTTGTGTATACATGCAGTCACAGCTTTCAATTCATGCAAAAAATTTGAAAATGTGTTGGTGGTTGCCATCATGCAGAAAAACATGTTTTGGTATAAAAATCCAAGATGGCGGCCAAAATCAATATGGCCGACACAACTTTTTATAATTGTAAATAGTAGCTCACTCTATCTTTCCTCTTTTCAACAACAATTCGTTTTGATGTGGTTTTTTCGAGCCACCATTTGACCAAAATCGAGGGGTCTTCAAAAATTGTTGTAGCTCTCCCGTTCCAAACGAGCAGGCAGTGATAGGGTGCGACTCAAAACTCTTTGCGTGCCGCACACGCTGCTACGAGACAGCACAACAAACCAGAAGGAGACGAGTACGTGCAGTGCAATCGGTTGTGTGTTGCTCGCTTACTTTGCCGCGCGCTGGAGATCTCCTGTCGCTTTGTCGTATGCACTCTCTCGGTGCTTGTCTTCGTGCTTTGGAATTTGCTTGATACTACGCATGATTGGTAAAATTTCGAATCAAACGATCCATCACTTATCAACCCTTGGCAAGCTCAACAATTTTGCCGAAAACACAAACTCTTTAATTAATTTATTAGGTGATTTTTTTCTGTTTGGTGATAAGCACAGTCCCAAGCACCGTGCATTACTCCCTGCGCCGTAGAGCTAGTGCTACGGGTTGTCTCTCGTACAATTACAAAAGCTCTCACTCATACGTCTCTTGTCTCTCGGCAAAACGGGAGACAAGCACTTGAGATTGTGTGAAGCACACGCTTTTTTCGCACCGCACGGTGCATGCCGTCAATCCCTGCGAGCAGGGGACCTGTCAAAATTGGAACATGACGCCACTCTCCCTTCCAGTCACTCTACCTATTATATGTATATTATTCCCCATCATAATCATGTTAGAGGAAGACTTATGGACGCCGCGTAAATGCTGATAAATTTCATTAAGTGTAACAGTAGGGCGCTCCCGACATAGTTTAAACGTGTAATGAAAGCTTTGTAAAAACAAAAAAGAAATTAAAGACGAAAAAGGTAAATTTAGATGTATGCCTCTTCAATGTAGCCATCTTTCCAATGGATCACTGGTGATCCACCCCAGAATTATTTTTTATCAGTTCCATCGATATATTGAAGCGAAATTATGCATCTTTTGTTCTAATGATCTGTTTGGAAATCCTTTTTTCTATTTTTAAATCTCAAAAAACATTGCGGGAAAAAATGGGTTAAGTAGCATTTTTGATCAATAACGGCGCCGGCCAGGTCTAGAAATCCCTACATAGAGATGAGCGGAAGTTACGTCAATTCAGCAACGCTGTTTGTTTTGTTTACAACAGCTGCCAACACTTGCTACAAAGCTAGATGTTCAAACTTTGTGCGTGACTTCGTTGTGGTTCAAGTTGTTTTGTTTACATTTTCTAATTATGGTAGATTTTGTTTCCAAAATCTTGTTGAAATAGCGGAGCAATCGAAGAAATCTGAAATTCATTGCAAAAGTGTTACGCTAATCATATCGGCAGAAGTGAAGCAAGAAGCAGCAATGGAAGTTTTTTCGACAAGTTCAGCAACAAAAATGTCGTCATAAGCATGAGCTTTTGAAAACAGAATTAATAAATTTTTATCTTTTTACTAAACATACATATGCCGCCAATATCTCGATATTAAAAATAAATAATTTTTATTTATTTAGTTCCGATTGCAATACCGTTCGAACGACGCCTTCCTACGAAAGATAAGCATATTCATTTGGCTCACACTTTGACAGTTCTCTCTGCACGATTGGCTCACAATGGCCGCCTCCGCAGATCTCTATAATGTAGGATTACTAGCCAGGTCCTTACAATCAGTTGAGAAGGACAAGAGAAGCGGCACAGTTCGCTTGGTTGCATAACTTGTAGGCGTTGGACGATAGATTGACACTGTGCTGTTGAAGCTGGAAGGAATGGGAACGCTTTTCAATCAATTTATGGTTCTAGCAATTGCTATGAACATATGAATATACATGAGTTTTTTTTATGTAGATAAGCGAAAAATCCCTGGACCGACCGGGTATCAGCCCCGTCACTGTCTTGCTGAATACCCGCGCCACAGAGAAACAGACCCCAAGTAACAATTTCAATTCCTTTTAGATTTGATTATTTTTATGGGAGCTTTATCACAGCATGACCAATTCATGGAACATTTATAGCTGTTTTTATCAAGAGAAATCAATCTTCGTTCGTTTGCGGTTTTTAAGTTGTCTTCAAGTTAATTTTGAAATTCGCGCATAAAACAACTGAATTTACAAGAGCATTAAATCTTATAATAAGTTTTAAGGCGTATTTGAAGTTATTTTCAACACATAACATCAACATATTTTATTAAAAGTTTATGCTTCGTTTATTCAAGTGCATTTCATCTGGCCAATCCTCCTTTAAAAACTTCTTGAAGCCTTCTATTCTTAAGCTAGAGCCATTACTCTGGAACAAGAACTATGCGAAATAATGATAAGACAACGAACTATTTTTCAATCCAAATAATGAATGTTACATATTTGTTGAAAAACCGCGTTCTCATGCAAATATAAACACATAAACATGTTTGCTCACTGATAATTTAGCCATTCTTGTGCTAAAAAGTAATCATGTCAACGAAATAATGATTTTTCGGCCAATCAAAAATGCGAGTAGCTGGCTGCTGTCGTTCTGCCTTCAATCAGTTTCTCACACAGGCCATTAGCTATGCGAATCGAAAATGAAATGGGTACTTACTGTGACTTTGCCCAAGCTCATGCCAAATAGTGTAATTGTAGTAAGTTGCACTTCATTATTAATAGCAAAAATACAGGGAAACAAAATAGAATTGGCACATCTTGACGCGAAACACCGCGAAATGTACAGAGACAACTTTCTAGCATCGAAAACGTAAACAAACAATTGTCAAAGACTGTTACTCTTGTATAAAACGAATAAGTTTCATTTAAGACGAACAAATCTG